>NC_084812.1:17731509-18044009 GCF_963583255.1 Pyrus communis
TGATCATGCAGCTCTCAAGTATTTGCTCAAAAAAAAAGAGGCCAAGCCTAGACTAATTCGATGGCTATTGCTTCTACAAGAGTTTGACATTGAGATTCGGGATAAGAAGGGCGTGGAGAATGTGGTGGCTGACCACCTAAGCCGCATGGTGCATAATGATGAGTCCCTACCCATTGCAGAGACATTCCCCGATGAACAATTGCTGTCCATAAAGGTTAGTACACCGTGGTATGCCGATATAGTTAATTTTTTGGTGTCAAAACGTATTCCAAGTGAGTTTAATAGGCACCAACGTGACAAACTTAGGCATGATGCACGGTTTTATGTGTGGGATGATCCATACTTATGGAAATTTTGTCCCGATCAGATTATACGTCGTTGTGTGCATGATTCTGAATGTCATTCAATTTTGAGTTTTTGTCATACATATGCATGTGGAGGGCACTTTGGCACACAACGCACGGCCCTCAAAGTGTTACAATGTGGATTTTATTGGCCTAGTATTTTTAAGGATGCTAGAACGTTTTGCTTAACATGTGATAAATGCCAAAGAATGGGTGGAATTAGTGCAAAGGACCAAATGCCGCAGGTTTCTATCCTAAATGTTGAAATTTTTGATGTTTGGGGTATTGATTTTATGGGTCCCTTCCCTTCATCGTATGGTTTCATGTATATTTTGCTTGCGGTTGATTATGTGTCAAAATGGGTGGAAGCCAAGGCCACCCGGACTAATGATTCTAAAGTGGTTGCAGATTTTATTAGAACTAACATTTTTGCAAGGTTTGGAATGCCACGAGTGATCATTAGTGATGGAGGGTCACACTTTTGCAATCGGACCATTGAAGCGTTATTGAGGAAATACCATGTCACCCATAAGGTTTCTACACCTTACCATCCTCAAACGAATGGCCAAGCCGAGGTTTCCAATCGAGAGATCAAGCAAATACTTGAGAAGACCGTTGGGCCAACAAGGAAGGATTGGAGCTTACGGTTAGATGATGCACTGTGGGCGTATCGTACGGCGTACAAAACCCCCATTGGGATGTCCCCCTTTCGACTTGTCTATGGCAAGGCGTGCCATCTTCCCGTGGAGTTGGAGCATAAAGCTCTTTGGGCCGTCAAGAAGTTCAACATGCACTTAGATGAAGCGGGAAGTCTTAGGAAATTCCAATTGAATGAGCTTGATGAAATACGGCACGAGGCATATGATAATGCAAGCATTTACAAGCAAAAGACCAAAGCCTTCCATGACAACATGATCCGTGGGAAATCATTCTCAATTGGGCAGAAAGTGCTATTGTTCAATTCCCGTTTACGTTTGTTTCCCGGTAAGTTACGTTCTAAGTGGATTGGACCATTTGTTATTACTAATGTTTTTGTTCATGGTGCAGTCCAAATCCAAAGCTTGAAAACGGGACACGAATTCAAGGTGAACGGGCATCGTTTGAAGCCCTATTATGACACCTTTGTGGAGCATGCCGTGGATGACATACCCTTGGAAGCCGTGGCCCCTAGTAAGGAGTGAATGAGGTCTTCGTCCGGCTGTACGACGTTAAAGCAAGCGCTACTTGGGAGGCAACCCATGCATTCAACAAAGGAAGACCGAGAAAGCACTCCAATTCCAGATTTGCGTTCCTAAACCCTTCTCTTTGTTGGTTCTTTCTAATCTGCCTATTTAGTTGTTTTACTTGCTATTTGTGTGTTTCTTTGTGTGATTCTATGCTTAAAACATTGAGGACAATGTTTGATTTAAGTGTGGGGGGGTAACTAAGTGTTTTTCATGCAAATTCGTGGGATTTTATCACCCATTATTTCAAAACTTGTTCCTTGCTGTTTTTAAGTGTTTTTAAGCAGTTTTGGTGTGTTTTAGTATGTTTTGAAGTAAAAATCCGAAAATCAAAGAAAAATTTGAAAAATTTGTTTTAAAAAACCCAAAAAAGAGTTGTTTTTGTGTGTTTGTTTGTGTCTTAGGGTACCTTCCAACACAATGATGAGGATTTGGTTTTTAAATACATGGCTGTTAAAGAGAGTGATTAACATGGATGAAAGTTTGATTTACTCTATGTTTATGCTTGGTTGTGGTTATAACTTATGAATTCACATGCAATCATAAAAGAAAAAAATCAGTTTTTGTAACATGCTTGAAGGAAGGAACTCAAATTAACGCTACAACCTTGTGAGACTTGAACCTAAATGTTTATTTGGAGAGTTAAAATCTGTGCATTCTTTGTTTTCTAAAGTCGTTGCATGATCTCATTATTCGTTGCTTGGTTGCTACTTAGAAGGCGTTTCATCATTTAGTTCCAAATACTAGAACTCATGTCAATTTCATTCAAAACATGTTATTGAATTGCATAACACATATTCAAGATGAAGTTAGTAGTGACCACCATAGCCAAATTGCCATATTTCCTTATTTCATTTGTTTGTAGGATTTAACCCCGTTGAGCCTTGTGTAGCCTACTTTCTTTGTTAACCCACAATTATCCTCACCTAGCCTAGAGTAGGACCACCCATACCTTTGTTCTTGAAGCATAGTAAAAGCATAACTCAAAGATGAATTCCTTTTGATCATTGCATTGTAGAAAACAAGTGTGGGGGAAGGATTCTTGATATATGGGTGTGCCAAAGTCTTGAATGAGGCACGGCAAAGAAAAAAAAAAAAAAAAAAAAAAAAAAAAAAAAGAAAAAGTTGAAAAGTTGAGAAAAAGAGTTCCAAAGTATTGTTTGTTGAAGTAAGGGTCCAAAACAATGAATTCGGCCCTAAGGAGTTGTCTAAATCTTTCCCTTGTGTTTTAAAGTTAATTTCTGCAATCTAAGTGAATTCTAAGTCTCAATTTCATTGCTTTGCTTACTATTGCTTGAAGAACGTTTGTTTTCCCTATCCTTTCCTTGTTAACCAACACCCCAAGCCCCATTACAACCTTTAACTTCTATCTTGAGTGTTATGTGTGTCAATTTGTGGAGTTTGGATTTGGTATGAGCATATAGTGTCACTGGTTCTCGCATCTAAGTAGTAGCATTCCATTCATGAGATCATATCTAAACATGCTTCTTAACTCTAGAAATTGCATTCGTTGTGAAACATATATGTGAGCATTCGTTTTCATATCTACATCAATCTTCTCACATATGACTAGTATAGGGTGTGGAGTTAGAAAATCTGAGTGAAAATAGAGTGTATATCTTGTAAGGAATTGAGGGAATTCTCTAAGGCATGTTACTACATTCAAAGCATTGTTTTAATTGATTACTTGTGAACAAGTGAGTAGTGGCTTTAATTAAGTATGTGCTTGTGTAAAGAGGACTCAAATTTGTGGGGATAACGATCTTTAACATGTCATGTGCATTGGAAATCCCTGAGGCAAACGTTGGAAGGTTTAGATTTTGTTTTGGTTAGTTTGTTTCGTTTTGTTTTCTTTCTTTTGTTTGTTTTGCTCGAGGACTAGCAAAAGCTAAGTGTGGGGGAATTTGATAGGAGCATATTTATGCGCCTTAGTTAGCTAGTTCTTATGCATTTTTGTTATGTTTTCTTCGTTAAAGTAGTCTTTTAAGCTACTTTCATGTGTTTTCAGGTTTAAAGGACATATTACATGAAATGATGCAATTTGGAGCTTTTGGAGCAAAAACTGAGCTGGAATGTGGTGTATGTAAATGGAGCACGAGGAATGGACGAGGTTGAAGGTAAAAGGAGCTTAAGAAATGAAGAAATGAAAGTGAAGAGCAAAGAAGTCGGAATTGGCAACCAAAGTTTCTAAAGTTGGAAGTTTCTATTCTTGGAGGTTTCCATTATCGTGAGTTTCTATTCTTGGCTTTGGGCTTTTAGATGACCTAAACCCTAAGCCCATGCCGCACCTAAACCCTAATCCTAGCCCACTTAATCAGCCGCACCCTAGGGCCTAATCATTTAATTTCTGCCAAGTTAAACCCTAATCCATCTACCCTAAGCCCATGCCGCACCTAATGTTCTAGAAACCCTATTTTCTGGTGGATTTCCAACCCTTGCCGCACCCAAACCCTAGCCCATTTGTCTAACCTGATTTCTTTAGGGTTTGGCTGCCTATATATATATGTTTTACCACCTTGCCGCATACACAACCCTCACCACAACTCAGAAATTCGTCAAAATATATTCAGCCCCCTTGCCGCAGCCTTCCTCCACCAATCTGCCATATTTTCACACTTTGCCGCAACTCCCATGTCCCCTAAACACTACCATATCATTCCTTACCTACTCATCCATCTAAATAACCCCTAGAACCTGTCCTAGTTCTTGTGCCGCAGACAAGAGGAGGAGAAAAAGCTTGGGACGTTCATGCCATTCTATTGAGGATTGCTGGAACGTTTTAGGTGTTGTCTTTCCGTTGAATTCCATGTTTAATTTTGATATTCTTTGTGTTGTGAGTATGAGGAACTAAACCCCCTTGGTTAGGGGGGAATTCGAAACCATGTACATGCTTGCAATATGATTTGATTACATTCAGTTGTTATTTCATAAGTTGTGGATTAAATTCGTTCATCTATTTGATTGTTACCTTATTTGTGTATGTTGATTGAGAGTGCACGCTTAGTTTTCATGCATGAATATGATGCTAGATTATGAGGGAGTTTCACCTAATAGTTACAATCTTATAATCACAAGTAGTGAAGGTCGCTTGAAAACGATCGCGTTGAATGAATTCTTAGCATAAGTTTCATGCAATTCATAGTAACGAATGCTTCGTCAATGCTTATGTTTTTCATAGAACTTAATGATTCTTGCTTGTATCTCTATTATGCAATTCATGTAGGGAACTTGTAGGGAATGTTTTGAGTTGTCGTATGCAATCATCCAACTTAATAACTTGTGGAAAAACTGAGGGTTAATTAGTGCAATTCACGGTTAATCTGGGGCGTTGAGTATTTATAATTTATTGGAAGAACAACTGAAAATCGTTTTGTTTGCAAGTGTGACATGTGTGGAGAAGAACCTCCTAACTAGCTT
Organism: Pyrus communis; assembly: GCF_963583255.1. Classification (NCBI taxonomy): domain Eukaryota; kingdom Viridiplantae; phylum Streptophyta; class Magnoliopsida; order Rosales; family Rosaceae; genus Pyrus; species Pyrus communis. Next base: position 17,736,494 of record NC_084812.1, read on the forward strand.
TTTATCCATCCTTTTTATCCAAAAACATTCTACAATCTGTTTAGTTTAAAGTTTCTGTTTTATGTTAAATTTTCGTCCAAAACAAATCCCCCTTTAATTTGAAGTCTTAGATTAGTTAGAAAGTGTTTTGATTTGTGTTTCTAAGTATTTTGATTCAAGTTTTCACCCAATTTCGTCCAAATTAGTGTAGGTGCTCAAAACTGCCCAGAAAGTGGTTTTTAGGCAGTTTTGAGTCTTCTAGTTGCTGTTTTGGGTTTTAGGTTTCTTTAAGTGTTTTAACTTTTAGTTTTGCATTCTTTGAGTCGAGTTTAGTGTTTTAAACTTTGTTTTTGAGTTTTTAAGTCAGTTTCCAAGTGTTTAGCAATCCCTCCTAATCCCCGGTCTAGAACGATCCCTACTTACATCTTTACTACAATTGTCACAAGAGGGTTTTAATTTGTGTGTTTATTTAGTTAGCATCAATTCCATCCTTTAAAACATTGCACATGCACTCCCTTTAATTAATTAAGCCACATGCACTCCCATCCATTTCATCATTGCAGCCAACACATGCTTTCACATGCATTTTCAGATTGTCCCCTTGCACATGCAGCCACATATTCATTGCACATGCAATTCCAACCCACATGCATCCTTTAATCATTCAAACATGCAGCCACATTCCCTCCTAGCTGTCATGTTCCCCCCATTTCACCTATAAATAAGCATTCATTTTACATTCACTCTTCCATATTCCAGAAATTCGTCAAAACCTCTCCACACCCTTGCAGCAGCCACCAAAACACTTTCTCCTCCATTGCAGCCACTCCAACCACTCCCCAAACCATTCACACCATCAAACTATCCTTAGACCTTGTGCTACAACGAAGAGGAAGATAAGAGGGCCTAAACGTTCATACAATTCAAGTTTGAGTTGTTGGAATGTTTAGGTGTTTCTTTGATTTCAATGTTTAATTTCAATACTCTTTGTTTTGTACGTATGAGGAATGGAAGAGAAGAGTGCCTAAACGTTCATACAATTCAAGTTTGAGTTGTTGGAATGTTTAGGTGTTTCTTTGATTTCAAAGTTATGAGGAACTAAACCCCCCTTGATAGGAGCATATTCATGCGACTTAAATGGCTTGTTCTCGTGCATTTACGTTATGTTTCTTTAGTTATTTTAGTCCTCCATCATTGCACCACAATGCAGCCACGTGCACTTGTTCCTCTAACATTTCAGCCACTTGCACTCCCATTCTCTCCCAAAACCGTGCACATGCCTTCTCCTTGCATTTCCAGCCATTCCACATGCTATTTCAGCCACATGCACTCATAATCATTCAACCAACATGTGCACATGCAACCTAGCTGTCATGTTCCCCCCATTTCACCTATAAATACTCATTCATTCACACTCATTCATACACAATTCATTTCACAACAGAAATTGGTCCCTTGGGGCCGTGCCCTTCACAAGTCCATCCATTCCATTCATAAACACTCATCCATTGCAGAAATGTAGACCATAAAACTCCCTTGTGCCGTGCTCTCCCTTACAATCCAAACACCATCCTTCCATTTCCACCACTCCCCAAACCATTCACACCATCAAACTATCCCTAGACCTTGTGCTACAACGAAGAGGAAGAGAAGAGTGCCTAAACGTTCATACAATTCAAGTTTGAGTTGTTGGAATGTTTAGGTGTTTCTTTGATTTCAATGTTTAAATTCAATACTCTTTGTTTTGTACGAATGAGGAATGGAAGAGAAGAGTGCCTAAACGTTCATACAATTCAAGTTTGAGTTGTTGGAATGTTTAGGTGTTTCTTTGATTCTCTTTGTTTTGTACCATGAGGAACTAAACCCCCCTTTGGTTAGGGGGTGATTCGAATATATGTTTATGCTTGCATTTTTATTTGAATACTTCTAATTGCGTTTCATAAGTTGTGGATTCAATTCGTTTAACTGTTTGATTGATAACTTATTTATGTATGTTCATTGAGAGTGCACACTTAATTTTCATGCATGAATATGACGCTAGAATATAAGTGAGTTTCACCTAATCGTTATGAACTTATATTCACAAGTAGTGGAGGTTGCTTATAAACAATCGCGTTAAATGAATTCTTGGCATAAGTTTCATGCAATCCATAGTAACGAATGCCTCGTCAACACTTATAATTTTCATAGAGCGTAATGATTCTTGCTTGTATCTCTTCTATGCATTCATGTTGAGGACTTGTGGGGAATGTTTTGAATTGTTGTATGCGCTAACCCATCCAATTCAATAACGTTAGGAAGATTTGAAGGTTAATTAGTGCATCACGGTTAACCCGGGGTGTTGAGTTTCATGGTTTATTGAAATGCAATTGGAAATCATTTTATTATGCAAGTATAACATGTATGGAGATGAACTCCTTAGCCATTCTATCATCCATTCATTCCATTCCATCAAATTCGTTTTACAATCTGTTTCGTTTATTAACTTGTTTTGTTATTTCAATTTTCGTATAAATCTAAATCCCCCTTTACTTTAATGTCCAATTTAGTTAGAAATCAATTTAGTTTGTGCTTTTAAGTGTTTTGATTCATTTTATTTCCCAATTTCGTCCAAATTCACCAAAGTGCTCAAAACTGCCCAGAAAGTGATTTTAAGGCAGTTTTGAGTGTTTTGGGTGATGTTTGAGTCTTTTGGTTTGTTTTAATGTTCTAAGTGTTTAGTTTTACATTCTTTGAGTTAGTTTAGTGTGTTTATATTGTGTTTTTACGTTCTTGAGTCAAGTTATTACTTAATTTCGTCCAAATTTGTGTTTGTGCTCAAATCTGCCCAGAAAGTGGTTTTTAGGCAGATTTGAGTGTGTTTGTGTTGTTTTGAGTCTTTTGGTTTGTCTTAGTGTTTTAAAGTTTAGTTTTGCATTCTTTGAGTCTAGTATAGTGTTTCATATTGTTATTTTACGTTTTTGAGTCAAATCCAAGTGGTTAACAATCCCTCCTAATCCCCGGTCCAGAACGATCCCTACTTATACATATACTACAATTTGACGAAAAGAGGGTTTAATTTGTGTGCGTATAAAATCTCGCATCACATGTCTTGTGATAGATGCCAAAGAACGGGCAATATTGGTCCTAAACAGCAAATGCCGCAAACCCCCATTTTTAGTGTTGAAATCTTTGATGTTTGGGGTATTGATTTTATGGGTCCCTTTCCTTCGTCACATGGGTTTCTTTATATATTGCTTGCTGTGGACTATGTGTCGAAATGGGTGGAAGCAAAAGCCACCCGAACTAATGATTCTCGAGTGGTTGCAGATTTTGTGAAAACTAACATTTTTGCAAGGTTTGGAATGCCACGAGTGCTAATCAGTGATGGAGGTTCCCATTTTTGTAATCGAACCATCGAGGCGTTGCTCAAGAAATACAATGTCACACATAAGGTGGCCACACCTTATCATCCTCAAATGAGCGGGCAAGCCAAGGTTTCGAATAGGGAAATCAAGCAGATTCTTGAGAAGACCGTGGGGCCTACAAGGAAGGATTGGAGTTTGCGCTTAAATGATGCATTGTGGGCGTATCGCACTACCTACAAAACCCCCATTGGGATGTCACCTTTTCGGCTCATCTATGGGAAACCATGCCATCTTCCCGTCGAACTAGAGCATCGTGCACATTGGGCCGTCAAAACGTTCAATATGGACCTTGATGCCGCAGGTTTACATGGGAAGCTTCAATTGTGTGAGCTTGATGAAATCCGAAATGAAGCATATAAGAATGCCCGGATTTACAAGGAGAAAACAAAGGCATTTCATGACAAGATGATTTGTGCCAAGACGTTCTCTATTGGGCAGAAAGTGTTGTTGTTCAATTCTCGCCTTCGGTTGTTTCCGGGTAAGTTGCGTTCCAAATGGGTTGGTCCTTTTATTGTCACTAATGTTTTCCCTCATGGTGCAGTGCAAATCAAAAGTTCAAGGACGCAGCAAGAATTCAAAGTGAATGGGCATCGATTGAAGCCCTATTACGAGATGTTTGAGGAGCATGTCGTGGAGGAGGTACCCCTCCATGCCGTGGAATCTAGTCAAGCTTAAACGGAGGTACCGTCCGGCTGGAAGACGTTAAAGCAAGCGCTTCTTGGGAGGCAACCCATGTGTTGAAACACGAGAAGAAGGAACTTTCACTCCAAACCCAGATTTGCGTCCCTAACCTATCCCTTTATTGCTATTACTTTGCCAGTTGTGTTATGTTTGCTAGTTGTGTTAGTTGATTGTTTTTGTGTTAATCTAAGTTTGAAACATTGAGGACAATGTTTGGTTTAAGTGTGGGGGGGTAAACAAGCTGTTTTTGCATAAAATTCGTGGGATTTTATCACCTATCACTTCACATGTTGTTTCTCACCGTTTTAAAGTGTTTTTAGTGTGTTTTGATGTGTTTTAGTGTCATATAACAGAAAACCTTAGAAAAATTCGAAAAAGTTTGAAAAATACCAAAAAGAGTCGTTTTTGAGTCATTTTTGTGTTTTAGGGTACCTTCCAACACAATGATGAGGATTTGGTTTTAAATTACATGACTATTATAGAATGTTGTAAACATGGCTGGAAGTTGATTTATGCTTTGGTTTATGGTTGGTTATGGTTATAGCTTATGAATTCACATGTAATTACAAAGAGAAAATCTGTTTTTGTAACATGCTTGAACGAAGGAACTTAAACTAAAGCTACATCCTTGTGAGACTTGAGCCTATAACGTTCTTTGGAGAGTATAATTCTGTGATTTCTTGTTTTCTAAAGTCGTTGCATGATCTCATCATTCTTTGCTTGGTTGCTACTTGGAATGCATTTCATTATAGTTCCAAATACTAGAACTCATGCCCAATTCATTCAAAGCATGATATTAATTGCATAACATACAATAAGATGAAGTTGTTAGTCAAACCAAAGCCAAAAAGCCTATCCCTTTTCACATGTATTGTAGGATTACCCCTTTTTAGCCTTTTCAAGCTTATTTTCTTTGTTAACCACATTATCCTCACCTAGCTTAGATTAGGACTTTCCATACCCTTGTTCTTAAAGGATAGTGAAGCATGACTTAGAATGAACTCCTTTTGATCAATATATTGCAGAAAATAAGTGTGGGGGAAGATAATAGGGCACGGCCAAAGAATGAAATAAAGAAAAAGAAAAGAAAAAAAAAAAAAAATTCGTGGAAAAATAAAATGAAATTAGAAAAGTGTAGAAAAGAAAGAAAAAGAGTTGAAAAATAAGTGAGAATGATCTCACAAGTATTGGTTATTGAAGGAAGGGTCCAAAAGAGTGAATTTGACCCTAATTGTGCATGAATCTTCCCTTGTGTTTAAAAGTTGATTTCTGCCATTAAAAGTGAGTTTAGGTGTCAATTTCATTACTTTGCTTCCTATTGCTTTAAGAACCTTTGTTTTACTTTACCTTTCTTTGTTAAACCATTACCCTTAGCCCCGTTACAACCCTCAACTTCTATCTTGATGTTATGTGTTCAATTTGTGGAGTTTGAATTTGGTATGAGCATATGGAATCACTGGTTCTCATTCTAAGTAGTAGCATTCCATTCATGAGATCATATTCATGTCATTGTCGTAAATCCAGAACATGCTTTCTTTGATATAACATATGTGAGTGTTAGAATTCATATTTACATCAATCTCCTCACATATACCTAGTGTAGGGTGTGGAGTTAGAAAATCTGTGTGAAAATTGAGTGCATTCTAGTAAGGAATTGAGGGAATTCTCTAAGGCATGTTACTACATTCAAAATGATGTTTTAATTGATTAAATGTGAAATAATAAGTGGTAACTATGATTAAGTGTTTGTTGAAGTGTAAAGTAAGCTAAATGTTGTGGGAATGATGTTCTATATTGTGTCATGTTCGTTTGAAATCCCTGAGATACATGTTGGAAGGTTTAGAATGTGTTTTGGTTTGTTTTTAGTTTCTTTCGTTTTGTTTTGCTCGAGGACTAGCAAAAGCTAAGTGTGGGGGAATTTGATAGGAGCATATTTATGCGACTTAATTGGCTTGTTCTCGTGCATTTACGTTGTGTTTGTTTAGTTATTGTAGTCCTTTATGCCATTTTCGTGTGTTTCTAGGTTCATATGGCTAAGGAAGCAAAAAGGTGCATTTTGGAGCATTTTGGAGCAAAATTGGGCTTGGAATGGATAGCTTATGTTTGGAGCCAAGGTGTTGGACGAAATTGAGGCACTTTAGGACACAAAACAATGGCCCTAGCCCAATTACATAACCTTGCCATGGCTTATCCCTTCTCCCCTTCCCTTGCCATGCAAACCACCCTATTTTAGGCCCATTCTATGTACTTAAACCTTAGCCCTTTAACCTTGCAGCCATATCCCCACTTTTATCCACATGCATTCATAATCATTCATAATCATTCACCACCAATTCAGCCACATGCACTTGTTCTTTCATCATTGCACCACAATCTTTTACCATTGCAGCCACATGCACTTCCCCCTTTACCATTGCAGCCACATGCACTTCCCCCTTCATCATTTCAGCCACCAAACACCCACATGCACTCCCACTACAGATTTTCAGCCATCCCAATTCATCATTGCACATCAACACATTCTATCATTTCCACATGCATTCCCCTTACAATTTCAGCCACTCCACATGCATTTCCAACTTTCCACCAAGTTCCTAGCTGTCATGTTCCCTCCTTTTCACCTATAAATAAGCATCCATTGTAGCCACAAATCACTAACTCTTCCATATTCAGAAAACCATCTCATACACATTCATTCACGCCAGAAATTCATTCCCTCTCTCTAACACTGCCATACTTCACCATTCTTCATATTTTCTGCCCAAAAACACTCCTTGCCTTCCCCTACATCCATCCTTACCCTAAACACATCATTCTACATCATCCATAACCCCCAAAACTCACCAAAACCCCTTGTGCTGCAGCAACTAGAGGAGAAGAGGCCTAAACGTTCATACAATTCAAGATTGAGTTGTTGGGATTTTTAGGTGTTCTTCGTTCTTGTTTTCAATGTTTACTTTGTTATTACTCTCTAAGTTTGTTGTAATCATGAGTGGCTAAACCCCTAATTAGTTAGGGGAAAGTTTGAAACCATGGACATATGTTGGTTATGATTTGATTTACTCCAGTTATGAATTCATGAACTTTAGATGTGGTTTACTTTTCTGTTTTGATTAAGAACTTGTTTATGTATGTGGGTTGAGGGTCGACACTTAATTTGCATGCCTAAACTTGATACTAGGATATAAGGGAATTTCACCTAATCGTTATGAACTTATATTCATGAGTAGTAAAAATCGCTAGTCACGATTGTGTTTAGTAAACCCTAGGCTGGATTAACATGCGTATTCCATAGTTATGAATGCCTAGTCGATGTTTATGATTTCCGTTGAGCTTAATGATCTTTGTTGAATGTCTCTATCATGCGTATTCCATAGTTAGGGACTTTGATTAGGAATAATTTGGTTGTAATGCGTATTCCATTCAATCCAATGAATCTAGGGAAATCTGAAAGTTAGTTTAAGCGGACCTAATTAACTTGGAGCATTGTCATTCATCGTTTGTTGAAGTCATAACTGGGAATCAAATTATATGCATATGTTCATGTGTGGATAAGGAACCCTCTAACTAGTTTCTCATCATTCTATTTCATCAATTTCGTTTTTACAATCTGTTTTAATTAGAATCTGTGCATTTAGTTTAATTTCGTCCAAAACTCAATCCCCCTTTACTTTATTGTCCTATTTAGTTAGAAAGTGTCTTAGTTTATGTTTCTAAGTGTTTTGATTCAAGTTATTACACAAATTCGTCCAAATTCACCAAAGTGCTCAAAACTGCCCAGAAAGTGTTTTTAAGGCAGTTTTGAGTGTTTTGGGTGATGTTTGAGTCTTTTGGTTTGTCTTAGTGCTTTAAGCATTTAGTTTCGCATTCTTTCAGTCTAGTTTAGTGTTTTAAACTTTATTTTACGTTTTTGAGTCAATTTCACATTGATTAGCATCCCTAGTTAATCCCCGGTCTAGAACGATCCCTATTTGCTCATATACTACAATTGTCATCCATAGGGTTTAATTTGTGTGTCAAGTTAATTTTCGCATCACAAGGAAGCAAGGAAAGGAGGACTTGTGCAATCTGCCATCCAAGGGAGTGCCGTGCATGCCATTGGAGTGTGGTGCGTTTTTCTTGGTTCTTTCTATCCTTAGTCTTAGTTCAATGTTTAAATTTAATTATCTTTGTTTTGTGAACATGAGGAACTAACTTTTTTTTAGTTAGAGGAGAATTTGAAGCCATGATTATATGTTTGATATGAATTGATTACGTCCGGTTATTATTTCTTAAGACATGAATATGATTTGCTTATCTAAGTTATTAAAACTGGTTTATGTATGTGGGTTGGGGGTTAACACTTAATTTGCATGCATAAACTTGATGCTAGAGTGTAGGGGGGTTTCACGTAATTGTTATTCACTTATATTCACAAGTAGTGGGGGTTGCTAGTCACAATCGCGTTAAGTAAATCCTTGGTACGAATTTCATGCGTTTCATAGTGATGAGTGCCTTGTCAACGCTTATAGTTTTCACAAAGCTTAATGACTTTTGATATGTATCTTTGTTATGCATCTCATATAAAGAACTTAAAAAAGATAATTTGGTTGTAATGCGTTTTCATTCAATTCAATGAAATAAGGAAAAACTTGAGGATTAGTTGTGCGATGCAACTAATTTGGGGCGTTGTCATTCATAGTCTAAAGGAGTAATAACTGGACATTGGTTCGTATGCATATATCATGTGTGGAGAAGGACCCTCTAACTAGCCTTTTACCCATTTATTTTACCTAAATTTGTTTTTCAAAAGTGTTTTCTACTAAGTTTTTGTTTTGAGTCTAAAATTCGTCAAAAACAATCCCCATATTATCTAGTCTTCATATTTGAGTCAAAACTTGTTTTCCTTGAGTCTTTTGAGTCAAGTCAAGTCCTATTTTCGTCCAAAACCTTTATTGAGTCTAAAGTGAGTCTTTTTGAGTATTGGTTGTTGTTTTAAGTGTCTAAAGTTAGTTTTGAGTCCATAGAGTCTAATTTAGTGTTTTTGAGTCTTATTTACATAGATTAGCATCCCTAGTTAATCCCCGGTCTAGAACGATCCCTACTTACATATCTACTACAATTGTCACAAATAGGGTTTAATTTGTGTGTCAAGTTAATTTTCACATCAAGTAATCAATTTATATTGCAATTATAATCATGGTTTTGAATTCTCCTCTAGCTAAAACAAGTTTAGCCTCTCATGTTCACAGTAAAACAAAGAAAACTTAATTTAAACATTGAAAACAAAGATTGAATACACCTAGAAATGCTCCAACAATCCAACTTGAATTGCCAAAACGTCCAAGGGTCTTCTATCCTTCTTCTTTGCTGGGGCACAAGGGTGAATGGGTCTAAAATTGGGTTGTGGTGGATGGTTGGTTGAATGGTGAAGGGAAGTTACGGAATTGTGGTGTGGAAGGGATGGATGACAGCTGAATAGGAAAATGATGGCTGGTTGTGTATGTGAAAGAATATATGTGTGTATGGGTGCGGCAAAGGGTGATAAGGGTCAAAAACTCGGGAAAGGGCTTAGGGAAGATGAATGAGACTTAGCTATTTTGTCCAAGGGAATTAAGGGTCAGAATCTAATCAAAATAAGTAAATATGATCAGAAATTAAAGGTAATAGGAAGGTGACATGCATCAATAAAAGGGAAGGAAAGATTAAAGCCAGAAAATAGGAGAGAAAAGGAATGTAGTGTGCGGCATTGACTAGGATTAAAAGGGAATGTGATCTTGGGAAACAAAATAGGGAATGTGATCTTGCACGGCAAAGACTTAGAATAGAATAGGAATGTGTTTTAAGGCTGAAATTAGGTAAGGATTTAGGCTACCTTGTGTGGCAAGGAATAAGGAAAGGGAAAGTAGGTACGGCATGGGCTAGAATAGTGCAAGGAACCTTTGGTTTATGTCCTAGAATGCATAGGAGACCTTCAATGTTGCTGGAACTTAGGGACATTTAGGATTAGGAAAGGTCTGATGTGAAATATTCTAACACTCAAATTAAAACCCTATAATCGTATATGAAAGTAGGGATCGTTTTAGGCCGGGGACTAGAAGGGATGCTAATCAACACAATTAAGACTCAAAAACACTAAACTAGACTCTATAGACTCTAAACTAACTTAAAACACTCAAAACAGCAACAAACACTTAAAAAAGACTCAATTTTAGACCTAACAAGTGTTTTGGACGAAAATAAACCTTAACTAGACTCAGAAGACTCAAAGAAAACAGATTTTGACTCAAATAACAAGACTAAATGAAAGGGGGATTGTTTTTGACGAATTTAAAACTTAAAACAAAAACTTTGTAGAAAATACTTTGGAAAAACGAATTTAAGTGAAATAAATGGGTGGAAGGCTAGTTAGAGGGTCCTTCTCCACACATGATATATGCATACGAACCAATGTCCAGTTATTACTCCTTTAGACTATGAATGACAACGCCCCAAGTTAGTTGCATCGTACAAATAACCCTCAAGTTTTCCTTATTTCATTGAATTAGATGGAATACGCATCTAAGCCAAATTATCTTTCTCAAGTTCCCTATATGAAACGCATGATAGAGATACATGTCAAAAGTCATTAAGTTCCATGAAAATCATAAGCATTGACAAGGCATTCATCACTATGAAACGCATGAGACTCATACCAAGGATTTACTTAACACGATTGTGACTAGCAACCTCCACTACTTTTGAATGTAAGTGAACAACAATTACGTGAAACCCCCCTATACTCTAGCATCAAGTTTATGCATGCAAATTAAGTGTTAACCCCCAACCCACATACATAAACCAGTTTTAATAACTTAGATAAGCAAATCACATTCATGCCTTAAGAAATAATAACCGGACGTAATTAATTCATATAAAACATATAATCATGGCTTCGAATTCTCCTCTAACTAAAAAGAAGTTAGTTCCTCATGTTCGCAAAACAAAGATAATTAAATTTAAACATTGAACTAAGACAAAGGATAGAATACACCTAGAAACTCTCCACACTCCAATGGCAGATTTCAAACCCTCCTTGGATGGTAGATTGCACAAGTCCTCCTCTCCTTGCTTCCTTGCTTGCGGCACTAGGGTGGTGTAGAATGGATTGTGGTGTTTGATGGATGAAAGTATGAATGAATGAATGAGTGAGTGGTTGGTGTGGTGTGAATTTGTGGTAGAGGGTGGTGGTTTTTGAGTGTTGTGGCATCAAGTATTTATAGGGTGAAGGGGAGGCACGAATTTGGGCTGAAAATGAGAGGAATTAGGACTTCAAATCACCAAAGAACAAGGACACTTTCAATGAGATTCCAAGAAGGACAAGGAATGGTCCTTGTGGCAGATTCTAGAACTTCTAGAAGGGTTACATGTGGCATAAACTTCATGCACGAAATTTGGGCTTCTAGAACTTGAAATAGGTGTTTAAATGTGTAACTAATCCCCTCTAATTAGCTAGATTTAAGTCCTAACCTGATTTGGATAGGGTAAGATAGGATAATGTTAGAGTTAGGAAAGGATAAGGTTGGTTAGGATAGGATAAGATAAGATTGGATAAGGTTCCTTATTTCTTGCTATTTCCTTATCCTCTTTGCATTTGGACTTCTTTCTCCTGAATTGTAGCCTTTCCTAGCCCTTCTTGACTTCAATTTCCTCCATCCTCTTTGCTCCATGGTTAAGCTATCCAATCCATGCCCAAAACTGCTCCATTTAGCTTCAAAATGCCCTTTCTTGCTCCTTTTGCCATTAGGACCTAAAAACATACGAAAATAGCTTAAAAGACTAAAATAGATAGTAATTAAGTAACTAAATGCAAGGAAACAACATAACTAAGTAGCATAAATATGCTCCTATCAAGGTCAAACCAAAATAGGAAACCTTGGCTTAACATTCCTACTTCAAGTAGGAAACCTTCTTTGATTAGGAATCCTAACATCGTTAAGTCTTTAAATTTGTCCATTCCTTTTGCTCCAAGCATATGCTATACATTCCAAGCCCAATTTTGCTCCAAAAGGCTCCAAAACGCACCTTATTGCTTCATAAGGCCTATGGACCTGCAAACATACGAAAATAGCTTTAAAATACTAAAATAACCATGAACTAACAACATAAATGTAAGAAAACAAGCTAACTAAGTTGCCTAAATATGCTCCTATCATAGTCCTCGGGCAAAACAAAACAAACAAAACATAATCTAAACCTTCCAACATTGCCTCAGGGGTTTCCAATGAAACATGACATGTTAAAAATCACTACTCCCACATATTTTTGCTCTCTTTACTCTTGAGTAAACAATTAACCGCAGTCACCACTCACTAGCTCACATTTAATCAATTAAAACAACATTTTGAATGTAGTAACATGCCTTAGAGAATTCTCTCAATTTCTCATATTGCCAGGAGCATATTTATGCTACTTAGTTATGTTATTTCCTTACATTTAGTGAGCTAATTACTACTTTTTATAGTGTTTTGAGCTATTTTCGTTTGTTTGTAGGTCCTAATGACAAACTTGGCAAGAAAAGGCAATTTTGAGCCTTTTAGAGCAGTTTTGGGCTTATTTTGGATAGCTTGTTGATAGGAGCATATTTAGGTGACTTACTTAGCTTGTTTTCATGCATTTATGTTATTAATTCATAGTTGTTTTAGTCTTTTAAAGTATTTTCGTGTGTTTTTAGGTTCTAATGGCAAAGGGAGCAATAAAGTGCATTTTGAGGCTATTTGGAGCATTTTTGGGCATGGATTGGATAGCTTAACCATGGAGCAAAGAGGATGGACGAAATTGAAGACTAGAAGAGTTAGGAAAGGCTACAAATCTGGTGGAAGAAGTCCTAATACAATGAAGATAAGGAAGAAGCAAGAAACAAGGAACCTTATCCAACCTTATCTTATCCTATCCTAGAAACCTTATCCTATCCTATCTCTAACATTATCCTATTCTATCCTATCCAAATCAGGTGGGGGCTTAAACCTAGCTACTTAGGGAGAATCAATTACACATTTAAACACCTAATTCAGTTCTAGAACACTTATCCATACCAATGCCGTAAGACACCCCTCCTGGTAGGTTTAGGAATTGAAAACCTTTTCCTACTCTTATATCACATATCCTAGGCCCTTTAGGATTAGGAAATCTGCCTTAAACACAGTTTCTAGAACACCTAATCCTATCCCTACATGTGTGCCGCACCTAGCCTTCTAGAACTCCCCAATTCCTAGCCGAAATTCCTATTCCCAATCCCACTTGATTTCTGCCTTGAATTAACCCTTTTTCAATATGATTAGGCAATCCCTTTCCTTCACTAAGTGTGCCAAACTAGCCTATATAAACAGCCCTTTGCCGCACCATTTAGGGCACCACCCTTCACACAACAATCATTCATTCATAAACACAACCATCCTTTGCCGTGACCTTACAACCACCCATCCATCATTCCCCTACTTCCACACCTCCATCCCAACCTCCATACACCACCATAGACCCCTTGCCGTGACCTAGCAAGGAGGAGGAGAAGGAAGACCAAGCCTTGGGCATTTGTGCATTCAAGTTGGAGTGTTGGACGTTTCTAGGTGTAATCTATCCTTTATTGTTAACGTTTAAATCTATGTTGCTTTGTTTTGTCATGAACATGAGAGGCTAAACTCGTTTTAGCCTAGGGATGCTTTGAAACCATGATTACATTTATAATATGAGTTGATTGAGTCCAGTTGTGATTTCATAAATTGTGAACGCAATTTACTTAACCGTTTGACGGATAACTTATTCTTGTATGTTTATTAGGGAGGCCTACTTAATTTGCATGCTTGAATTTGGGGCTAGAATATTAGGGTGTTTCACATAATCGTCACAAACTAATATTCACAAGTAGTTAAGGTTGTTTTCACAATCATGTTAAGTAAATTCTTGGCATAAGTTTCATGCAATTCATAGTAATGAGTGCTTCGTCAATGCTTATGGTTTTCAAAGAACTTAATGATTCTTGCTTGTATCTCTATTATGCAATTCATGTAGGGAACTTGTGGGGAATGCTTTGTCGTATGCAATCATCCAATTCAATAACGTGAGGAAAATCTGAGGGTTAATTAGTGCAATTCACGGTTAATCTGGGGTGTTGAGGTTCATGGTTTATCGGAAAAGCAACTGGAAATCAATTTATGTTAGAAAGTATCATGTGTGGAGAAGTATCCCTTGGCTATCCCATCATCCATTAGTTTTTCTTATTTTCGTCCAAAATCTGTTTTAAAGTTTTAAGTCACTTGTTTTCTTTTAAATTCGTCCAAAATCAAAACCCCCTTTCTTATTTGTTCCAAATCTGTCCAAAAGAGTCTTTTTGAGTCTTTAGAGTCAAAACCAAGTGTATTTTCGTCCAAATTAAGTCCTAGAGTCTAAATTGAGTCTTTTTGGTTGTTTTGAGTTGTTTTGAGTCTTTTAAGTTTGTTTTTGGTCATATAAGTTAGTAAGAGTCTTGTGAGGTCATTTAAAGTGTTTTAAAGCATATTTTCACATCCTTGAGTCAATTTTCATTAGATTAGCAATCCCTCCTAATCCCCGGCCTAGAACGATCCCTATTTATATCTATACTACAATTGTAAAAAAGAGGGTTTAATTTGAGTGCTATCTTTTATCACATCACTTGTATATAGAGCAACATGGAGGTTAGAAACATGCTACAAATCAGAAAAGGAAAGTTCATGACAAAGAAGATAAGGAAAGTGCAAGAAAAGAGGAAACATTATCTAAAACCTTATCCAACCTTATCTTATCCAAACCTTATCCTATCTTGTCCTAACCTAATCTTGTTCCACCTCAATCCTAGCTGCAAGTGGACCTAAAAACCTAATTTCTAGAAGCCCTATCTGACCCTAAAAGGGTGCCACACCTTCCCCCTCTTTTATGCCTTCTAGAACACCCAAAATCAGCCACAAAACACTTAGTCTCTAGAAAGGCCCAATTTTGGATGAAAATTCTTTAACCTTTTTCTGATTGGATTCTGATTTTATTTGGCCCTTTTTCTCTTGGATTTGGATTGTATAAGTCCATATCTGAGATTGATTGGGCTAGGACTTAATTCCCAAACCCTTGCCGCAACTTAGGGGCCCAAAAACACTTGTATCAGCTAGGTTTAACCCTAAATCTGATTGCTAGGGTTTCGGCCATGCTATATATATCTGCCTACTATTGTGCCGCACCCCCTTAGACGCCCTAGGCAGCCATTCAACATTGAATTCATTCATCCATTCACATCATTCACCATCCATTCAGAAAATACACTTTGTGCCGCAAGTCCTAAGGAGAAGAAGGAGTGACGTGGCTTCCATAGGAGAAAGACCATCTTCTGCCGCAAGAAATCTGCATCCATTGGAGACTTTCAGAGTTCTTTCTTCCCTTGTTTCGTTTCCATGTTTATTTTAATTTGCTTTTCAATTGTTATGAACATGTGTAACTAAGTTTTTCTTAGTTAGGGGTGAATTCAAAACCATGGGCATACGTTTTATATGTATTGATTTCCTCCAGATTTTGTTTCTTGAATTGTGGATGTGATTTACTTAATTGATTTATTGAGAACTTGTTCTTGTGTGTTGATTAAGGATGCATACTTAGTTTTCATACATGAATTTGATGCTAGGATATAAGGAAATTTCACCTAATCGTTATGACCTTATATTCATAAGTAGTGGAAATCACTAGTCATGATTGTATTAAGTAAATTCTAGGGAAGAGTATCATGCAATTCATAGTTACGAATGCCTAGTCAATGCTTAGGGTTTTCAAAAAGCTTAATGATCTTTGATTTTATCTCTATTATGCAGTTCATGTAGGGAGTTTGATAAGAATAATTTGATTGTCGATGCGTATTCCATCCAATTCAATGAAACTAGGAAAATCTGAAAGTTAATTTGTGCTTTTCACAATTAATTTGGGGCATTGTCATTCATGGTTTAAAAGGGATGAAATCTGGAAATCAATTTATGTTGCATATGTGCATGTGTGGAGAAGAACCCCCTAACTAGCCTTTTTCCCATTCAATTCACCTAGTTTAGTGCCTAATCTGTTTAATTTACAATCTGTCCATTTTAATTAATTTCGTCCAAATCAAGTCCCCATTTTATTAAATGTGTTAGATTAGTTAGAAAAGTGTTTGAATCTGTCCAAATTAGTGTTTTGAGTCTAAGTTAGTTAAATTTCGTCCAAATCACCCTTTAGAGTCTAGTTTGAGTCTATTTGAGTGTTTTGGGCTGTTTTGAGTCTTTTTAAGTTGTTTTGAGTCATATAGGTCTAGGTAAGTGTTTTAAAGTTTGATTTTGTGTTTTTAAGTCAGTTTAGAGTAGATTAGCATCCCTAGTTAATCCCCGGCTAGAACGATCCCTACTTGCTTATATATTACAATTGTCACAAATAGGGTTTAATTTGTGTGTCAACATAATTTTCACATCACATATTGATAGGAGCATATTCATGCGACTTAAATGGCTTGTTCTCGTGCATTTACGTTATGTTTCTTTAGTTATTTTAGTACTTTAAGCTATTTTCGTGTGTTTGTAGGTCCAAAGGGCTAAAGGAGCAAAAAGATGCATTTTGGAGACTTTTGGAGCACTTTTGGGCTAAGGATGGATAGCTTATGCTTGGAGCCAAAGTGTTGGACGAAATTGAAGACGTAATTGAAGACCAAAGTGTTGGAACCTTGTTCTCTTTAGTTTTAGGACATTTAAACCTTTCCTAATCCCAATCATGCCATGCATAACACACATCCATTCTAACACATTGTCGTTGCACATGCATTTCCTTCATTAGTTAACCCACATGCTCTCATTACTTATCACCACATATCATATCACTTATCACTTATCACTTATCATCATCACTTATCACTTATCACTTATCATCACCACTTACCACTTATCACTTAACATGCACCCATCACCTAACACAACACCTTTAATTCACATGCATACCTATTCTTTAAATCAGCCACATGCATTCATATTCACCATCATTGCCGTGCACATTCCTTCTCATTTCCACCTTTCATTTCAGCCACATGTCTTCATCATTGCAGCCACCATTCACTCTTTAATCCACATGCATTCACACACACTTCACACAAACAGCAATCACATGCAAACACATGCATTTCCAACCCCAAACACTCATTGCCGTGAGTTCCCATTGCATTTCCAGCTTTGCACATGCATTCACTCACCACAAACAAGTCACATGCATTCATCAACATATCTAGCTGTCATTCACATGCATTTCATTCATCATTTCCACCCCCACATGTCCCTTTAATCATTCAAACATACACCCATTCACCATCAGAAAATCCACTTCATTGCACATGCATTTCCTTCATCATTTCACAACCTAATTCACATGCAAACACAATCTGCCATCATTCACAGAAAACACCATCATTGCCGTGACTTTCCCATCCAAATGCACCACAAATCAGCACATGCACCACCAATTCAATCAACACATGCTTTCACATACATTTTCAGATTGCATTCCCTTGCATTCCAACCAAAACCGTGCACATGCACTTGTTCCTCCATTAAATCAGCCACATGCATCTTCCATCACCATTTCAGCTTTCCACCTAGTTCCTAGCTGTCATGTTCCCCCATTTCACCTATAAATAAGCATGCATTGCATTCATAATTCATTCATTCTTCCATTTTCAGAAATTCACCCATTTCCCACATCAAAACTGCCCTTTGGCCGTGAGTTCCCTATAATCCAAACACCACCAGAAATTCATCCATTCAACCACTCCCCAAACCATTCACACCATCAAACTCACCTTAGACCTTGTGCCACAACGAAGAGGAAGAGAAGAGTGCCTAAACGTTCATACAATTCAAGTTTGAGTTGTTGGAATGTTTAGGTGTTTCTTTGATTTTCTTTGTTTAATTTCAATGCTCTTTGTTTTGTACGAATGAGGAATGGATGATAAGAGGGCTTAAACATTCATACAATTCAAGTTTGAGTTGTTGGAATGTTTAGGTGTTTCTTTGATTCTCTTTGTTTTGTACCATGAGGAACTAAACCCCCCTTGGTTAGGGGGTGATTCGAATATATGTTTATGCTTGCATTTTGATTTGCATACTTCTAATTGCGTTTCATAAGTTGTGGATTCAATTCGTTTAACTGTTTGATTGATAACTTATTTATGTATGTTCATTGAGAGTGCACACTTAATTTTCATGCATGAATATGACGCTAGAATATAAGTGAGTTTCACCTAATCGTTATGAACTTATATTCACAAGTAGTGGAGGTTGCTTATAAACAATCGCGTTAAATGAATTCTTGGCATAAGTTTCATGCAATCCATAGTAACGAATGCCTCGTCAACACTTATAATTTTCATAGAGCGTAATGATTCTTGCTTGTACCTCTTCTATGCATTCATGTTGAGGACTTGTGGGGAATGTTTTGAATTGTCGCATGCATCATCCAATTCAATAACGTTAGGAAGATTTGAAGGTTAATTAGTGCATCACGGTTAACTTGGGGTGTTGAGTATCATAGTTTATTGAAATGCAATTGGAAATCATTTTATTATGCAAGTATAACATGTATGGAGATGAACCCCTTAGCCATTCTATCATCCATTCATTCCATTCCATCAAATTCGTTTTACAATCTGTTTAGTTTATTAACTTGTTTTGTTATTTCAATTTTCGTATAAATCTAAATCCCCCTTTACTTTAATGTCCAATTTAGTTAGAAATCAATTTAGTTTGTGCTTTTAAGTGTTTTGATTCATTTTATTTCCCAATTTCGTCCAGATTCACCAAAGTGCTCAAAACTGCCCAGAAAGTGATTTTAAGGCAGTTTTGAGTGTTTTGGGTGATGTTTGAGTCTTTTGGTTTGTTTTAATGTTTTAAGTGTTTAGTTTTACATTCTTTGAGTCTAGTATAGTGTTTTATATTGTTATTTTACGTTCTTGAATCAAGCCATAATCTTAAATTCGTCCAACATTGGGTTTAAGGTCAGAAACTGCCTAGTTAGTGTTTTTAGGCAGTTTTGAGTCTTTTGAATTTGTTTTGAGTCCTTTGAGTCTTTGTGAACGTTTTTAACTTTGTTTTTATGTTTTTGAGTCAAATCCAAGTGATTAACAATCCCTCCTAATCCCCGGTCCAGAACGATCCCTACTTACATACTTACTACAATTGACTAATTTGTGTGTCAACATAATTTTCACATCACATATTGATAGGAGCATATTCATGCGACTTAAATGGCTTGTTCTCGTGCATTTACGTTATGTTTCTTTAGTTATTTTAGTCCTTTAAGCTATTTTCGTGTGTTTGTAGGTCCAAAGGGCTAAAGGAGCAAAAAGATGCATTTTGGAGACTTTTGGAGCACTTTTGGGCTAAGGATGGATAGCTTATGCTTGGCGCCAAAATGTTGGACGAAATTGAAGACCAAAGTGTTGGAACCTTGTTCCCTTTAGTTTTAAGACATTTAAACCTTTCCAATTCCCTTATCACATGCATTCATTATTCATTCCCTCACATGCTTCCATTACTTATCATCACCACTTATCACTTATCATAACCACTTATCACTTATCACTTATCACATATCATTCACCACATATCATTCACCACTTATCTTATCAACCACTTATCATATCATTCACTTATCTTATCAATCACTTATCATATCATACACTTAATTAATTAACCCACATGCATCCATCACCCAACACTTCCCTTGTGCCGTGCATACCCTCATTCTTTCATCATTTCAGCCACTTCATCATTCCATCAGATTTCACAACCTAAGTCACATGTGCATTCATCCACCTTTCTCCCAAAAAGCTTTGCACATGCATTCACTCACCACAAACAAGTCACATGCATTCATCAACATATCTAGCTGTCATTCACATGCATTCCATTTTTTAATTTAATCACATGCACATTCACCTTGCATTTGCAGAAAATCCACTTCATAACACATGCATCTTGGCAGATTTCACATGCACTCATGCACATTCACCTTAATCATTCACATAGCTTTAGTCCACATGCATTTCCACCTAGATTTCCACCTCACAACCACCAGAAATCAACCAAAACCGTGCATTCCCTTTCATTTCTGTCAAAGCACATGCATTTCCACCCTTTAATCACATGCACAAACAGCCACATGCATCTCCCATCACCATTTCAGATTTCCACCAAGTTCCTAGCTGTCATGTTCCCCCCATTTCACCTATAAATACTCATTCATTCATTCTCATTCATACACAATCCATTCACCACAGAAATAAGGCCTTTGTGCCAGAAATTCACCCATTCCAAACACTCTTCCATAAACTCATCCATTGCAGAAATGTAGACCATCAAACCACCCCCTTTGTGCCGTGAGTCTTCCCTACAAATCCAAACACCATCCTTCCATTCCTCCACCACCCCCCAAACCATTTACACCATCAAACTATCCTTAGACCTTGTGCTACAACGAAGAGGAAGAGAAGAGTGCCTAAACGTTCATACAATTCAAGTTTGAGTTGTTGGAATGTTTAGGTGTTTCTTTGATTTCAATGTTTAATTTCAATGCTCTTTGTTTTGTACGAATGAGGAATGGATGATAAGAGGGCCTAAACGTTCATACAATTCAAGTTTGAGTTGTTGGAATGTTTAGGTGTTTCTTTGATTCTCTTTGTTTTGTACCATGAGGAACTAAACTCCCCCTTGGTTGGGGGGTGATTCGAATATATGTTTATGCTTGCATTTTGATTTGATTACTTCTAATTGCGTTTCATAAGTTGTGATTCAATTTGTTTAACCGTTTTATTGATAACTTATTTATGTATGTTTATTGAGAGTGCACGCTTAATTTTCATGCATGAATATGACGCTAGAATATAAGTGAGTTTCACCTAATAGTTACGAACTTATATTCATAAGTAGTGGAGGTTGCTTATAAACAATCGCGTTAAACGAATTCTTGGCAAGAGTTTCATGCATTCATAGTAACGAATGCCTCGTCAACACTTATAATTTTCATAGAGCGTAATGATTCTTGCTTGTACCTCTTCTATGCATTCATGTTGAGGACTTGTGGGGAATGTTTTGAATTGTCGCATGCATCATCCAATTCAATAACGTTAGGAAGATTTGAAGGTTAATTAGTGCATCACGGTTAACTTGGGGTGTTGAGAATTCATGGTTTATTGAAATGCAATTGGAAATCATTTTATTATGCAAGTATAACATGTATGGAGATGAACCCCTTGGCTAGCATCCATCCATTCATTCCATTTCATCACATTCATATATACTATCTGTCTTAATTCGAATCTGTACATTTTATTTAATTTCGTATAAAACTCAATCCCCCTTTACTTTATTGTCCAATTTAGTAGAAAGTGTTTTAGTTTATGTTTATAAGTGTTTTGATTCATTTTGTTACATAATTTCGTCCAAATTCACCAAAGTGCTCAAAACTGCCCAGAAAGTGATTTTAAGGCAGTTTTGAGTGTTTTGGGTGATGTTTGAGTCTTTTGGTTTGTTTTAATGTTTTAAGTGTTTAGTTTTACATTCTTTGAGTTAGTTTAGTGTTTTATATTGTGTTTTTACGTTCTTGAGTCAATTTATTACTTAATTTCGTCCAAATTTGTGGTTTTGCTCAAATCTGCCCAGAAAGTGGTTTTTAGGCAGATTTGAGTGTGTTTGTGTTGTTTTGAGTCTTTTGGTTTGTCTTAGTGTTTTAAAGTTTAGTTTTGCATTCTTTGAGTCTAGTATAGTGTTTCATATTGTTATTTTACGTTTTTGAGTCAAATCCAAGTGGTTAACAATCCCTCCTAATCCCCGGTCTAGAACGATCCCTACTTATACATATACTACAATTTGACGAAAAGAGGGTTTAATTTGTGTGCGTATAAATCTCGCATCACATATGCTCATACCAATTTCAAACTCCACATATTGAAACACATAACAATGAAGATAGAAGTCTAAGGGTTGTAACGGGGCTAATGGTATCGGCTAACAAAGAAAGGTAAAGGATAAACAAGGGTTCCGATAGCAGCATATTTATGCGACTTTGTTAGCTTATTTCCTTGCATTTAGTGAGTTACTTTCTATTTATTATAGTGATTTAAGCTATTTTCGTGTGTTTGTAGGTTCAATTGGCTAAAGTGGCAAGAAAGTGCATGTCGGTGAATTTTGGAGCAGTTTTGGGCTTGGGATGGATAGCACATGCCTGGAGCAACGTGAATGAATGAAATTGAAGACCAAAAGAGGTTGGAAATGTGCTAAAGAGATGAAGTAAATAAATTCAAGAAAAGGAAAACAAGAAGGCTTAGCGAGAAAGAAGGAATGTTATCCAAATTTCCTTAAACTTTCCTAATCCTTTTCTACTTAAGTTCCAGCTGCAAAGAGGCTTCCTAAAGATATTAGGACACTTAATTACAAGATTCTAGAAGGTCAATCCCAGTCAAAATAGGTTGCCACATCAAATCTGCAAGGAATCCTTCCTTGCCGTGCAAGGAAGTCACATTCCCCTTTCTTTCTAGGCTTGCCGCATATCACTTACCCCTTTTCCTCTTGAGATTCTGATTTGTTACCCTTTTCTTAGAGGATTTGGTGTCTTAAACTTTTCCCAACTTAATTCCCAGCCGCGCCCAATCCTTCCCATATAAATAAAGAGCCTTGCTGCACATCCCAGGGGGATTCTAGGACCCTTACACACATCATTCAGCCATCATTCACCACAATTTCGACACAACCCATCCATAATACACAATAACCCAATTTCATGGAATAGCCAAGGGGTTCTTCTCCACACATGTTACACTTGCATACAAGATTGATTTTCAGTTGGTCTTTCGATAAGTTATGAAACTCAACACCCCGAGTCAATTAGGTCCGCTTAAATTAACCGTCAAGTTTTCCTTAAGTTAATGAATTGGATGGGTTTGCGCAACGCAATTCACAACATTCTCCAAAAGTCCTTTACGTGAAAAGCACAATAAAGATACAATCAAAGATCATTAAGCATTATGAAAACTATAAGTGTTGACGAGGCATTCATTACTATGATGAGCATGAAACTCGTGCCAAGAATTCATTTAACGCGATTGTTTATAAGCAACCTCCACTACTTGTGAATATAAGTTCATAATGATTAGGTGAAACTCACTTATATTCTAGCGTCATATTCATGCATGAAAATTAAGCGCGCATTCTCAATAAACATACATAAATAAGTTATCAATCAAACGGTTAAACAAATTGAATCCACAACTTATGAAATTCCAACGAAAGTTAATCAATTCATATTGCAAACATAAACATAGTTTCGAATCACCCCCTAGCTAAAGGGGGTTTAGTTCCTCATAACTTTGAAATCAAAGAAACACCTAAACATTCCAACAACTCAAACTTGAATTGTATGAACGTTTAGGCACTCTTCTCTTCCATTCCTCATTGTGGCACAAGGTCTAAGGAGATGTTTAGGGCTTTAGGTGTATGTGGAATGGAGTGGGGAATGGTTGGAGTGGCTGCAATGGAGGAGAAGAAATGGTGCAGAAATGGAAGGGGATTTGCACGGCATAGAATGGGCAGTTTTGTGTTGTGGTGAATGGAATGAATGAATTGTGGCTGCAATGGATGCTTATTTATAGGTAAATAAGAGGGAACATGACAGCTAGGAAGTGGGTGGAAATGTGGCTGCAATGTTAGTGAATGATTATGAGTGAATGCATGTGGATGTGGCTAGGTTGGAAAGCTGGAATTGTGATGGGAAAGCCACGGCAAAGGGAGGAATATGTGGCTGCATGATAAGAGCATATTTATGCGCCTTAGTTTGCTTGTTTTCTTGCATTTATGTTGCTAGTACTTAGTAATTTTAGTACTTTAAGCTATTTTCGTGTGTTTGTAGGTCCAAAGGGCTAAAGGAGCAAAAAGATGCATTTTGGAGACTTTTGGAGCACTTTTGGGCTAAGGATGGCTAGCTTATGCTTGGAGCCAAAGTGTTGGACGAAATTGAAGACCTAATTAAAAACCAAAATGTTGGAACCTTGTTCCCTTTAGTTTTAGGACATTTAAACCTTTCCTAATCCCAATCATGCCATGCATAACACACCAACAACACCCCCTTAGAATCCAAAACCGTACACACCATTCACCCTAGATTCTAATCAGCCATTCACCAAAACCATTTCCCTTTGTGCCGTGCACATTCACATGCATTTCCTTCATTAATTAACCCACATGCACCCTTTATTCTTTCATCATTCAAGCCATTCCACATGCATTCATCCTAGCTGTCATTGCACATGCTTTCACAACCTAATTCACATGCACATTCATCCACCTTTCTCCCAAAAACCGTGCACATGCATTCATTATTCATTCACATTGCATTCCCTTTTCATTGAAGCCACATGCACTCCCATCCATTTTGGTGCGAGATTTATACGCGCATAAATTAAACCCTCTTTTTGACAATTGTAGTAATGATGTAAGTAGGGATCGTTCTGGACCGGGGATTAGGAGGGATTGTTAATCACTTGGATTTGACTCAAAAACATAAAAACGTAATATAAAACACTAAACTAGACTCAAAGAATGTAAAACTAAACTTTAAAACACTAAGACAAACCAAAGACTCAAAATGCTTTTAAAAACACAAACTAAAATGATTTCTAACTAAATTGACATTAAAGTAAAGGGGGATTTAAGTTTATACGAAATTAAATTAAATGAACAAATTAAAACAGAATGTAAATATGAAATTGATGAAATAGAATGGATGAATGCTAGCTAAGGGGGTCATCTCCACATATGTTACACTTGCATAATAAAAAGATTTCCAATTGCATTTCAATAAATTATGAAACTCATCACCCCGGGTTAATTAGGTCCGCTTAAATTAACCTTCAAATCTTCCTAACGTTATTGAATTGGATGATTGCATACGACAACCCAAAACATTCCCCACAAGTCCCCTACATGATTGCATAATAGAGATACAAGCAAGAATCATTACGCTCTATGAAGATTATAAGTGTTGACGAGGCATTCGTTACTATGATTGCATGAAACTCGTGCCAAGAATTCATTTAACGCGATTGTTTATAAGCAACCTCCACTACTTGTGAATATAAGTTCATAACGATTAGGTGGAACTCACTTATATTCTAGCGTCATATTCATGCATGAAAATTAAGCGTGCACTCTCAATAAACATACATAAATAAGTTATCAATCAAACGGTTAAACAAATTGAATTCACAACTTATGAAACGCAATTAGAAGTAATCAAATCAAAATGCAAGCATAAACATTTATTTCGAATTACCCCCTAGCTAAAGGGGGTTTAGTTCCTCATAACTTTGAAATCAAAGAAACACCTAAACATTCCAACAACTCAAACTTGAATTGTATGAACGTTTAGGCACTCTTTTCTTCCATTACTCATACGTACAAAACAAAGAGAATTGAATTTAAACTTTGAAATCAAAGAAACACCTAAACATTCCAACAACTCAAACTTGAATTGTATGAATGTTTAGGCCCTCTTATCTTCCTCGTTGTTGTAGCACAAGGTCTAAGGTGAGGTTTGGGGAATTATGGAAATGGATGAGGAATGGTGGAAGGGGGACTCACGGTTTTGGATTCTAAGGGGAAGTGTTTGTGTTAGTTGTGGTGTGAGAAATGGAGAGATGGAGTGGGGAGTGAATGAATTTCTCAATGAATGCATGGGTTTTTATAGGGGGAATGGGAGAATATGTTGTTGATTGTTTAAGAGTGCATGTGGCTCTTATGATTGTTGTGCAATGATGAAAGGCAAAGTGCATGTGCAATGTTGGAGGATGAATGTGTGATGGTGTGATTGAATGATTTAAAGGGGCATGTGGGTGAATTAAAGGATGGAATGCATGTGAATTAAAACTAGAGTGAATGATGATGAATGCATGTGGATTAAAGAGGTGTGAATGCATGTGAAGATGCTAATAAATAATGCATGTAGGGTTAGGAAATAAAATCATAACTTAAAGGGGAATGATTAAAGGGTGTTGAAAGGTTTTGCATGGCTTTGAAGTGATTGTGGATTGGGCTAGGGTTTAAGTACATGAAATGGACCCAAATTGCTCCCCCTTGCATGGCAAGGAATGGTGTTTGTGTTAAGCCCAAGGCAAGGTGAATGTAATTGGGTTAGGGCCATTGTTTTATGTCCTCAAGTGCTTACAAGGCCTTCAATTTCATCCAACACTTGGGCTCCAAGCATAAGCTATCCATCCTTAGCCCAATAGTGCTCCAAAACACTCCACAATGCATCCTTTCGTCAAACACGTCTTATTATCCTGAAAACACACAAAAGAAGCATAAAGGACTAAACTAACTAAAGAAACATAACGTAAATGTACGAGAACAAGCCATTTAAGTCGCATGAATATGCTCCTATCACATTTCATCATTGCAACCATTGCAGAAAATACCCATGCATAACCCACCAATTTCAGCCACATGCACACAAACCCATTCCTTGCCGTGGCCCTTGCAAATTGATAGGAGCATATTCATGCGACTTAAATGGCTTGTTCTCGTGCATTTACGTTATGTTTCTTTAGTTATTTTAGTATTTTAAGCTATTTTCGTGTGTTTGTAGGTCCAAAGGGCTAAAGGAGCAAAAAGATGCATTTTGGAGACTTTTGGAGCACTTTTGGGCTAAGGATGGATAGCTTATGTTTGGAGCCAAAGTGTTGGACGAAATTGAAGACCTAATTGAAGACCAAAGTGTTGGAACCTTGTTCCCTTTAGTTTTAGGACATTTAAACCTTTCCTAATCCCAATCATGCCATGCATTCACACAATTCTCTCCCAAAACCGTGCATCTCCACAATCCCATTCATCAACACATGCATCCACATGCATTCACCCTTTAAACCATTAAATCCACATGCTTTCCTATTCAATTAAATCAGCCACATGCATTCATCATCATAACCTAGCTGTCATTCCACTTCATTGCACATGCATCTTCAAATAAATCAGATTTCCATCATATTCACATGCATTCCATCCTTTAAAACATTGCACATGCACTCCCTTTAATTAATTAAGCCACATGCACTCCCATCCATTTCATCATTGCAGCCAACACATGCTTTCACATGCATTTTCAGATTGTCCCCTTGCACATGCAGCCACATATTCATTGCACATGCAATTCCAACCCACATGCATCCTTTAATCATTCAAACATGCAGCCACATTCCCTCCTAACTGTCATGTTCCCCCCATTTCACCTATAAATAAGCATTCATTTTACATTCACTCTTCCATATTCCAGAAATTCGTCAAAACCTCTCCACACCCTTGCAGCAGCCACCAAAACACTTTCTCCTCCATTGCAGCCACTCCAACCACTCCCCAAACCATTCACACCATCAAACTATCCTTAGACCTTGTGCTACAACGAAGAGGAAGATAAGAGGGCCTAAACGTTCATACAATTCAAGTTTGAGTTGTTGGAATGTTTAGGTGTTTCTTTGATTTCAATGTTTAATTTCAATACTCTTTGTTTTGTACGTATGAGGAATGGAAGAGAAGAGTGCCTAAACGTTCATACAATTCAAGTTTGAGTTGTTGGAATGTTTAGGTGTTTCTTTGATTTCAAAGTTATGAGGAACTAAACCCCCCTTGGCTAGGGGGGAATTCGAAATATATGTTTATGCTTGCATTTTGATTTGATTACTTCTAATTGCGTTTCATAAGTTGTGGATTCAATTCGTTTAACTATTTGATTGATAACTTATTTATGTATGTTTATTGAGAGTGCACACTTAATTTTCATGCATGAATATGACGCTAGAATATAAGTGAGTTTCACCTAATAGTTACGAACTTATATTCACAAGTAGTGGAGGTTGCTTATAAACAATCGCGTTAAACGAATTCTTGGCATAAGTTTCATGCGTATTCCATAGTAACGAATGCCTCGTCAACACTTATAATTTTCATAGAGCGTAATGATTCTTGCTTGTATCTCTATTATGCAATCATGTAGGGGACTTGTGGGGAATGTTTTGGGTTGTCGTATGCAATCATCCAATTCAATAACGTTAGGAAGATTTGAAAGTTAATTTAAGCGGACCTAATTAACTTGGAGCATTGAGAATTCATGGTTTATTGAAAAGCAATTGGAAATCATTTTATTATGCAAGTGTAACATGTGTGGAGATGAACCCCTTAGCTATTCTATCATCCATTCATTCCATTTTATCATTTTCATATTTACATTCTGTTTTAATTAGAATCTGTGCATTAGTTTTAATTTCGTCAAATCCTAAATCCCCCTTTACTTTAATGTCCAATTTAGTTAGAAAGTGTATTAGTTTGTGTTTATAAGTGTTTTGATTCAATTTGTTTCACAAATTCGTCCAAATTCACCAAAGTGCTCAAAACTGCCCAGAAAGTGTTTTTTAGGCAGTTTTGAGTGTTTTGGGTGATGTTTGAGTCTTTTGGTTTGTTTTAGTGTTTTAAAGTTTAGTTTTACATTCTTTGAGTCTAGTTTAGTGTTTTATATTACGTTTTTACGTTTTTGAGTCAATTTCACATTGATTAGCATCCCTAGTTAATCCCCGGTCTAGAACGATCCCTATTTGCTCATATACTACAATTGTCATCCATAGGGTTTAATTTGTGTGTCAAGTTAATTTACGCATCAAATTTTGGCGCCGTTGCCGGGGATTAGCAAATTTGCTAATCCCTTGGATTGTTTGTTTCTGTTATGTATTTTAGTTTTAGTTTTTTTTATTTGTGTTTTGTTTGTTGAATTCAAGTACTAGAGAAGAACAACATGGCACTTGATAATGCTTCTCTTTTGTCACAGCTCATGGAAAGGTCCCAAATGCAACGCGTTGATATATTTGATCTTCAATCAAGGAATAACGTGTTTTCCAATACTTACAATTCGGATTGGAGTGATCACTCAAACTCTATGTCGTGGGAATCTCAAAATGTTCAACAAGAAGGATTTTGGCAACCATATGAGGAGTTCTATTCAAGACCTATACACCCACTACGACCTCATATTCAATATGCCCAACCAAACTCAAGTTCGTCAATAGATTATAATCAAAAGCTTAATGAATTAATTTGTTTGGTGCAGGGCTCACAAAATCAAGTCAAGGAGGGCCAAAATCAAGACAAAAGGTTGGACCACTTGGAAAAGCAAATTGGGCAGATCGCGGAGTTCGTAGGACAGTTTCGAGACCAAGGCGAACTCCCTAGTTCAACCATTGCAAATCCGAAGGGAGAATTTGAAACTGCCAAGGAAATCATGTTGAGAAGTGACAAGGAGGTTGGAACGGACCTCAACCATCAAAATCAAATCACAAGGAAGAGGAATACACCCAACCCATGGCAAGGGTGGAAACATCTTTGCCGGAGGCACCTATTGCTCCTACGCCATCTAATTCAAGTAAGGTTGTTCCAAATTTAATTAGTTCTAACCCCATTCCACCTAATGTCCCTACTTCTTGCAGGTTCATGAATTCCAAGGAAGAAGAAAGTGAAAAAGACATCTTGGAAGCACTTCCAAAGGTGCAAAGTATGGAATTTCATGAATTCATCAAAGAAGATATACTTGAGACAACAATTCCCAAAGAAGTTGGATTTTATGACACGGGACAAGTCATAACTTTCGAAGGGGTGTTTATTCTTGAGTTCTTATTGGATCACATAAGTAAGCCACCTCCTCCAATTTCAATTTTCTTTTATACTAACATGTTGTTAATGATTCAGGCATCCAATCTTGAATTTAAACCATTACCGGATCATTTCAAGTATCACCTTCCATTCAAAGATCAATTCCATGCCGTTTTATTTATGTCAAAAAAAAAAAAAAAAATACTAAACATGGAGAAAGATGGAGCCTTCACAGAGGGTGTTTACGTGAAGCCCCACTACGAGGCGTCGAAGCAGAAGGCATAGAAGCGGAAGGCATAGAAGCGGGAGGCATAGAAGCGGAAGGCATCGGAGCGGAAGGCATCGGAGCTAGAGCATTCCAGGCCTCAATACTTGGCCAAACGCTGGATGACCCAGGAAAAAGGTGCCTTTGGAGATAAGCCGCAAGCCTTTGACGGTCACTGTGAATTCGACCCTCAGATTCTTGCAGCTCATCAAGCTTCCTCTTCATGCCCGACGAATAGTTATTTGCAAGCACATGCAAACTTCTATTCTCGTACTTAAGCTGCTGTATCTCTTGCTTAAGACTTTCCACCTCTGCCATCAATGATTCCACCTGACGGGAGCGGGCAAGCAGGCGTTGGCCCATGTTGGACACAGAGCTCGCACACTGAACACTAAGAAGCAATTAGGCTCAAAATAACTCACTAGGGTAGTCTCTACTATTCTTCTTCCAGAATTTGAGTATGGTACCTCTATCATCATAATTTCAAGAGTTACAGCTTTATACATGACAATAAGATGCAACACTTTTTCATAGCAACCCAATCGTTTGTTTTCAAACATAGTCCTCATATACATTCGTATTCGCATGCAAAAACACTCTTAACCAAAACTAACACCTAGAACAAACAAAAACACAAAACAAACCTTCCATCCCACACCCCTAAACCTAACCTAAGCATTGTCCTCGATGCTTAAAATTGTATGCCATGCAAGTAGTCAAAGAATATGGGATGGTAACAACATAAACACAAACGAAGGAAAGAACACAAACCACACTAGGTTGCCTCCTAGCAAGCGCTTTATTTAATGTCTAGGCAAGACATGGTAGCTTGTTTACGGTGTTGTAAACTCGAGAAAATC
Source organism: Pyrus communis (assembly GCF_963583255.1). Classification (NCBI taxonomy): domain Eukaryota; kingdom Viridiplantae; phylum Streptophyta; class Magnoliopsida; order Rosales; family Rosaceae; genus Pyrus; species Pyrus communis. The sequence continues at coordinate 17,767,383 of NC_084812.1, forward strand.
TACAATTTGATAAACTTGCTCTTCCTCCACTTTTTCCAAATATGGTTTCAATCACTGCCCATTGACTTTAAAAGAGGTGCCATTCTTCATGTTCTCTATTTCCACAGCTCCGTGAGGAAATGTTTGCAGCACTTTGAATGGTCCCACCCACCTAGACTTCAATTTTCCTGGAAAAAGTCTCAAACGTGAGTCAAACAAAAGTACTTTCATACCTTGGTGAAACTCCTTCCTTAGGATGGCCTTGTCATGATAGAGCTTAGTCTGTTCCTTGTAGATTTTGGCATTCTCATATGCCTCATTTCTAAGTTCTTCCAACTCATTAAGTTGGAGTTTCCTTGCTACTCCAGCTTCCTTGTAATCAAAGTTGAACTTCTTGATGGCCCAATATGCACGGTGTTCAATCTCCATTGGCAAATGATAAGCTTTCCCAAATACAAGGCGATAAGGACTCATGCCAATGGGGGTCTTGTATGCTGTTCTATATGCCCATAGTGCATCATTCAACCTCAATGACCAATCCTTCCTTGTAGGGCTCACGGTCTTCATCAAAATGTTCTTGATCTCCCTATTGCTAATCTCCACTTGTCCCGAGGTTTGAGGATGGTATGGGGTTGCCACTTTATGGTTGATGTTGTACTTCTTCATCAAGGATTCAAAGGGTTTGTTGCAGAAATGGCTGCCACCATCACTAATAATAGCTCTTGGGGTTCCAAACCTACAAAAAATCACCTCTTTAATAAAATTCAAAACAACCTTATGATCATTAGTTCTTGTAGCAATGGCTTCAACCCATTTGGATACATAATCTACTGCCACTAATATGTATAAGTAGCCAAAAGAGGATGGAAATGGTCCCATGAAATCGATTCCCCAAACATCAAAGAGCTCCACCACCAACATGTTGTTCAATGGCATCTCATTTCTTCGGCTAATGTTCCCCATTTTCTGGCACCTATCACACTTAGAACAAAAATCAAAAGCATCCTTGAACAAAGTAGGCCAAAAGAAACCAGATTGTAAAACCTTTAGAGATGTCTTTTTGGCACCAAAATGTCCTCCACATGCCAATGTATGGCTGAACATTAGAATGCTTTGTTGCTCACTCTCTGGGACACACCTCCTAATGATTTGGTCAGGGCAATATTTAAACAAATATGGTTCGTCCCAAACGTAGTGCTTTACCATGGCAAGGAACTTCTTTCTTTCCTGAAAAGAAAGGTCATTTCTCATTACACCACAAGCAAGATAATTAACAAAATCAGCATACCATGGTTCTTTTTCTTGAACAACAAGGAGTTGTTCATCTGGAAATGATTCATTTAGAGGCAAAGGTTGTCCAACTCCATGGTTTCCATTAAGCCGTGACAAATGGTCAGCCACAACATTATCACTTCTCTTCTTATCTCAAATTTCCAAGTCAAACTCTTGTAGTAAGAGTATCCATCTAATTAAGCGTGGTTTAGCATCCTTTTTTGTCATCAAATACCTAAGGGCTGCATGATCAGAAAACACAATAACTTTAGATCCCACACGGTATGACCGAAACTTTTCTAAGGCAAAAACAATAGCAAGCAACTCCTTTTCAGTTGTGGAATAGTTAAGTTGAGCATCATGTAGAGTCCGGCTTGCATAGTAGATCACATGTGGAAGCTTGTTCACCCTTTGCCCTAAAACTGCACCAATAGCATAGTCAAAGGCATCACACATTAATTCAAAAGGTAAAGACCAATCTGGTGCCATAATAATAGGGGCCGAGGTTAGTTCATATTTCAAAGTATTGAATGCATCCATACAAGCCTTATCAAAATGAAATACAACATCTTTAGCTAACAGATTGCATAATGGACGAGTGATCATTGAAAAGTTCTTAATGAAACGACGATAAAAGCCCGCATGTCTGATAGGAGCATATTTAGGCGACTTACTTAGCTTGTTTTCGTGCATCTATGTTGTTAATTCATAGTTGTTTTAGTAGTTTAAGCCATTTTCGTGTGTTTTTAGGTTCATATGGCTAAGGAAGCAAAAAGATGCATTTTGGAGCATTTTGGAGCAAAATTGGGCTTGGAATGGATAGCATATGCTTGGAGCCAAAGTGTTGGACGAATTTGAAAGCCTTGTATGCACTTTGGACATAAAACAAAGGGCCTAGCCCAATCAAACAATCCTTTGAGCCATTCAAAACCTCTAGCCCAATCAACAACCCTTAGCCACATGCATTTCCACCTTCCTACTTCATCATTTCATCATTGCACCACCATTCACACACACATGCACTTGCTCTTTCATCATTGCACCACCATTCACACACACATGCACTTACTCTTTCATCATTGCACCACCAATTCAATACATGCATTTCCACCTTCCTACTTCATCATTTCATCATTGCACCACCATTCACACACACATGCACTTACTCTTTCATCATTGCACCACCATTCACACACACATGCACTCTCAATCATAACAACCACATTCACTCTTAAACAATCACCCACATATTCTCCCATTCCCCCTATAAAAACCCATGCATTCATACACAAGACACCACAAACACATCCAATCTTCCCCTTTGCCGCAAGCTCCCATTCCATTTCTACACAATCTCTTCTCGGCTTCATTCCATTCCATACACTCTCCCATTTGCAGAAACCATTCAACCTTAGCCGCTCCACCTTCATTTACAACACACTTGGAGCACCAACACCGAAGGCAACTCTTAAGGGATTTCAACATCAGTTTTGCTTCAAGGGTTCTTTCTTCTTAATCCTATGTTCACTCATGTTATATATTTTTATGTCAAACCTTTTGTAAACATGAAGTGTAACTAATCTCTCTCTAGGGATTCGATGTAGCCTTGCAAGATTGCCATGTAGTTAATTCAGAATTCTCATTTAATCTATCTATTTCTTGTTTCATTCTCCGATTTAATTGTGACTTAGTGTGTTGATTTTAATGCTTGATCATCATTTGAATTAACCACATGTTGTTTAGCCAAGATTAAAGCACACATCATGCATAATCTTGGTGGATATGTGAATGAATGAAGGGAATGTTTTGCAAACATCCTGCTGAGTGTTCCCTTTGGTTTTGTGAAAGTTTCTTGTGCACTACATATTCTTGATTAGGAACCAAAGTTGCACATCACAATTAGGCTCATGATTAGAGACATTTGATCAAATCCACACATCATATGGTTGATTATATCTAAGTGAAACAAACTCAAGAAATAGGTAGATGACTGAGTATAAACTGATTTAACAAACATGGCCTTGGGTTAGCAATGGTAAAATCGAATCCCTAGCTTCATCTCCATTGGTACTATCTCATTTTATTAGTTTTGATTCATTTATTTGTGTTTACTTCATTTCCTTATGCTTTCAAGTTACAACAACAAATCTGCCTACATTGATTAGTTTTATTTCTCTAGTAAAAAGTTCTTGCAAAACAAGTGATTATATAGGTCCAATTAGTCCCTGTGGATTCGACACCCTTACTTGTGCCATTATACTAAACATATTCTAGCACGAAGAAGGAAAACCTCAATTAAAATGGCGCCGTTGCCGGGGACTGATTTCAGTCCCTTATAATTGCTTGTTTTGATATTAAACCTTGTTCTTTTCATTTTAAGTAGATTTCTGATTTTTATTCAAACTTGTTTTATCTTGTTTCAGGTAGTATATGTCAAATAGACTTGCTGAATTAGGCCAAAGAATGGAACGGTTAAAGGGCAACACTTTGGAAAGCTTTGTGCCAACAAGTTCCTCCATTGTCCGTGAAGAAGAGGAAGGGAAACCGTCTAGTCCAACAAGTGAAGGATCGGAGCACTTTAATTGGGAAAGAGAAGAAGAGATGGCGGGCGACCAAGATGATCTTCGAGCTTTGGAGGATTTTGCTCAACCAATCATACCAAATTCACCTTCATGCATCTTGCTGCCCACAGAAGCTAGAAACTATGATCTTAAATCTTCACATTTCCATATGTTTCCTTCTTTTTATGGCTTACCTAATGAAGATCCTTTAGCTCATATTAAAGAATTTTACAATGTTGTGAGTGGTTTACCTTTACAGGGAGTAAGTGAAGCAAATCTGAGGATGAGAGTGTTCCCTTACACCTTGAAAGATAGGGCCAAGGGTTGGTTAATGACTCTAGTACCTGGTTCACTCACCACATGGGATGCCGTGGCTAAGAAGTTTTTGGAAAAGTTCTTTTCCACTCAAAAGACAGCCACATTAAGGGGACAAATCTTCAACTTCAAACAAGATGATGGAGAACCTTTCAATGAGTGTTGGGAGCGCTTTAAAGGCCTTTTGTTGCAATGTCCACACCATGGGTTACCTCTTCACTTACAAATGCAAATTTTCTACGATGGACTAACCCAAACATGTCAATCAACTGTTGATAATGCAGCAGGTGGAGCTTTGAAGAAAAAGAATGCTCAAGAGTCATATAACATTTATGAGATGTTGGGATCTAATGCTCAACACAAAGATGTAAGGGGTAAGAGAGTTGGAGTATATGAAACAAGCTCTAATCATGATCTTTCTTTGCAGGTAGCTAACCTAGAAAAGAAGCTTGAATCCGTGCTCAACATGGTGCCAAAAGCAAGTGAAGTGTGTGCCATTTGCAACATACCAAGCCACCTTACTCATCAATGTCCATCTAGGGAGGCTTACCCCGAGTATGTCCAAGAGCAAGTGAACCTCATGAATTCTTACAATCAAAGGCCAAGGAATGATGTGTATTCCAATACATATAACCCAAGTTGGAGAGATCATCCCAATCTTTCGTGGAAGAACAACAATCAATTCCAAAACTTCCAACCAAAACCTACTCTTGAGGATACGGTTAAATTGTTAGCCCAAAATACCTTGCAATTCCAACAAACCACCAATAGCACTCTCCAACAACATTCGGCGGCTCTAACCAAAATGGAGACACAATTGGGGCAGATTGCAAATGCCTTGAGCCAAAGAGAGGTTGGAAAGTTTCCAAGCCAACCTGTGATACTCCAAAGGAACCAAGAGCAAGCCAAAGCAATCACTACACTTAAAAGTGGTAAGGTTATCAATAATAGAGTTGGCAATGAAGTTACTAATGAATCTGATCATGTGAATGCAGGGGTTACTCAAGGAGAACATGAGAAACCAAATGAGGAACCAAGCCATGCTACTCCCTCGTTTGAAGCACCAAATCTTCACAAGGCCGAGAAACCTTACACTCCACCAATACCATTCCCTGGAAGACTTGCCAAGAGCAAGCAGGATAAGTCATTTAAGGAGATTTTTGATATTCTAAGTAAGGTGAATGTTAACTTACCTTTGCTTGATGTCATTAGGAACATGCCAGCTTATGGGAAGTTCTTCAAAGAGTTAAACAACTACAAAAGGAAGTATGGACCACATGAGAAGGTAGTGGTGCCCGAGAATGTAAGTGCCGTGTTGCAAAGAAAACTTCCACCAAAGCTCAAGGATCCAGGAAGTTTTTCTATCAACATCACCATAGGAGACAAGAAGGTAGAGAAGGCGATGCTTGACTTAGGTGCTAGCATCAACTTAATGCCTTATTCCGTATACCTTCAACTAGGTTTGGGGGAATTGAAAGCCACCACCATCTCATTACAACTTGCGGACAGATCCGTGAAATATCCAAGAGGTATAGTAGAGGATATTCTAGTTCAAATTGATAAACTAATCTTGCCTGCGGATTTTGTAGTGTTGGACATGGAAGAAGCTCCTATACATGACCGAGAATTGCCTATTTTGCTTGGGAGACCGTTTATGGCCACGGCCAAGACCATCATTGATGTGCAAAATGGACTCCTCACTATGACAGTGCTAGGAGAGACCGTTCAATTCAAAGTGTTTGAGTCTCGTTCACATCCTTCTTCATCTCTTGATTGTTATGCCATTGATGTGCTTGATTCGCTTGTTTTCTCTAAGTTCTTGCAGGCACAATCTAATGAACCATTACAAACTGTTTTGAGTCAATCTCAAGATGAGTTTGATGAAGAAGATGCACTCATGGAAGAGGTAGCTGCCTTGGAAGCATTGGCACCGTATCCTTTGAATATTTTACCTCTTTTAGAGCCTTTAGAACCATCGAGGTCACATTTAACCCCTTCCACTGTTAAGGCACCAAAACTTGAACTTAAACCACTTCCACCACATCTAAAGTATGCATATCTAGCTGAATTTGAAACTCTTCCAGTTATCATAACTTCTGACCTCACCCCAAATGAAGAAGATAAAATAATTAGGGTGTTAAAAGAGTTCAAATCAGTTATTGGTTGGTCTATTGCAGATATCAAGGGAATAAGCCCTACCATGTGCATGCATAGGATTCTTTTGGAAGAAGGAGCAAAGTCAACCCGTGAACCACAAAGGAGGCTCAATCCACACATGAAGGAAGTTGTGAGGAATGAAGTGTTGAAGTTGTTAGATGTGGGGATCATATATCCCATTTCTGATAGCAAATGGGTGAGTGCTATTCAGGTGGTACCTAAGAAGGTGGGAATCACGGTGATGAAGAATGAAAACAAAGAGCTTGTGCCCACAAAACCCACGGCTAGTTGGCGTGTTTGCACCGATTACAGGAAGTTGAATTCTAGCACTAGAAAAGATTACTTTCCTATGCCTTTCATAGATCAAATGCTTGAGAGATTGGCAAGTTACTCACACTATTGTTTTCTTGATGGTTACTCAGGTTACAATCAAATTGCAATTGCTCCGGAGGATCAAGAGAAAACTACCTTTACTTGCCCGTTTGGCACATTTGCATATAGAAGAATGCCTTTTGGACTTTGCAATGCTCCAGCAACATTCCAAAGATGCATGTTGGCAATCTTTTCTGACATGGTAGAAAGATTCATTGAGGTATTTATGGATGACTTTTCAGTGTTTGGTTCCTCTTTTTATGAATGTCTTAACCATCTCTCTTTAGTACTTCAAAGATGTCAGGAAACAAATTTGGTTCTCAATTGGGAAAAGTGCCAATTTATGGTGAAACAAGGAATTGTGTTGGGGCATGTAATCTCTAGCCAAGGAATGGAGGTGGACAAAGCCAAAATTGACATCATCACCAATATGGCAGCTCCCACAACCGTGAAGGGAGTAAGAAGTTTTTTGGGACATGCGGGTTTTTATCGTCGTTTCATTAAGAACTTTTCAATGATCACTCGTCCATTATGCAATCTGTTAGCTAAAGATGTTGTATTTCATTTTGATAAAGCTTGTATGGATGCATTCAATACTTTGAAACATGAATTAACCTCGGCCCCTATTATTATGGCACCAGATTGGTCTTTACCTTTTGAACTAATGTGTGATGCCTCTGACTATGCTATTGGTGCAGTTTTAGGGCAAAGGGTGAACAAGCTCCCACACGTGATCTACTATGCAAGCCGGACTCTAAATGATGCTCAACTTAACTATTCCACAACTGAAAAGGAGTTGCTTGCTATTGTTTTTGCCTTAGAGAAGTTTCGGTCATATCTTGTTGGATCTAAAGTTATTGTGTTTTCTGATCATGCAGCCCTTAGGTACTTGATGACAAAAAAGGATGCTAAGCCACGCTTAATTAGATGGATACTCTTACTACAAGAGTTTGACTTGGAAATTCGAGATAAGAAGGGAAGTGATAATGTTGTGGCTGACCATTTGTCACGGCTCAATGAAAACCATGGAGTTGGACAACCTTTGCCTCTAAATGAATCATTTCCAGATGAACAACTCCTTGTTATTCAAGAAAAAGAACCATGGTATGCTGATTTTGTTAATTATCTTGTTTGTGGTATAATTAGAAATGACCTTTCTTTTCAGGAAAGAAAGAAGTTCCTTGCCATGGTAAAGCACTACGTTTGGGACGAACCATATTTGTTTAAATATTGCCCTGACCAAATCATTAGGAGGTGTGTCCCAGAGAGTGAGCAACAAAGCATTCTAATGTTCAGCCATACATTGGCATGTGGAGGACATTTTGGTGCCAAAAAGACATCTCTAAAGGTTTTACAATCTGGTTTCTTTTGGCCTACTTTATTCAAAGATGCTTTTGATTTTTGTTCTAAGTGTGATAGGTGCCAGAAAATGGGGAACATTAGCCGAAGAAATGAGATGCCATTGAACAACATTTTGGTGGTGGAGCTCTTTGATGTTTGGGGAATCGATTTCATGGGACCATTTCCATCCTCTTTTGGTTACTTATACATATTAGTGGCAGTAGATTATGTATCCAAATGGGTTGAAGCCATTGCTACAATAACTAATGATCATAAGGTTGTTTTGAATTTTCTTAAAGATGTGATTTTTTGTAGGTTTGGAACCCCAAGAGCTATTATTAGTGATGGTGGCAGCCATTTCTGCAACAAACCCTTTGAATCCTTGATGAAGAAGTACAACATCAACCACAAAGTGGCAACCCCGTACCATCCTCAAACCTCAGGACAAGTGGAGATTAACAATAGGGAGATCAAGAACATTTTGATGAAGACCGTAAGCCCTACAAGGAAGGATTGGTCACTGAGGTTGAATGATGCACTATGGGCATATAGAACAGCATATAAGACCCCCATTGGCATGAGTCCTTATCGCCTTGTGTTTGGGAAAGCTTGTCATTTGCCAATGGAGCTTGAACACCGTGCATATTGGGCCATCAAGAAGTTCAACTTTGATTACAAGGATGCTGGAATAGCAAGGAAGCTCCAACTTAATGAGTTGGAAGAACTCAGAAATGAAGCATATGAGAATGCCAAAATCTACAAGGAACGGACTAAGCTCTATCATGACAAGGCCATCCTACGGAAGGAGTTTCACCAAGGTATGAAAGTACTGTTGTATGACTCACGTTTGAGACTTTTTCCAGGTAAATTGAAGTCTAGGTGGGTGGGACCATTTAAGGTGCTGCAAACATTTCCCCACGAAGCTATGGAGATAGAGAACATGAAGAATGGCACCTCTTTTAAAGTCAATGGGCAGCGATTGAAACCATATTTGGAGAAAGTGGAGGAAAAGCAAGTTTATCAAGTTGTAGATTTTCTTGAGTTTACAACACCGTGAACAAGCTACCATGTCTTGCCTAGACATTAAATAAAGCGCTTACTAGGAGGCAACCTAGTGTGGTTTGTGTTCTTTCCTCATTTTGTGTTTATGTTGTCACCATTCCATATTCTTTGCCTACTTGCCTTGTGTTAGTTGTGGTTAAGTGTGTTTTTGCTTACACGAATGTATATGAGGGCTATGTTTGTAGACAAACTATTGGGTTGCTTTGAAAAAGGGTTTTATGACACGGGACATGTCATAACTTTCGAGGGGGTGTTTATTTGTAAGCTCATGTCGGAGCACAAAGGTAAGCCGTCTCCCCGAATTTCAATTTTCTTTTATACTAATATGTTGTTAATGATTCAGGCATCCACTCTAGAATTTAAACCATTACCGGATCATTTCAAGTATCACCCTCCATTCAAAGATCAATTCCATGCCGTTTGATTTGATTAAAAAAAAAATAATAATAAAAAAAAAAAAAATAAACATGGAGAAAGATGGAGCTTCACAAAGGTTGTTTACGTGAAGCCCCACTACGAGGCGTCCGAGCGGAAGGCATAGATGCGGGAGGCATAGAAGCGGGAGGCATCGGAGCGGAAGCCATCGGAGCGGAAGACATCGGAGCTAGAGCATTCCAGGCCTCAATACTTGGCCAAGCGCTGGATGACCCAGGAAAAAGGTGCCTCTGGAGATAAGCCGCAAGCCTTTGACGGTCACTGTGAATTCGACCCTTAGATTCTTGCAGCTCATCAAGCTTCCTCTTCATGCCCGACGAATAGTTATTTGCAAGCACATGCAAACTTCTATTCTCGTACTTAAGCTGCTGGATCTCTTGTTTAAGACTTTCCACCTCTGCCATCAATGATTCCACCTGACGGGAGCGGGCAAGCAGGCGTTGGCCCATGTTGGACACAGAACTCGCACACTGAACACTAAGTGCGAGGGACTCTTGAACAGCCAACTCATCGGACCGTCCTGACAGCAGCCTACTATCTTTTGGAGTGAGGAGGTTCCTAGCTACTATTGTAGCTGTTGTGGCGTCCTGCATCACGGAGTCTTCACCTGTAAGAAGACCGTTAGAAGATAAGAAAGAAGGGCGCCATACGTTACCTTGACGCGGCGCGCCCGTATCACTGCTAAGGCTCAATTCCAAGCTAAGGTTCGATGGGTTTGCCATTTTTCAAAAGTGTTCAAAGAGAAGGGATGGAGTTAAATTTCAAAGGGCCGGAGTCGATTTTCAAGAATGGGAAATCTTCAGTGTGTGTTTGTTGGCGGTGATCGATACCTCTATAAAAAGCCAAGGCGACGCGTCCACCGATTCAAAAAGCCAGAATTTCCGGCGTAATTTTGGCGACGTTTTCTCGGCTTTTCAGAATACGTGTTCAACTTTGTCAAAAGATTTCTTCTTTTCAGAAAACACGTGGAGGCCATCATCACAACTACACATCTTTAGCCGACAGGCGCAAAGTCCGGCGACGCTTTCTCTGCTTTTCAGAAGACGCGTGCAGCTTTGTCAAAAGGAGCCGCATCTGCACTACCACGTGTCATTCAGAAAGCGAACGGGCGTCGTTCAGAAATCGAAGGGGCGCCTGCTCAGAAATCGAAGAGGCGCCAATATTTCAAAAAGCCGGATTTGCGGGATCAAAACGTCTGTCGACAAGGGTAAAAGAATGGTACCACCACTTGTTATTATCTCTATATATGTCGACCTTCATCTTTTATGGCAAGGAAAACCTGAAGAAAATGCCCAACTCTCCCTCACCTCTGAGGGCGCACTCCCAGCAAAGCCTTTCGAAATACTCAATTCTTTCTTCTTCCCCAAAGATGATACCGGATGCCTGGAGTACAGATGACCCAGGAGGAAACGGTGGATTGAAGTGTGCTGATTCATTCACCGCTTCTTCAAAAGCAAAGGTATCTCATATCATCAAGGTCAAAAGCAAAGGTATCTCATATCATGCTCTTTCCCTGTCTTTTTCTTTGTCCTTGTTCTTACTCGCATGGCAAAGTGAAAGAAGCAATCAGCCAGCACTTGGAGTCAGTCTTCTGTTCTGGAGTCAACTGCCTGGAATCTATTTCTGATTGCTTACCTAGCATTGCTCTCGAGTAGTCATCTTCAACGGTTGATACACTTCCAGAGAAGGGACCACTCCTGCAAAGATTGAACAAAGAAATAGATAAAAGGGGTAAGCTCAGACCTTCGGGGAAGACCAAAAGAATCCTGCTGCCCAGTTCAAGATTATGTAGCACAAAGGAAAATCAACGATGGGCGGAAATCAGTTCAAGAGAAAGACTGTGGAATCACCAAGATCAATGCCTCAATGCAATCACCAAGAAGAAGAGGGAATTTACACTCCATAACCAGATTTGCGTCCCTAAACTCTTCTCTTTGTTAATTACATTTTGCCATGTTTAGTATGTTTAAGTGCTTTTTGTGTGTTTACTTATGTTTTGTGTGAATCTATGCTTAAAACATTGAGGACAATGTTTGATTTAAGTGTGGGGGGGGTAACTAATGTTGTTAATGCAAATTCGTGGGATTTTATCACCCATAACTTCAAATGTTGTTCCTTGCTGTTTTAAGGTGTTTTTAAATTGTTTTAAAGTGTTTTAGTGTGTTTTGTTTTATAACTCCGAAAATCACATAAAAATTTGAAAAAAATGTTTTGAAAAGCCTAAAAAGAGTGTTTTGAGTCGTTTTTGTGTGTTTGTGTCTTAGGGTACCTTCCAACACAATGATAAGGATTTGGTTTGTAATTGCATGACGGTTAAAAAGAGTTATAAACATGGATGAAAGTTTGATTTACTCTTGGTATATGCTTGGTTATGGTTATAATGTATGACTTCACATGCAATCATAAAAGAAAAATTCGTTTTTGTAACATGCTTGAAGGAAGGAACTCAAACAAACGCTACAACCTTGTGAGACTTGAGCCTAAACATTCTTTGGAGAGTTATTTTCTGTGATTCTTTGTTTTCTAAAGTTGTTGCATGATCTCATTATTCCTTGCTTGGTTGCTACTTAGAATGCAATTGAATCATGCTAGAACTAAATGCTAGAACTTATATCCATTTCATTCAAAGCATTGAATTGCATAACATATATCAAGATAAAGTTGTGTAGTTGCCACCATAGCCAAATAGCCTTACTTCCCATATTTCGTATTTGTTGTAAGTTTTAACCCCTTTGAGCCTTGTTTAGCCTATGTTCTTTGTTAACCCATGTTATCCTTACCTAGCCTAGAATAGGACCATCCATGCCTTTGTTCTTAAAGCATAGTAAGCATGACGGAAAATGAATTCCTTTTTGATTAATATGTTGCAGAAAATAAGTGTGGGGGAAGGATTATTGATGAGAGTTGTTGTGCCATAGGCACGGCTAAAAAAAAAAAAAAAAAAAAAAAAAAATTGAAAAAAAAAAAATTGAAAAAGAAAAGAAAAATAAGAGTTGTTTGAATTTCCCCTATTAGTCTAAAAGTTGTTTTCCGCGCTCTAAAGGGAATTCTAAGTGCCTAATTCAATACTTTGCTCACTATTGCTTTAAGAATGTTTGTTTATCCTTCACCTTTCATTGTTAACCAATACCCTAGCCCCGTTACACCCCTTTGACTTCTATCTTGATCGTTATGTGTTCAATAATGTGGAGTTTGGATTTGATATGAGCTTATGGAATCACTGGTTCTCATTCTAAGTAGTAGCATTCCATTCATGAGATCATATTCATGTCATTATTGTAAATCCAGAAAATGCTTTCTTTGTTATAACATATGTGAGATACTAGTCTTTCATGTTTACATCAATCTCTCACATATAACTAGTGTAGGGTGTGTAGTCAGAAAATCTGTGTGAAAATAGAGTGCATTCTAGTAAGGAATTGAGTAAATTCTCTAAAGCATGTTACTACATTTGAAATGTGTTTTAATTGCTTAATTGTGAACTAGTATGTGGTGACTATGATTAAGAATGTACTTAAGTGTAAAGATGGCTAAAATCTGTGAGAATAATGATTTTTAACTTGTCATGTGCATTGGAAATCCCTAAGACGGTTGTTGGAAGGTTTAGGTTGTGTTTTACTTGTTTAGTGTCGTTTTGTTTATTTGTTATTATTTTGTTTTGCTCGAGGACTAGCAAAAGCTAAGTATGGGGGAATTTGATAGGAGCATATTTAGGCGACTTACTTAGCTTGTTTTCATGCATCTATGTTGTTAATTCATAGTTGTTTTAGTAGTTTAAGCCATTTTCGTGTGTTTTTAGGTTCATATGGCTAAGGAAGCAAAAAGATGCATTTTGGAGCATTTTGGAGCATAATTGGGCTTGGAATGGATAGCATATGCTTGGAGCCAAAGTGTTGGACGAATTTGAAAGCCTTGTATGCACTTTGGACATAAAACAAAGGGCCTAGCCCAATCAAACAATCCTTTGAGCCATGCAAAACCTCTAGCCCAATCAACAACCCTTAGCCACATGCATTTCCACCTTCCTACTTCATCATTTCATCATTGCACCACCATTCACACGCACATGCACTTCCTCTTTCATCATTGCACCACCATTCACACACACATGCACTTACTCTTTCATCATTGCACCACCAATTCAACACATGCATTTCCACCTTCCTACTTCATCATTTCATCATTGCACCACCATTCACACACACATGCATTTACTCTTTCATCATTGCACCACCATTCACACACACATGCACTCTCAATCATAACAACCACATTCACTCTTAAACAATCACCCACATATTCTCCCATTCCCCCTATAAAAACCCATGCATTCATACACAAAAATCACATCTCATTTTCATACACAAGACACCACAAACACATCCAATCTTCCCCTTTGCCGCAAGCTCCCATTCCATTTCTACACAATCTCTTCTCGGCTTCATTCCATTCCATACACTCTCCCATTTGCAGAAACCATTCAACCTTAGCCGCTCCACCTTCATTTACAACACACTTGGAGCACCAACACCGAAGGCAACTCTTAAGGGATTTCAACATCAGTTTTGCTTCAAGGGTTCTTTCTTCTTAATCCTATGTTCACTCATGTTATATATTTTTATGTCAAACCTTTTGTAAACATGAAGTGTAACTAATCTCTCTCTAGGGATTCGATGTAGCCTTGCAAGATTGCCATGTAGTTAATTCAGAATTCTCATTTAATATATCTATTTCTTGTTTCATTCTCCGATTTAATTGTGACTTAGTGTGTTGATTTTAATGCTTGATCATCATTTGAATTAACCACAGGTTGTTTAGCCAAGATTAAAGCACACATCATGCATAATCTTGGTGGATATGTGAATGAATGAAGGGAATGTTTTGCAAACATCCTGCTGAGTGTTCCCTTTGGTTTTGTGAAAGTTTCTTGTGCACTACATATTCTTGATTAGGAACCAAAGTTGCACATCACAATTAGGCTCATGATTAGAGACATTTGATCAAATCCACACATCATATGGTTGATCATATCTAAGTGAAACAAACTCAAGAAATAGGTAGATGACTGAGTATAAACTGATTTAACAAACATAGCCTTGGGTTAGCAATGGTAAAATCGAATCCCTAGCTTCATCTCCATTGGTACTATCTCATTTTATTAGTTGTTGATTCATTTATTTGTGTTTACTTCATTTCCTTATGCTTTCAAGTTACAACAACAAATCTGCCTACATTGATTAGTTTTATTTCTCTAGTAAAAAGTTCTTGCAAAACAAGTGATTATATAGGTCCAATTAGTCCCTGTGGATTCGACACCCTTACTTGTGCCATTATACTAAACATATTCTAGCACGAAGAAGGAAAACCTCAATTAATGTCCCAAAAAACTTCTTACTCCCTTCACAGTGGTGGGAGCTACCATATTGGTGATGACGTCAATTTTGGCTTTGTCCACCTCCATTCCTTTGCTAGAGATTACGTGTCCTAACACAATTCCTTGTTTCACCATAAATTGGCACTTTTCCCAATTGAGAACCAAATTTGTTTCCTGACATCTTTGGAGTACTAAAGAGAGATGGTTAAGACATTCGTCAAAAGAGGAACCAAACACTGAGAAGTCATCCATAAATACCTCAATGAATCTTTCTACCATGTCAGAAAAGATTGCCAACATGCATCTCTGAAATATTGCTGGAGCATTGCAAAGTCCAAAAGGCATTCTCCTATATGCAAATGTGCCAAAAGGGCAAGTAAAGGTTGTTTTCTCTTGATCCTCCGGAGCAATTGCAATTTGATTGTAACCTGAGTAACCATCAAGAAAACAATAGTGTGAGTAACCTGCCAATCTCTCAAGCATTTGATCTATGAAAGGCATAGGAAAGTAATCTTTTCTAGTGCTAGAATTCAACTTCCTGTAATCGGTGCAAACACGCCAACTAGCCGTGGGCTTTGTGGGCACAAGCTCTTTGTTTTCATTCTTCATCACCGTGATTCCTACCTTCTTAGGTACCACCTGAATAGCACTCACCCATTTGCTATCAGAAATGGGATATATGATCCCCACATCTAACAACTTCAACACTTCATTCCTCACAACTTCTTTCATGTGTGGATTGAGCCTTCTTTGTGGTTCACGGGTTGACTTTGCTCCTTCCTCCAAAAGAATCCTATGCATGCACATGGTAGGGCTTATTCCCTTGATATCTGCAATAGACTAACCAATAGCTGATTTGAACTCTTTTAACACCCTAATTAGTTTATCTTCTTCATATGGGGTGAGGTTAGAAGTCATGATAACTGGAAGAGTTTCAAATTCAGCTAGATATGCATACTTTAGATGTGGTGGAAGTGGTTTAAGTTCAAGTTTTGGTGCCTTAACAGTGGAAGGGGTTAGATGTGACCTCGATGGTTCTAAAGGCTCTAAAAGAGGTGAAACATTCAAAGGATACGGTGCCAATGCTTCCAAGGCAGCTACCTCTTCCATGAGTGCATCTTCTTCATCAAACTCATCTTGAGATTGACTCAAAACAGTTTGTAATGGGTCATTAGATTGTGCCTGCAAGAACTTAGAGAAAACAAGCGAATCAAGCACATCAATGGCATAACAATCAAGAGATGAAGAAGGATGTGAAAGAGACTCAAACACTTTGAATTGAACGGTCTCTCCTAGCACTGTCATAGTGAGGAGTCCATTTTGCACATCAATGATGGTCTTGGCCGTGGCCATAAATGGTCTCCCAAGCAAAATAGGCAACTCTCGGTCATGTATAGGAGCTTCTTCCATGTCCAACACTACAAAATCCGCAGGCAAGATTAGTTTATCAATTTGAACTAGAATATCCTCTACTATACCTCTTGGATATTTCACGGATCTGTCCGCAAGTTGTAATGAGATGGTGGTGGCTTTCAATTCACCCAAACCTAGTTGAAGGTACACGGAATAAGGCATCAAGTTGATGCTAGCACCCAAGTCAAGCATCGCCTTCTCTACCTTCTTGTCCTCTATGGTGATGTTGATAGAAAAACTTCCTGGATCCTTGAGCTTTGGTGGGAGTTTTCTTTGCAACACGGCACTTACATTCTCGGACACCACCACCTTCTCATGTGGTCCATACTTCCTTTTGTAGTTGTTTAACTCTTTGAAGAACTTTCCATAAGCTGGCATGTTCCTAATGACATCAAGCAAAGGTAAGTTAACAGTCAACTTACTTAGAATATCAAAAATTTCCTTAAATGACTTATCCTGCTTGCTCTTGGTAAGTCTTCCAGGGAATGGTACTGGTGGAGTGTAAGGTTTCTCGGCCTTGTGAAGATTTGGTGCTTCAAATGAGGAAGTAGCATGGCTTGGTTCCTCATTTGGTTTCTCATTTTCTCCTTGAGTAACCCCTGTATTCACATGATCAGATTCATTAGTAACTTCATTATTGATAACCTTACCACTTCTAAGTGTAGTGATTGCTTTGGCTTGCTCTTGGTTCCTTTGGAGTATCACGGGTTGGCTTGGAAACTTTCCAACCTCTCTTTGGTTCAAGGCATCTGCAATCTGCCCCAATTGTGTCTCCATTTTGGTTAGAGCCGCCGAATGTTGTTGGAGAGTGCTATTTGTGGTATGTTGGAATTGCAAGGTATTCTGGGCTAACAACTTAACCGTATCCTCAAGAGTAGTGGCAGGTTTTGGTTGGAAATTTTGGAATTGATTGTTGTTCTTCCATGAAAGGTTGGGATGATCTCTCCAACTTGAGTTATATGTATTGGAATACACATCATTCCTTGGCCTTTGATTGTAAGAATTCATGAGGTTCACTTGCTCTTGAACATACTCGGGGTAAGCCTCCCTAGATGGACATTGATGAGTAGGATGGCTTGGTATGTTGCAAATGGCACACAGTTCATTTGCTTTTGGCACCATGTTGAGCACGGATTCAAGCTTCCTTTCTAGGTTAGCTACCTGCAACAAAAGATCATGATTAGAGCTTGTTTCATAGACTCCAACTTTCTTACCCCTTAAATCTTTGTGTTGAGCATTAGACCCCAACATCTCATAAATCTCAGAACGACGCCTCTTCGATTTCTAAGCAGGCACCCCTTCGATTTCTGACCGACGCCCCTTTGCTTTCTGAACGACACATAGTAGTGCGGATGCGGCTCCTTTTGACAAAGCTGCACGCGTTTTCTGAAAAGCAGAGAAAGCGTCGCCGAACTTTGCGCTTGTCGGCTAAAGATGTGTAGTTGCGATGATGGCCTCCACGTGTTGTCTGAAAAGAAGAAATCTTTTGACAAAGTTGAACGCGTCTTCTGAAAAGCCGAGAAAGCGTCGCCTAAATTACGCCGGAAATTCCGGCTTTTTGAATTGGTGGACGCGTCGCCTTGGCTTTTTTTATAGAGCTATCGATCACCACAACAAACACACTCTGAAGAATTTCCATTCTTGAAAATCGACTCCGGCCCTTTGAGAATTAACTCCATCCACCCCATCTCTTTGAACACTTTTGAAAAATGGCAAACCCATCGAACCTTAGCTTAGAATTGAGTCTCAGCAGTAATACGGGCGCGCCGCGTCAAGGTAACGTATGGCGCCCTTCTTTCTTATCTTCTAACGGTCCTCTCACAGGTGAAGACTCCGTGATGCAGGACGCCACAACAGCTACAATAGTAGCTAGGAACCTCCTCACTCCGAAAGATAGTAGGCTGCTGTCAGGACGGTCCGATGAGTTGGCCGTTCAAGAGTCCCTCGCACTTAGTGTTCAGTGTGCGAGTTCTGTGTCCAACATGGGCCAACGCCTGCTTGCCCGCTCCCGTCAGGTGGAATCATTGATGGCAGAGGTGGAAAGTCTTAAGCAGGAGATCAAACTGCTTAAGCATGAGAATAGAAGTTTGCACGTGCTTGCCAACAACTATTCGACGGGCATGAAGAGGAAGCTTGATGAACTGCAAGAGTCTGAAGGTCGGATTCAAAGTGACCGTCAAAGGTTTTCGTCTTTCCTCCAGAGGCACCTTTTTCCTGGATCATCCAGCGTTTGGCCAAGTATTGAGGCCTCGAATGCTCTATCTTCGATGCCTCCAGCTCCGATGCCTTCCGCTCCTATATCTTCTGCACCGATGCCTTCCGTCCCGATGCCTTCCGCTTCAAGAGTTTTTCCACGTAGTGGGTCTTTAAGTAAACAACCTTTGTAAAGCCTCCATCGTTCTGCCATGTTTTTTTTTTTTTTTTTTTTTTTTTTTTTTTTGAACATGCTTTGTTTTATTCGGTGCATTGGGTTGCCTCCCAAGTAGCGCTTTCTTTTACGTCTTGCAGCCGGACGAAGAACCCGATCACTCCAAGATATGTTCACGAATCGGATGAGAACTCCGAGTCATAAACTAGTACCTAGAACAAGAAACAAAACAAGATTAAGAAACTGGAATAAAATAAAAACAAACGAAAATAAAACAATCCAAGGGATTAGCAAATTTTCTAATCCCCGGCAACGGCGCCAAAATTTGATGCGAGATTTAAACGCACACAAATTAAACCCTCTTTTCGTCAAATTGTAGTATATGTATAAGTAGGGATCGTTCTAGACCGGGGATTAGGAGGGATTGTTAACCACTTGGATTTGACTCAAAAACGTAAAATAACAATATGAAACACTATACTAGACTCAAAGAATGCAAAACTAAACTTTAAAACACTAAGACAAACCAAAAGACTCAAAACAACACAAACACACTCAAATCTGCCTAAAAACCACTTTCTGGGCAGATTTGAGCACAAACACAAATTTGGACGAAATTAAGTAATAACTTGACTCAAGAACGTAAAAACACAATATAAAACACTAAACTAACTCAAAGAATGTAAAACTAAACACTTAAAACATTAAAACAAACCAAAAGACTCAAACATCACCCAAAACACTCAAAACTGCCTTAAAATCACTTTCTGGGCAGTTTTGAGCACTTTGGTGAATTTGGACGAAATTGGGAAATAAAATTGAATCAAAACACTTTAAAACATAAACTAAACAAATTCTAAACACTAAAGAACAAGAAAGTAAAGGGGGGTTTTAAATCGACGAGAATTGAAATAACAAAACAAGTTAATAAACTAAACAGATTGTAAAACGAATTTGATGGAATGGAATGAATGGATGATAGAATGGCTAAGGGGTTCATCTCCATACATGTTATACTTGCATAATAAAATGATTTCCAATTGCATTTCAATAAACCATGAAACTCAACACCCCGGGTTAACCGTGATGCACTAATTAACCTTCAAATCTTCCTAACGTTATTGAATTGGATGGGTTAGCGCATACAACAATTCAAAACATTCCCCACAAGTCCTCAACATGAATGCATAGAAGAGATACAAGCAAGAATCATTACGCTCTATGAAAATTATAAGTGTTGACGAGGCATTCGTTACTATGGATTGCATGAAACTTATGCCAAGAATTTGTTTAACGCGATTGTTTATAAGCAACCTCCACTACTTGTGAATATAAGTTCATAACGATTAGGTGAAACTTACTTATATTCTAGCGTCATATTCATGCATGAAAATTAAGCGCGCATTCTCAATAAACATACATAAATAAGTTATCAATCAAACGGTTAAACAAATTGAATCCACAACTTATGAAACGCAATTAGAAGTATTCAAATCAAAATCCAAGCATAAACATATATTCGAATCACCCCCTAACCAAGGGGGGTTTAGTTCCTCATGGTACAAAACAAAGAGAATCAAAGAAACACCTAAACATTCCAACAACTCAAACTTGAATTGTATGAACGTTTAGGCCCTCTTATCTTCCATTCCTCATTCGTACAAAACAAAGAGCATTGAAATTAAACATTGAAATCAAAGAAACACCTAAACATTCCAACAACTCAAACTTGAATTGTATGAACGTTTAGGCACTCTTATCTTCCTCTTCGTTGTAGCACAAGGTCTAAGGATAGTTTGGTGGTGTGAATGGTTTGGGTAGTGGTGGAGGAATGGAAGGATGGTGTTTGGATTTGTAGGGGAGGGCACGGCACAAGAGAGTTTTATGGTCTACATTTCTGCAATGGATGAGTGTTTATGAATGGAATGGATGGACTTGTGAAGGGCACGGCCCCAAGGGACCAATTTCTGTTGTGAAATGAATTGTGTATGAATGAGTGTGAATGAATGAGTATTTATAGGTGAAATGGGGGGAACATGACAGCTAGGTTGCATGTGCACATGTTGGTTGAATGATTATGAGTGCATGTGGCTGAAATAGCATGTGGAATGGCTGGAAATGCAAGGAGAAGGCATGTGCACGGTTTTGGGAGAGAATGGGAGTGCAAGTGGCTGAAATGTTAGAGGAACAAGTGCATGTGGCTGCATTGTGGTGCAATGATGGAGGAACAATCTGAAAATGCAAGGTATGGCTGGAATGATTGTGTTTGTTTGAATGTGCATGTGATTAAATTAAAGGATGCAAAGTAAATAAATAATGAATGCATGTGTTGAATTATGAAGATGCATGTGCAATGAAGTGGAATGACAATCTGAAATGGGATAGGTACCCACGGCAATGATGATTTCTGGTGGTGTTTTGGGTGCATGTGGAATGAATGATTTCTTGGTGAGTGGATGCATGTGTTGATTAAAGGGGGAATGCAAAGGAAAAGCTAGAAATGCATGTGGAGTGGCTGCAAGGTGAATGAATAATGAAATGGGAAAGCATGTGCAAGGTTTTGGTGTGAATGATTGAATGTGCATGTGGCTGCAATGGAGGAGGAATCCTTCAATTTCGTCCATCCTCTTGGCTCCAAGCATATGATATCCATTCCAATCTCTAATTTGCTCCAAAAGGCTCCAAAAGGCATCCTTTTGCATACTTTGCCCTTAGAACCTGAAAACACACAAAAGAAGCATAAAGGACTAAAATAACTAAAGAAACATAACGTAAATGCACGAGAACAAGCCATTTAAGTCGCATGAATATGCTCCTATCATGCTCAGATCCTTTACTTGTTGAACTAGGTGAATTCTCTTCCTCTTCTTCACGGATAATGGAGGAACTTGATGGCACAAAGTTGTCCAAAGTGTTGCCCTTTAACCGTTCAATTCTTTGGCCTAACTCAGCAAGTCTATTTGACATATACTACAAGAAACAAAATAAAACAAGTTTGAATAAAAATTAGAAATCTACTTAAAATGAAAAGAACAAAGTTTAATAGCAAACAAGCAATTACAAGGGACTGAAATCAGTCCCCGGCAACGGCGCCATTTTGTTATAATTGATGCGTGATTTATGCGCACACAAATTAAACCCTCTTTTTGACGATTTGTAGTATAAGTGCAAGTAGGGATCGTTCTAGACCGGGGATTAGGAGGGCTTGCTAAAACCTTCTAAATTGACTTAAAAACATAAAAACACAATATAAAACACTATTTAATGCTCGAAGAAAGCAAAACTAAAAATAAGAAAGATTAAGACTAAGACTTCAACGAAATAGGGGGGAATTGGATTTGGACGAATTTAAACTAAAATGGATAGATTGTAAAGAAAACAAATTGTAAATATGAAATTGACGGAAATGAATGGATGGTATGGCTAGCTAAGGGGTTCATCTCCATACATGTTACACTTGCATAATAAAATGATTTCCAATTGCATTTCAACAAACCATGAATTCTCAACACCCCGGGTTAATTAGGTCCGCTTAAATTAACCGTCAAGTTTTCCTTAAGTTAATGAATTGGATGATTGCATACGACAACTCAAAGCATTCCTCACAAGGTCCCTACATGAATTGCATAATAGAGAAACAAGCAAGAATCATTAAGCATCATGAAAACTATAAGTGTTGACGAGGCATTCGTTACTATAATTGCATGAAACTTATGCCAAGAATTTGTTTAACGCGATTGTTTATAAGCAACCTCCACTACTTGTGAATATAAGTTCATAACTATTATGTGAAACTCACTTATATTCTAGCGTCAAATTCATGCATGAAAATGAAGCGTTCATTCTTAATAAACATACATAAATAGGTTATCAATCAAACAGTTAAACAAATTGAATTCACAATTTATGAAACGTAATTAAAAGTAATCAAATCATATTACAAACATAAACATAATTTCGAATCACCCCCTAGCTAAAGGGGGGTTTAGTTCCTCATACAAAACAAAGAGAATTGAAATTAAACATTGAAATCAAAGAAACGCCTAAACATTCCAACAACTCAAATTTGAATTGTATGAACGTTTAGGCCCTCTTCTCTTCCTCTTTATTGTAGCATAAGGTCTAGGGATAATTGGTTTGGGGGATGGAAGTGTGGAATGGAAAAGATGGTTTTGGATTCTAAGGGGACTCACGGCAAAGAGAAGGAATGGAAGTGTTTGTGGTGTGTTGTGTATGAAAATGAGATGTTTTTTAATGAATGAATGCAAGGGTATTTATAGGAGTAGTGGAGGGAACATATGGCTATGTCATTTGTAGGTGAAGTAGGTGGATGTTGTAGGTGAAGTGGATGTTGTAGGTGAAGTAGGTGGATGTTGTAGGTGAAGTAGGTGGATGTTGTAGGTGAAGTGGATGTTGTAGGTGAAGTAGGTGGATGTTGTAGGTGAAGTAGGTGGATGATATGTTAAGTGATAAGTGATAAGTGATATGATATGTGGTTATGATATGATAAGTGGTTAAGTGGTGATGATAAGTGATAAGTGATTAAGTGATATGATATGTGGTGATGATAAGTGATAAGTGCATGTGGGTTAACTAATGAAGGAAATGCATGTGCAATGACAATGTGTTAGAATGGATGTGTGTTATGCATGGCATGATTGGGATTAGGAAAGGTTTAAATGTCCTAAAACTAAAGAGAACAAGGTTCCAACACTTTGGCTCCAATTAGGTCTTCAATTTCGTCCAACACTTTGGCTTCAAGCATAAGCTATCCGTCCTTAGCCCAAAAGTGCTCCAAAAGTCTCCAAAATGCATCTTTTTGCTCCTTTAGCCCTTTGGACCTACAAACACACGAAAATAGCTTAAAGTACTAAAATAACTAAAGAAACATAACGTAAATGTACGAGAACAAGCCATTTAAGTCGCATAAATATGCTCCTATCAAATACCCCCACACTTAGCTTTTGCTAGTCCTCGAGCAAAACAGAAAAACAAAACAAAAAGAACAAAACACAACCTACACCTTCCAACAATCGTATCAGGGACTTCCAATGCACATGACAAGTTAAAAATCATTATTCTCACAGATTTGAGCCATCTTTACACTTAAGTACATTCTTAATCATAGTCACCACATACTAGTTCACAATTAAGCAATTAAAACACATTTCAAATGTAGTAACATGCCTTAGAGAAATTGCTCAAATCCTTACAAGATATGCACTCGTTTTTCACACAGATTTTCTGACTACACACCCTACACTAGTTATATGTGAGAAGATTGATGTAAACATGTAGACGAACACTCACATATGTTATAACAAGGAAAGCATTTTCTGGATTTACGATAATGACATGAATATGATCTCATGAATGGAATGCTACTACTTAGAATGAGAACCAGTGATTCCATAAGCTCATATCAATTTCAAACTCCACATTATTGAACACATAACAATCAAGATAGAAGTCAAAGGGGTGTAACGGGGCTAAAGGTGTTTGGCTAACAAAGAAGGTATATGGAAAACAAAGGTTCTTAAAGAAATAGCGAGCAAAGCATTTGAATTAACGTAGAATTCACTTTTGAATGAAAACTCAACTTTTGAACAACAAGGGGGAACAAGCTCTTTTTTTTTTTTTTTTTTTTTTTTTTTTTCTTTCTTTTCTCTTCTTTTCTGTTTTTCTTTTTCATATGTTTTTCACAATTTTTTTTTTTTTTTTTTCTTTTGACTCTCAAAACATACAAACTTAAGAACAAACTTTTACTCCCCCACACTCATTTTCTTGCAAAATGTACTCAAAAGGAATTCATTTAAGTCATGCTCACTATCTTTTAAGAACAAGGGTACGGATGGTCCTAATCTAGGCTAGGTAAGGGGTGATATGGTTAGCAAAGAAAATAGGTTAAACGAGGCTCAACGGTGTTAAGACTTACAATATATACGAAATATGGGAAGTAAGGCTATTTTGCTATGGTGGCAACTACACAACTTCATCTTGATATATGTTATGCAACTCAATATCATGCTTTGAATGAAACGGATATAAGTTCTAGCATTTAGTTCTATCATGATACAATTGCATTCTAAGTAGCAACCAAGCAAGGAATAATGAGATCATTCAACAACTTTAGAAAACAAAGAATCACAGAAAATAACTCTCCAAAGAAGGTAATGGCTCGAGTCTCACAGGGTTGTAGCGTTTGTTTGAGTTCCTTCCTTCAAGCATGTTACAAAAACGAATTTTTCTTTTATGATTGCATGTGAAGTCATACATTATAACCATAACTAAGCATAAACCAAGAGTAAATCAAACTTTTCTCTATGTATATAACTCTTTTTAACAGTCATGCAATTACAAACCAAATCCTCATCATAACGTTGGAAGGTTCCCTAAGACACAAAAACAACTCAAAACACTCTTTTTAGGCTTTTCAAAAAAATGTTTTTCAAATTTTTATGTGATTTTCGGAGTTATAAAACAAAATACGCTAAAACAGTTTAAAAACACCTTAAAAACATTTAAAACAGCAAGGAACAACACTTGAAGTTATGGGTGATAAAATTCAACGAATTTGCATCAACATACTTAGTTACCCCCCCCCCCACACTTAAATCAAACATTGTCCTCAATGTTTTAAGCATAGATTCACACAAAACATAAGTAAACACACAAACAACAACTAAACATACTAAACATGGCAGAATGTAATTAACAAAGAGAAGAGTTTAGGGACGCAAATCTGGTTATGGAGTGTAAATTCCCTCTTCTCTTTGTTGATTGCATTGAGGCTTGATCTTGATGATTCCACAGGCTTACTCTCGAACTGGTTTCCGCCCATCATTGATTTTCCTTTGTGCTACTTCTTGAACTGGGCAGCAGGATGGTTCTTTTGGTCTCCCCCGAAGGTCTGAGCTTACCCTTTTGGTCTGTTTCTTTGTTCAATCCTTCCAATTCGTATTGAAAAGGGTTGGAGGATAACTCAGCCTATGTTTGTCTCCACATGCTTCAATGTATCATTTTCACTTGCCTTACTCGCTCTCCTTTGCAGAAGTGGTCCCTTCTCCGGAAGTGTATCAACCGTTGAAGATGACTACTCGAGAGCAACGCTAGGTAAGCCATCAGGAATAGATTCCAGGCAGTTGGCTCCAGATCGGAAGATTGACTCCAAGTGCCGGCTGATTGCTTCTTTTACTTTGCCATGCGAGTAAGAACAAGGACAAAGAAAAAGACAGGGAAAGAGCATGATATGAGATACTTTTGCTTTTGACCTTGATGATATGAGATACCTTTGCTTTGAAGAAGCGGTGAATGAATCAGCACATGCTTCAATCCGCCGTTTCCTCCTGGGTCATATGTACTCCAGGCATCTGGTATCATCTTTGGGGAAGAAGAAAGAATTGAGTATTTTGAAAGGCTTTGCTGGGAGTGCGCCCTCAGAGGTGAGGGAGAGTTGGGCATTTTCTTCAGGTTTGCCCTGCCATAAAAGACGAAGGTCGACATATATAGAGATAATATCAAGTGGTGGTACTTTTTACCCTTGTCGACAAACGTTTTGATCCCGCAATTCCGGCTTTTTGAAATAGTGGCGCCTCTTCGATCTTTGAATACGCCTCTTCGATTTCTGAACGACGCCCCTTCTCTTTCTGAACGACACGTGGTAGTGCAGATGCGGCTCCTTTTGACAAAGCTGCACGCGTTTTCTGAAAAGCAGAGAAAGCGTCGCCGAACTTTGCGCTTGTCGGCTAAAGACGTGTAGTTGCGATGATGGCCTCCACGTGTTTTCAGCTTTGTCAGAAATCTTTTGACAAAGTTGAACGCGTTTTCTGAAAAGCCGAGGGAGCGTCGCCTAACTTACGCCGGAAAATCCGGCTCTTTGAATCGGTGGACGCGTCGCCTTGGCATTTTATAGAGCTATCGATCACCGCCAACATACACACTCTGAAGATTTCCCATTCCTGAAACTCGACTCCGGCCCTTTGTGAAATTTTTAACTCCATCCACCCCTTCTCTTTGAACACTTTTGAAAAAAATGGCAAACTCATCGAACCTTAGCTTAGATTTGAGTCTCAGCAGCGATCCGGTTGCGCCCCGTCAAGGTAATGTATGGCGCCCTTCTTTTTTATCTTCTAACGGTCCTCTTTCAGGTGAAGACTCTGTGATGCAGGACGCCACAACAGCTACAATAGTAGCTAAAAACCTCCTCACTCCAAAAGATAGTAGGCTGCTGTCAGGACGGTCCGATGAGTTGGCCGTTCAAGAGTCCCTCGCACTTAGTGTTCAGTGTGCGAGCTCTGTGTCCAACATGGGCCTACGCCTGCTTGCTCGGTCCCGCCAAGTGGAATCGTTGATGGCAGAGGTGGAAAGTCTTAAGCAGGAAATCAAACAGCTTAAGTACGAGAATAGAAGTTTGCATGTGCTTGCAAATAACTATTCGGCGGGCATGAAGAGGAAGCTTGATGAGCTGCAAGAATCTGAGGGTCGAATTCACAGTGACCGTCAAAGGCTTGCGTCTTATCTCCAGAGGCACCTTTTTCCTGGGTCATCCAGCGCTTGGCCAAGTATTGAGGCCTGGAATGCTCTAGCTCCGATGCCTCCCGCTCCGATGCCTTCCGCTTCGATGCCTCCCGCTTCTATGCCTCCCGCTTCTGCGCCTTCCGCTTCTGCGCCTCGTAGTGGGACTTCACGCAAACAACCTTTGTGAAGCTCCACCTTTCTCCATGTTTAGTATCTTTCTTTTTTTCTTTTTTTTTTTTTTTTTTCTTTTTTTTTTTTTTAATCATAAATAAAATCAAACGGCATGGAATTGGTCCTTGAATGGAAGGTGATACTTGAAGTGAACCGGCATTGGTTTGAATTCTAGTGTAGGTGCCTGATTCAAAAAAAATAGCAAGTTAGTATAAAATCTAATGGAATTTGGAAAAAAATACTTACTTGTTTTGTCTGACAAGAACTCAATGACAAATACCACTCCTTTGAAAGTTTCAGGGATATTGGACTTGGCCAGATTGCAAGTGATGGTTATTACTTGTCTAATGTCATCAAATTTAACTTTTTTGGATTTTGTGGTTTCAAGAACGTCATCTTTGATGGATTCATGACATTCCCTACTTGTCAGCTTTGGAAGGGCTTCCAAGATGTCTTTTTCACCTTCTTCTTCCTTGGAAGTCATGAATCTGCAAGGAATAGGGTTAAAAATAATGAAATTTGGAACAACCATACCTGTATTAGATGGCATAGGAGCAATAGGAGCCTCCGGTAAAGGTGTTTCCACCCTTTCCGTGGGTTGGGTGTATTCCTCTTCCTTGTGATTTGATTTTGATGGTTGAGGGTCCGTTCCAACCTCCTTGTCACTGCTCAACATGATTTCCTTGGCAGTTTCAAATTCTCCCTTCTGATTTGCAATGGTTGAACTAGGGAGTTCGCCTTGGTCGCAAAATTGTCCTTCGAACTCCGCTATCTGCCCAATTTGCTTTTCCAGAGTAGTAAGTATTTGAAAAATCGTATCATTATCATTTGAATTACCTACATTACTTTGGGCAGGTTGTGGTGGCTGCATAGGCGTTGAATAGAGCTCCTCATACGGCTGCCAATATACTTCTTGTTGAGCCTCATTGTCTTGATTTTGTAAGCCCTGCACCAAACAAATTAATTCATCAAGCTTTTGATTATAATTTATTGACGAACATAAATTTGGTTGGGCATATTGAATATGAGGTTGTGGTGGCTGCCAATATCCTCCTTGTTGAGCATTTTGAGGTTCCCACCACATAGAGTTTGAATGATCACTCCAATCCGAATTGTAAGTATTGGAAAACACGTTATTCCTTGATTGAAGATTAAATATATCAACTCTTTGCATTTGGGACCTTTCCATGAGTTGTGACAAAAGAGAAGCATTATCAAGTGCCATCTTGTTCTTAACAAACAAAACACAAATAAAAAAAACTAAATCTAAAAGACAATACAGAAACAAACAATCCAAGGGATTAGCAAATTTTCTAATCCCCGGCAACGGCGCCAAAATTTGATGCGTGATTTATGCGCACACAAATTAAACCCTCTTTTTGACGATTTGTAGTATAAGTGCAAGTAGGGATCGTTCTAGACCGGGGATTAGGAGGGCTTGCTAAAACCTTCTAAATTGACTTAAAAACATAAAAACACAATATAAAACACTATTTAATGCTCGAAGAAAGCAAAACTAAAAATAAGAAAGATTAAGACTAAGACTTCAACGAAATAGGGGGGAATTGGATTTGGACGAATTTAAACTAAAATGGATAGATTGTAAAGAAAACAAATTGTAAATATGAAATTGACGGAAATGAATGGATGGTATGGCTAGCTAAGGGGTTCATCTCCATACATGTTACACTTGCATAATAAAATGATTTCCAATTGCATTTCAACAAACCATGAATTCTCAACACCCCGGGTTAATTAGGTCCGCTTAAATTAACCGTCAAGTTTTCCTTAAGTTAATGAATTGGATGATTGCATACGACAACTCAAAGCATTCCTCACAAGGTCCCTACATGAATTGCATAATAGAGAAACAAGCAAGAATCATTAAGCATCATGAAAACTATAAGTGTTGACGAGACATTCGTTACTATAATTGCATGAAACTTATGCCAAGAATTTGTTTAACGCGATTGTTTATAAGCAACCTCCACTACTTGTGAATATAAGTTCATAACTATTATGTGAAACTCACTTATATTCTAGCGTCAAATTCATGCATGAAAATGAAGCGTTCATTCTTAATAAACATACATAAATAGGTTATCAATCAAACAGTTAAACAAATTGAATTCACAATTTATGAAACGTAATTAAAAGTAATCAAATCATATTACAAACATAAACATAATTTCGAATCACCCCCTAGCTAAAGGGGGGTTTAGTTCCTCATACAAAACAAAGAGAATTGAAATTAAACATTGAAATCAAAGAAACGCCTAAACATTCCAACAACTCAAATTTGAATTGTATGAACGTTTAGGCCCTCTTCTCTTCCTCTTTATTGTAGCATAAGGTCTAGGGATAATTGGTTTGGGGGATGGAAGTGTGGAATGGAAAAGATGGTTTTGGATTCTAAGGGGACTCACGGCAAAGAGAAGGAATGGAAGTGTTTGTGGTGTGTTGTGTATGAAAATGAGATGTTTTTTAATGAATGAATGCAAGGGTATTTATAGGAGTAGTGGAGGGAACATATGGCTATGTCATTTGTAGGTGAAGTAGGTGGATGTTGTAGGTGAAGTGGATGTTGTAGGTGAAGTAGGTGGATGTTGTAGGTGAAGTAGGTGGATGTTGTAGGTGAAGTGGATGTTGTAGGTGAAGTAGGTGGATGTTGTAGGTGAAGTAGGTGGATGATATGTTAAGTGATAAGTGATAAGTGATATGATATGTGGTTATGATATGATAAGTGGTTAAGTGGTGATGATAAGTGATAAGTGATTAAGTGATATGATATGTGATGATGATAAGTGATAAGTGCATGTGGGTTAACTAATGAAGGAAATGCATGTGCAATGACAATGTGTTAGAATGGATGTGTGTTATGCATGGCATGATTGGGATTAGGAAAGGTTTAAATGTCCTAAAACTAAAGAGAACAAGGTTCCAACACTTTGGCTCCAATTAGGTCTTCAATTTCGTCCAACACTTTGGCTTCAAGCATAAGCTATCCGTCCTTAGCCCAAAAGTGCTCCAAAAGTCTCCAAAATGCATCTTTTTGCTCCTTTAGCCCTTTGGACCTACAAACACACGAAAATAGCTTAAAGTACTAAAATAACTAAAGAAACATAACGTAAATGTACGAGAACAAGCCATTTAAGTCGCATAAATATGCTCCTATCAATAATCTTCCTTCCTAGTGCTAAAATATGTTAGTATAATGGCACAAGTAAGGGTGTCGAATCCACAGGGACTAATTGGACCTATATAATCACTTGTATTGCAAGAACTCTTTACTAGAGAAATAAAACTAATCGATGTAGGCAGATTTGTTGTTGTAACTTGAAAGCATAAGGAAATGAAGTAAACACAAATAAAAGAATCAACAACTAATAAAATGAGATAGTACTAATGGAGATGAAGCTAGGGATTCGATTTTACCATTGCTAACCCAAGGCCATGTTTGTTAAATCAGTTTATACTCAGTCATCTACCTATTTCTTGAGTTTGTTTCACTTAGATATGATCAACCATATGATGTGTGGATTTGATCAAATGTCTCTAATCATGAGCCTAATTGTGATGTGCAACTTTGGTTCCTAATCAAGAATATGTAGTGCACAAGAAACTTTCATAAAACCAAAGGGAACACTCGGCAGAATGTTTGCAAAACATTCCCTTCATTCATTCACATATCCACCAAGATTATGCATGATGTGTGCTTTAATCTTGGCTAAACAACCTGTGGTTAATTCAAATGATGATCAAGCATTAAAATCAACACACTAAGTCACAATTAAATCGGAGAATGAAACAAGAAATAGATAGATTAAATGAGAATTCTGAATTAACTACATGGCAATCTTGCAAGGCTACATCGAATCCCTAGAGAGAGATTAGTTACACTTCATGTTTACAAAAGGTTTGACATAAAAATATATAACATGAGTGAACATAGGATTAAGAAGAAGAAACCCTTGAAGCAAAACTGATGTCCAAATCCCTTAAGAGTAGCCTTCGGTGTTGATTCTCCAAGTGTGATGTAAATGAAGGTAGATCGGCTATGGTTGAATGGTTTCTGCAAATGGGAGAGCAAATGGACAGATATGGAGCGGCTATGTGTGTGAATCCTGGGATGATGGAAGAGAGCCAGAGAAGTGATTTTGCATGGTTTTATATAAGGGGAATGTGGCTGCCAACATTAAGAATGGAGCTGGAAATGCAAATGTGAGCTGGAATGAGTGGGTTTCTGGGATGGTGAATGCACGACACTAGGGCAATATGCATGTGTATTGCTATTTAATTCAACATGCATGTGTATTGGCTGCAAGGATGAAATGGACAACCTGGAATTGGTTGTACAAATCTGGAAAGGGAATGAAAGTGCACGGCATGGTTGTGTTTGTTGGTGTAAATGTGGCTGAATGGTTTAATTAATGTGAGTGGATGTTTTTGGTGCAAAAGGGGGCTGGACAAGGCAAGGGAATACACGGCACAAGTTGTGTGGAAGTGCATAAGGGAGCTGGAATGAGTAGAAGTGCATAAGTGAGCTGGAACCACATGGAAATGCACGGCAAGGTGTGTGAACATGCATGTGAATGCATGTTTTGGTGTTGGAACCACCCAATCTGACTTCAATGTTTTTGCCTTGTTTAGATTCACCCAATATGGCCGAAATGCACCACTTTCCTTCCACATCATTTCATGAAATTCCAGCAGCCACATGTCTCCTAGATTCTTCTTCAAATTAACTCCCTAGAATCCTCTCCACGCTTGGAATAATGCCCAACTACCAAAAGGAATGTTTTTCCTTCATTTGCCTTCCAATTGATCTTATTACACACTTGGCTGCACACTAACACCAAACAATGTAAAATGCAACTAGCTTAATCCAAAACATCACAAAGACGCCAAATATGGAAGATATAAATGCATGCAAAATGTGACTTATCACACACTTAATTTGCATGCATAAATATGATGCTAGGGTATAAGGAAACTTCACCTAATCGTTGGGAACTTATATTCATGAGTAGTTAAGATTGTTGTTCACAATTATGTTAAGTAAATTCTTGGCATAAGTATCATGCGCTTTCATAGTTACGAATGCCTCGTCAACACCTATGATTTCCATGGAACCTAATGATCTTTGATTGTCTTTCTATTATGCGCTTTCATATAGAAAACTTTTAAGGAATAATTTGATTGCAATGCGCTAATTCCATTCAATTCAATGACCTAGAGGAAATCTGAGAGTTAATTTAAGCGTACCTAATTAACTTGGGGTGTTGAGGTTCATAAATTCATTGAATAAGCAACTGAAGATTGTGTTGTATGCAAGTATGCCATGTGTGGAGAAAAACCTCCTAGCCATCTCAACATCCACTTGATTCTATCAATTTTGTCCAAATCTGCCTAGTTTACATATTTGTTTTGTTTGTTTGATTTTCGTTCAAAACCAAATCCCCACTTGTCTTAGAGTGTCTAATTGGTCCAAATATGTTTTAGATTGTGTTTTTAAGAGTTTTGAGTTAAGTTAGAACCAATTTTCGTCCAAGTTTGTGTTTAGGCTCAAAACTGCCCAGATTGTGTTTTTAAGGCAGTTTTGAGTGTTTTTAGCCTATTTTGAGTCTTGTGAACGTGTTTGAGTTTTTTAAGTGAGTTTAAGTGTTTTAAAGGTTAATTTTATTTATTTGAGTTAGTTTAAAGTGTTTAGCAATCCCTCCTAATCCCCGGTGTAAGAATGATCCCTACTTATTTATATGCTACAATTGTCAAAAGAGGGTTAATTTGTGTGTTAAGTTAATTTTCGCACCAAATTTTGGCGCCGTTGATAGGAGCATATTTAGGCGACTTACTTAGCTTGTTTTCGTGCATCTATGTTGTTAATTCATAATTGTTTTAGTAGTTTAAGCCATTTTCGTGTGTTTTTAGGTTCATATGGCTAAGGAAGCAAAAAGATGCATTTTGGAGCATTTTGGAGCAAAATTGGGCTTGGAATGGATAGCATATGCTTGGAGCCAAAGTGTTGGACGAATTTGAAAGCCTTGTATGCACTTTGGACATAAAATAAAGGGCCTAGCCCAATCAAACAATCCTTTGAGCCATGCAAAACCTCTAGCCCAATCAACAACCCTTAGCCACATGCATTCACATGCATCACAACCCCAAAACCATCAAGAACCACCATTCACACACACATGCACTTAATCCTTCATCATTACACCACCTTCTCCATCTTTATTCCACATGCATTCATCATAATTCACCCTAGCTACCACCATTCACACACACATGCACTTACTCTTTCATCATTGCACCACCAATTCAACACATGCATTTCCACCTTCCTACTTCATCATTTCATCCACATGCACTCTCAATCATAACAACCACATTCACTCTTAAACAATCACCCACATATTCTCCCATTCCCCCTATAAAAACCCATGCATTCATACACAAAAATCACATCTCATTTTCATACACAACACATCACAAACACATCCAATCTTCCCTCATTGCCGTGAGCTACCATTCCCTTATAATCCAAACACCACTCCTCATCCATTTCCATAATTCCCCAATCCATTCAACACACCAACAACATCCCTTAGACCTTGTGCTACGACGAAGAGGAAGATAAGAGGGCCTAAACGTTCATACAATTCAAGTTGAGTTGTTGGAATGTTTAGGTGTTTCTTTGATTCTCTTTGTTTTGTACCATGAGGAACTTCCTCTCGGCTTCATTCCATTAGATACACTCTCCCATTTCTTAAAGGATTTCGACATCAGTTTTGCTTCAAGGGTTCTTTCTTCTTAATCCTATGTTCACTCATGTTATATATTTTTATGTCAAACCTTTTGTAAACATGAAGTGTAACTAATCTCTCTCTAGGGATTCGATGTAGCCTTGCAAGATTGTCATGTAGTTAATTCGGAATTCTCATTTAATCTATCTATTTCTTGTTTCATTCTCCGATTTAATTGTGACTTAGTGTGTTGATTTTAATGCTTGATCATCATTTGAATTAACCACAGGTTTTTTAGCCAAGATTAAAGCACACATCATGCATAATCTTGGTAGATATGTGAATGAATGAAGGGAATGTTTTGCAAACATCCTGCCGAGTGTTCCCTTTGGTTTTGTGAAAGTTTCTTGTGCACTACATAGTCTTGATTAGGAACCAAAGTTGCACATCACAATTAGGCTCATGATTAGAGACATTTGATCAAATCCACACATCATATGGCTGATCATATCTAAGTGAAACAAACCCAAGAAATAAGTAGAGGGATGAGTATAATCTGACTTAACAAGCATGGACTTGGCTTAGCAATGGTGAAATCGAATCTCTAGCTTCATCTCCATTTGTGCTATCTCTTTTTATTAGTTGTTGATTCATTCATTTTGTGTTTACTTCATTTCCTTATGCTTTAATTTACAATCTGTCATTTAGTTTAATCAAAACCTAAATCCCCCTTTACCTTATTGTTCAATTTAGTTAGAAATCAATTTAGTTTATGCTTTAAAGCATTTTGAGTCTTTGGTTTGTCTTAGTGTTTTAAAGTTTAGTTTTGCATTCTTTGAGTCTAGTATAGTGTTTTAGATTGTGTTTTTAGCGTTTTTGAGTCAAATCCAAGTGATTAACAATCCCTCCTAATCCCCGGTCCAGAACGATCCCTAGTTACATACTTACTACAATTGTCAAAAAGAGGGTTTAATTTGTGTGCGTATAATTCTCGCATCAGCCGTTGCCGGGGATTAGCAACTTTGCTAATCCCTTGTTATTTCTTTTTAGTTATTTTCGTGTGTTATTGGTTTGTTAATTGTTTAGTTTTTGACTTGTTTGTTTTCTTGTTTTAGGCACTAGTTTATGACTCGGAGTTCTCAACCGGTTCATGCCCATATCTTAGACTTTGACGACGATTTTGAGCGAGCCTTGAGAAGAAAGAAGAATCAACAAGAGCCTCAACCACCTCAACCTGCACCTGAGCTTGAAGAGGACGAAACACAAGAGGGAGAGGAGGCCACGACAAGGATTTTTGAGGAAGAACAAGTTATGGCAGTCGACAACCGAACAATCAAGGA
Source organism: Pyrus communis (assembly GCF_963583255.1). Taxonomy (NCBI): domain Eukaryota; kingdom Viridiplantae; phylum Streptophyta; class Magnoliopsida; order Rosales; family Rosaceae; genus Pyrus; species Pyrus communis. Next base: position 17,802,806 of record NC_084812.1, read on the forward strand.
GCTTTCCGCTTCGGGATTGGATAATACCATGCCTCTATGCATTCAATATCTAAGGGCAGCCCCTGACAAGACTGACGAGTTCGAACTCAAGTCCAGTTTATTGCACCATATTCCTAAGTTTCATGGGTTGTTGATAGAAGCATATTTATGCGCCTTAGTTAGCTAGTTCTTATGCATTTATGTTGTGTTTTCTTACTTAATTTAGTGTTTAAAGTCATTTTCGTGTGTTTATAGGTTCATATGGCTAAGGATGCAAAAGGATGCCTTTCGGAGCCTTTTGGAGCAAATTAGAGATTGGAATGGATTGCATATGCTTAAAGCCAAGTAGATGGACGAAATTGAAGACCAAAGGAATGAAAATGAAGAACAAAGAGTTCACATTCATCACCAACATTCTTTCTCCATCATTGCCGTGCAAAACACCATCATTGCAGCCACATGCACATTCCACTTCATCATTTCAGATTTCCACCATTGATGCGAGAATTTATACGCACACAAATTAAACCCTCTTTTTGTCAAATTGTAGTATATGTATAAGTAGGGATCGTTCTAGACCGGGGATTAGGAGGGATTGTTAATCACTTGGATTTGACTCAAAAACGTAAAAACACAATATAAAACACTATACTAGACTCAAAGAATGCAAAACTAATCTTTAAAACACTAAGACAAACCAAAGACTCAAAATGCTTTTAAAAACACAAACTAAAATGATTTCTAACTAAATTGACATTAAAGTAAAGGGGGATTTAAGTTTATACGAAATTAAATTAAATGAACAAATTAAAACAGAATGTAAGTATAAAATTGATGAAATAGAATGGATGAATGCTAGCTAAGGGGGTCATCTCCACATATGTTACACTTGCATAATAAAAAGATTTCCAATTGCATTTCAATAAATTATGAAACTCATCACCCCGGGTTAATTAGGTCCGCTTAAATTAACCTTCAAATCTTCCTAACGTTATTGAATTGGATGATTGCATACGACAACCCAAAACATTCCCCACAAGTCCCCTACATGATTGCATAATAGAGATACAAGCAAGAATCATTACGCTCTATGAAGATTATAAGTGTTGACGAGGCATTCGTTACTATGATTGCATGAAACTCGTGCCAAGAATTCATTTAACGCGATTGTTTATAAGCAACCTCCACTACTTGTGAATATAAGTTCATAACGATTAGGTGAAACTCACTTATATTCTAGCGTCATATTCATGCATGAAAATTAAGCGTGCACTCTCAATAAACATACATAAATAAGTTATCAATCAAACGGTTAAACAAATTGAATTCACAACTTATGAAACGCAATTAGAAGTAATCAAATCAAAATGCAAGCATAAACATTTATTTCGAATTACCCCCTAGCTAAAGGGGGTTTAGTTCCTCATAACTTTGAAATCAAAGAAACACCTAAACATTCCAACAACTCCAACTTGAATTGTATGAACGTTTAGGCACTCTTTTCTTCCATTACTCATACGTACAAAACAAAGAGAATTGAATTTAAACTTTGAAATCAAAGAAACACCTAAACATTCCAACAACTCAAACTTGAATTGTATGAACGTTTAGGCCCTCTTATCTTCCTCGTTGTTGTAGCACAAGGTCTAAGGTGAGGTTTGGGGAATTATGGAAATGGATGAGGAATGGTGGAAGGGGGACTCACGGTTTTGGATTCTAAGGGGAAGTGTTTGTGTTAGTTGTGGTGTGAAATGATGTGTGATGCAATCTGAAATGGGAGAGCATGTGGGTGGAAATGCATGTGGGTGAATGTGTGGCTGCATGGTTGAATGATTAAAGGGGCATGTGGGTTGGAAATGCATGTGGAGTGGTTGGAATGAAGTGTGTATAAAAGGCTAGAATCTGATTTAAGGAGAATGGCATTTGTTTTGAACTTTGTTTCCTTATTTTCCACCTCCAAATCAGGTTTTCATTACTTTAAAATATGGCTGAGAGGATGACAAACAAGGTAAGTGTTTAAGGTAAGTTAAATGGCTCAAATCTGATGTAAATCGTATTTCCACATATGGCATGTGTTTTGAGCGTTTTTTTTCTTGTTTTCACAACTTGCAAATCAGGTTTACACCTTCTTGCCTTCCAATTGATCCTATTACACACTTGGGTGATAAGTGAATGGTTTGGTCTTCAATTTCGTCCATCTACTTGGCTTTAAGCATATGATATCCATTCCCATCTCTAATTTGCTCCAAAAGGCTCCGAAAGGCATCCTTTTGCATCCTTAGCCATATGAACCTATAAACACACGAAAATGACTTTAAACACTAAATTAAGTAAGAAAACACAACATAAATGCATAAGAACTAGCTAACTAAGGCGCATAAATATGCTTCTATCAAATTCCCCCACACTTAGCTTTTGCTAGTCCTCGAGCAAAACAAAGAAACAAAACATAACCTAAACCTTCCAACGTTCACCTCAGGGATTTCCAATGGTACATGACAAGTTAAAAATCATCATCCCCACAGATTTGAGTCATCTTTACAATTGAAAACATACTTAATCATAGTCACCACTTACTAGTTCACAATTAATCGATTAAAAGAATGTTTTGAATGTAGTAACATGCCTTAGAGAATTTGCTCAATCCTTACAAGATATGCACTCAATTTTCACTCAGATTTTCTAACTACACACCCTATACTAGTTATATGTGAGAAGATTGATGTAAATATGAAAACGAATGCTCACATATACGTATAACAAAGAATGCAATTTATGGAGTTAATAAGCATGTTTAGAAATGATCTCATGAATGGAATGCTACTACTTAGATGCGAGAACTAATGACCATATGCTCATACCAAATTCAAACTCCACAAATTGAAACACATAACACTCAAGAATGAAGTCAAGGGTTGTAACGGGGCTTGGGGTAGTGGTTAACAAAGAAAAGATAAGGAGAACAAGCGTTCTTCAAGTAATAGTAAGCAAAGTAGTGTACTTAAGACTTAGAATTCATTTAGATTGCAGAAATTAACTTTAAAACACAAGGGGAAGACTTAGACAACTCCTTAGGGCCGAATTCATTGTTTTGGACCCTTACTTCAACAAACAATACTTTGGAATTCTTTTTCACAACTTTTCAACTCTTTTTCATACTTTTCACGCCTTTTTTTTTTTTTTTTTTTTTCTTTTTCTTTTCTTTCATGCCGTGCCTATGGCACACAAATTCTCACACAAGAACACTTCCCCCACACTTGTTTTCTGCCAACATAAATCGAAAGAAATTCAATTTGAATCATGCTTTACTAAGCTTTAAGAACAAGGGTGTGGATGGTCCTAATCTAGGCTAGGTGAGGATAATGTGGGTTAACTTAAACATAAAATGACATGGGATACACGGCAATATGGCTAAGGTGGTGGTCACTACACAACTTCATCTTGAATCTGTGTTATGCAAATCAATAACATGCTTTGAATGAAATGGGCATGAGTTCTAGCAATTGGAACTAAATGATGAAACGCCTCTAAGTAGTAACCAAGCAAAGAATAATGAGATCATACAACGACTTAGAAAACAAAAATGCACAGATTCTAACTCTCCAAATAAACGTTTAGGCTCAAGTCTCACAAGGTTGTAGCGTTAATTTGAGTTCCTTCCTTCAAGCATGTTACAAAAACTGATTTTTTATTTTTTATTTTTTATGATTGCATGTGAAGTCATAAGTTATAACCACAACCAAGCATACACAAAGAGTAAATCAAACTTTCATCCATGTTAATCTCTCTCTTTAACAGCCATGTAATTACAAACCGAATCCTCATCATTGTGTTGGAAGGTACCCTAAAACAAAAACAAACACACAAAAACACTTTGAAAACAACTCTTTTTGGGTTTTTAAAACAAATTTTTCAAATTTTTATGTGATTTTCGGATTTTTACTTCAAAACACACTAAAACACACCAAAACTGCTTAAAAACACTTAAAAACAGCAAGGAACAAGTCTATAAGTAAAGGGTGATAAAATCCCATGAATTTGCATCAAAAACACTTAGTTACCCCCCCACACTTAAATCAAACATTGTCCTCAATGTTTCAAGCATAAAATCACACAAAACACAAAGAAACACACAAACAGCAAGTAAAACAACTAAATAGGCAGATTCGAAATAAACAACAAAGTGAAGGGTTTAGGAACGCAAATCTGGAATTGGAGTGATTCCTTGAGCTTCCTTTGTTGAATTGCATGGGTTGCCTCCCAAGTAGCGCTTTCTTTAACGTCTTGCAGCCGGACGAAGACACGTTCATGCTCCATTAGAGCCCACGGCATGGAGTGGGATCTCCTCCACGACATGCTCCACAAAGTTCTCATAGTATGGCTTCAATCTATGTCCGTTCACCTTGAACTCGTGGCCACTTTTTAAGCTTTGGACTTGGACTGCACCATGAGGAAAAACATTAGTAACAACAAGAGGTCCAATCCATTTAGAACGTAACTTACCAGGGAATAATCGAAGTCTTGAATCAAAAAGCAACACTTTCTGCCCCTTGGAGAACGTTTTGGTACGAAGCATCTTATCATGATAAGCCTTCGTCTTGTCCTTGTAGATGCGAGCATTCTCGTAAGCCTCGTTCCTAATCTCCTCAAGTTCATCTAATTGGAGCTTCCTATGAACTCCAGCAGCGTCTATGTCCAAATTGAAGGTTTTCACAGCCCAATGTGCCTTGTGCTCTAACTCAACGGGCAAATGACATGGCTTACCATATATAAGCCGAAAAGGTGACATGCCAAGGGGAGTTTTGTAAGCCGTACGATAGGCCCACAATGCATCGTCCAAGCGCAAACTCCAATCTCTTCTTGAGGGTCCCACGGTTTTCTCTAGGACTTGTTTGATCTCCCTATTTGAAACCTCCGCTTGCCCATTGGTTTGAGGGTGATAAGGTGTGGAAACCTTATGAGTAACGTTGTACTTCTTGAGCAAAGCTTCAATGGTGCGGTTACGAAAGTGAGAACCCCCATCACTAATTAAAACTCGTGGCATCCCAAACCTAGCAAAAATATTAGATTTCACAAAATCTGCAACAACCTTAGAATCGTTAGTACGGGTGGCTTTGGCTTCCACCCATTTGGAAACATAATCGACAGCTAGCAAGATATAAGTGAAACCAAAAGATGGAGGGAAGGGGCCCATGAAATCAATACCCCAAACATCAAAAATTTCCACAAAGGAGAGAGATTGTTGCGGCATTTGGTCCTTAGGCCCTATGTTACCTGTTCTTTGACACTTATCGCATGTTACACAAAACATTTTAGCATCTTTAAAGAGATTAGGCCAATAAAATCCAGATTGTAACACCTTTAGGGCTGTCCTTTGGGTGCCAAAATGTCCCCCACATGCATAAGTATGGCAGAATGTAAGAATGGAATTAAATTCAGATTCGGGCACACATCTACGCACAATCTGATCTGGGCAGAATTTCCATAAATATGGATCATCCCAAACATAAAAACGTGCATCATGAACAAGTTTATCACGTTGGAACTTGTTTAGGGTACTAGGAACTTGCTTAGACACCAAGAAATTGACCAAATCGGCATACCAAGGGGTTCTTACCTCAATGGACAGAAGTTGCTCATCCGGAAACGTTTCTAAAATGGGGGTGGACTCTTCCTCACGCACCATTCTACTTAGGTGGTCAGCCACCACGTTTTCACACCCTTTCTTGTCTCGGATTTCAAGATCGAACTCTTGAAGTAGGAGCATCCAACGAATAAGTCTTGGCTTAGCCTCTTTTTTGGTGAGAAGATACTTCAAGGCTGCATGGTCAGTGAAAACAATTACTTTAGTACCAAGAAGATATGATCTAAACTTATCTAAAGCAAATACAACCGCCAAAAGTTCTTTTTCGGTTGTAGAATAATTCAATTGAGCATCATTTAAAGTGCGTGAAGCATAATAAATAACATGTGGCTGTTTATTTTTCCTTTGACCCAAAACAGCCCCAAGTGCATAATCCGATGCATCACACATCAATTCAAAGGGAATGGACCAATCCGGGGGAGTTATGATGGGTGCCGTGGTGAGTAAGTCTTTTAGATGCTTGAATGCCTTCTCACACGCCTCGTTGAACTCAAAAGACACATCCTTTTGGAGTAGGCGGCATAGGGGTTGTGCAATCTTGGAAAAGTCCTTGATAAATCGTCGATAGAATCCTGCATGGCCAAGAAAAGAACGGACCTCTCTAACCGACGTAGGAGAGGGTAAGTGACGTACAAGATCTATTTTAGACTTATCAACTTCAATTCCTTTTTCAGAGATGATATGACCCAAAACTATACCTTGTTTAACCATAAAATGACATTTTTCCCAATTCAAAACAAGGTTAGTTTCCATGCATCTTTTCAAGATTAAAGTGAGATTATGCAAACAAGCATCAAATGAGTCTCCAAACACACTAAAATCGTCCATAAATACTTCAATTATCTTTTCAACATAATCAGAGAAGATACTTACCATGCATCGTTGGAAAGTGGCCGGTGCATTGCATAAACCAAATGGCATACGACGATATGCAAAAGTACCAAATGGACAAGTAAAGGTGGTCTTTTCTTGATCATCCGGCGTTATGACAATTTGATTATAACCCGAATAACCATCAAGAAAGCAATAAAAAGAATGACCGGCTAACCTTTCAAGCATTTGATCAATGAATGGCAAAGGGAAGTGATCTTTCCTTGTTGCGGCATTTAGCTTTCTATAGTCAATGCACACCCTCCAACCGGTTTGAATGCGTGTAGGCACAAGTTCATCTTCTTCATTCTTCACCACAGTCACTCCGGATTTCTTTGGCACAACTTGAACCGGTGAAACCCAACGGCTATCCGAGATAGGATAGATCACCCCACAATCTAGAAGCTTGATAATCTCCTTTTTCACAACTTCCATCATTGGAGGGTTGAGCCGGCGTTGAGCCTCTCTGGTTGGTTTAGCCCCCTCCTCTAAAAGTATGCGATGCATGCAAGTTGTAGGACTAATACCCTTTATGTCGGCCAAGGTCCATCCTATGGCCGTCTTGTGCTCTTTCAACACCCGAATCAATTTCTCCTCCTCCATTGCCGTGAGGGATAAGGAAACTATGACAGGCAACGTCTCATTGTCTCCCAAATAGACATACTTCAAATGATCCGGCAATGGTTTAAGCTCAAGAATGGGTGCCTGAATCACTGAAGGTAACAACTTGTTAGTCGAAACAGGAATTGGACTCGGTTTTGGAGGCTTACCAAAGTGTTGTGGCAATGACTCAAGTGCAGCAACCATCTCGGCTTCATCTTCACTTCTAGGCACGGCAAAACCAGATTTTTGCCCAATTCCTTGTGCAATTGTTGTTTCAAGTGTATCCCTCTCCAAAGAATCGAGAAATTCCTGCGCCAAATCATCAATTATATCAATAGAAAAGCAAGAATGATCGTCCTTAGGAAATTTAATACTTTCAGAAAGATTGAAATCAATGACTTCCCCATCAAATTCCATCGTTAAAGTTCCTTTAAACACATCTATCTTGGTGCGGGCTGTTTTCATGAAGGGCCTCCCTAATAGAATCGGTAATGGGGTGGAATGGGGTGAATCCTCCATGTCAAGCACGTAGAAATCCGCTGGAAAAATCAAGTTATCAACCTGTACCAAAACATCTTCCAAAACACCCTTTGGATATGCATTAGAACGATCGGCTAATTGAATTATCACACCATCATTTTTAAGCTCACCTAAGTTCATAGATGCATAAATAGAGTATGGCATAACATTAATCGAAGCCCCTAAGTCTAACATGCATTGTTCAAACTTAGTATTACCAATAACGCACGGAATTGTAAAACTACCCGGATCTTTGCATTTAGGGGGTAATTTCCTTTGTAACACAGCAGAGACATTTTCACTTACCTGGACCACCTCCTTGTTTGAAATCCTCTTCCTCGTTGTGCAAAGCTCTTTTAAGAACTTGGCATACTTAGGGACTTGCTTGATTGCATCAAGGAGCGGAATGTTAACTTGAACTTTCCTAAAGGTTTCCAAAATGTCCTTTTCACTCTCCTCCTTCTTTGATTGCCTAAACCTGCTAGGAAAGGGCACGTTTAGTGGAATGGAACTTGACAAAGTCGAATTTGGACTTACCTTAGGCATATTGGACGGTTTTGGCACAATAGGGGGCTGCGGCAAAGATTCTTTCACCCTTGCCGTGGCCTTTATTCCTTGTTCCTCCTCTTCTTGCAGCAACACGTCCTCTTCTTGACTTGTTTTGGACGTGCTTGGGGTGGTTTCGACCTCCTTACCACTTCTCAACATGATTGCCTTGGCAGATTCGAATCCTCCCCTTGGATTGACAACGGTTGAGCTAGGGAGCTTGCCTTTGTCTCGGAATTGTCCTACAAATTCCGCAATCTGCCCAATTTGTTTCTCCAAGTGATCCACCCTTTTGTCTTGGTTTTGCATGGCTTTGGTTTGATCCTCTTGCCCCTGAGACAAATTGGTAAGTAATTTAAGAAGTGTTTCATTGCCCAACGACGTACCTTGATTGTTTTGGGCAGGTTGTGCTTGGTTTGGATTGGGGCCGAATGGCTTGGTGTAGAACCCCGGGGGTTGTTGTCTAAAGCCTCCTTGTTGTTGAGGTTGTTGAGGTTCCCTCCACTTGAAGTTTGGATGGTCTCTCCAACCCGGATTGTATGTGTTGGAATATGGATCATTCCTTGATTGAAGATTAAATATATCAACTCTTTGCATTTGGGACATTTCCATGAGTTGTGACAAAAGAGAAGTATTATCAAGTGCCATCAAGTACTTGAATTCAACAAACAAAACACAAATAAAAAAAACTAAATCTAAAATATATAACAGAAACAAACAATCCAAGGGATTAGCAAATTTTCTAATCCCCGGTCTAGAACGATCCCTACTTATACATATACTACAATTTGACAAAAAGAGGGTTTAATTTGTGTGCGTATAAATTCTCGCATCAAATTTTGGCGCCTGTCACGCGGGTGACCCGGGTTCGATCCCCGGCAACGGCGCCAAAATTTGATGCGAGAATTTATACGCACACAAATTAAACCCTCTTTTTGTCAAATTGTAGTATATGTATAAGTAGGGATCGTTCTAGACCGGGGATTAGAAAATTTGCTAATCCCTTGGATTGTTTGTTTCTGTTATATATTTTAGATTTAGTTTTTTTTATTTGTGTTTTGTTTGTTGAATTCAAGTACTTGATGGCACTTGATAATACTTCTCTTTTGTCACACCAAAGACTCAAAATGCTTTTAAAAACACAAACTAAAATGATTTCTAACTAAATTGACATTAAAGTAAAGGGGGATTTAAGTTTATACGAAATTAAATTAAATGAACAAATTAAAACAGAATGTAAGTATAAAATTGATGAAATAGAATGGATGAATGCTAGCTAAGGGGGTCATCTCCACATATGTTACACTTGCATAATAAAAAGATTTCCAATTGCATTTCAATAAATTATGAAACTCATCACCCCGGGTTAATTAGGTCCGCTTAAATTAACCTTCAAATCTTCCTAACGTTATTGAATTGGATGATTGCATACGACAACCCAAAACATTCCCCACAAGTCCCCTACATGATTGCATAATAGAGATACAAGCAAGAATCATTACGCTCTATGAAGATTATAAGTGTTGACGAGGCATTCGTTACTATGATTGCATGAAACTCGTGCCAAGAATTCATTTAACGCGATTGTTTATAAGCAACCTCCACTACTTGTGAATATAAGTTCATAACGATTAGGTGAAACTCACTTATATTCTAGCGTCATATTCATGCATGAAAATTAAGCGTGCACTCTCAATAAACATACATAAATAAGTTATCAATCAAACGGTTAAACAAATTGAATTCACAACTTATGAAACGCAATTAGAAGTAATCAAATCAAAATGCAAGCATAAACATTTATTTCGAATTACCCCCTAGCTAAAGGGGGTTTAGTTCCTCATAACTTTGAAATCAAAGAAACACCTAAACATTCCAACAACTCCAACTTGAATTGTATGAACGTTTAGGCACTCTTTTCTTCCATTACTCATACGTACAAAACAAAGAGAATTGAATTTAAACTTTGAAATCAAAGAAACACCTAAACATTCCAACAACTCAAACTTGAATTGTATGAACGTTTAGGCCCTCTTATCTTCCTCGTTGTTGTAGCACAAGGTCTAAGGTGAGGTTTGGGGAATTATGGAAATGGATGAGGAATGGTGGAAGGGGGACTCACGGTTTTGGATTCTAAGGGGAAGTGTTTGTGTTAGTTGTGGTGTGAAATGATGTGTGATGCAATCTGAAATGGGAGAGCATGTGGGTGGAAATGCATGTGGGTGAATGTGTGGCTGCATGGTTGAATGATTAAAGGGGCATGTGGGTTGGAAATGCATGTGGAGTGGTTGGAATGAAGTGTGTATAAAAGGCTAGAATCTGATTTAAGGAGAATGGCATTTGTTTTGAACTTTGTTTCCTTATTTTCCACCTCCAAATCAGGTTTTCATTACTTTAAAATATGGCTGAGAGGATGACAAACAAGGTAAGTGTTTAAGGTAAGTTAAATGGCTCAAATCTGATGTAAATCGTATTTCCACATATGGCATGTGTTTTGAGCGTTTTTTTTCTTGTTTTCACAACTTGCAAATCAGGTTTACACCTTCTTGCCTTCCAATTGATCCTATTACACACTTGGGTGATAAGTGAATGGTTTGGTCTTCAATTTCGTCCATCTACTTGGCTTTAAGCATATGATATCCATTCCCATCTCTAATTTGCTCCAAAAGGCTCCGAAAGGCATCCTTTTGCATCCTTAGCCATATGAACCTATAAACACACGAAAATGACTTTAAACACTAAATTAAGTAAGAAAACACAACATAAATGCATAAGAACTAGCTAACTAAGGCGCATAAATATGCTTCTATCAACCATCAACAAAGAACCATTCATTAATCATTTACACTTTAATCATTCAACCACATTCACACATCACCCATTCACCTTTGTGCCATGCTTCTACCTTTGTTCAAGCCCTTCCACATAACCTGCCTTCATTCATTCAGAAAATGCATTCCTTGCCGTGGCTAACATGCACTTGTTCCCCTTTCATCATTCCCTTTATTCTTTCATCATTCCATCCACTCATTCATCAAACCACTCCCATCCATTTCATCATTGCAAACATTCAAACAAACACCACACAATGCCGTGGCTCCTATCCCATTTCCAGATTTCCCCTTTGCATTTCCCCTTCATAAATCAGCCACATGCACTTTAATCATTCAATCACACCAACACACATTCAATCTCCAACCTTTCACATGCATTCCATCTTTTAATTTAATCACATGCACATTCACCTTGCCTTTGCAGAAAATCCACTTCATAACACATGCATCTTGGCAGATTTCACATGCACTCATGCACATTCACCTTAATCATTCACATAGCTTTAATCCACATGCATTTCCACCTAGATTTCCACCTCACAACCACCAGAAATCAACCAAAACCGTGCATTCCCTTTCATTTCTGTCAAAGCACATGCATTTCCACCCTTTAATCACATGCACAAACAGCCACATGCATCTCCCATCACCATTTCAGCTTTCCACCTAATTCCTAGTCATCATGTTCCCCCCATTTCACCTATAAATAAGCATGCATTGCAGCCACAAACAAGACACTCTTCCATTTCAGAAAACCATCTCTCATACACATTCATTCACGCCAGAAATTCCTCCTCTCTCTCTAGCACTACCATACTTCACCATTCTTCATATTTTCTGCCCAAAAACACTCCTTGCCTTCCCCTACATCCATCCCTACCCTAAACACATCATTCTACATCATCCATAACCCCCAAAACTCACCAAAACCCCTTGTGCCGCAGCAACTAGAGGAGAAGAGGCCTAAACGTTCATACAATTCAAGATTGAGTTGTTGGAATTTTTAGGTGTACTTCGATTCTTGTTTTCAATGTTTACTTTGTTATTACTCTCTAAGTTTGTTGTAATCATGAGTGGCTAAACCCCTAATTAGTTAGGGGAAAGTTTGAAGCCATGAACATGTTTGAAATATGAATTGATTTCTTCCAATTGTGATTTGTTAAGTTGTGATTGTAATTCAATTATCATGTTTATTAAAAACTTGTTTTTGTATGTTGATTAGGGATGCATACTTAGTCTTCATGCATAAACTCGATGCTAGTTTATAAACGAGTTTCACCTAATCGTCACAAGTTTATAAACATGAGTAGTGAAGGTTGCTAGTCACAACCGCGTTAATTGAATTCTTGGCAAAAGTATCATGCATTCATAGTTACAATTGCCTCGTCAACACTTATAATTCTCATAGAGCATAATGATCTCTCATTGTATCTCTTCTATGCATTCATGTTGAGAACCATTGGAGAATGATTTGAATTGTCGCATGCATCATCCAATTCAATAACATAAGGAAAATTTGAGAGTTAATTAGTGCATCACGGTTAACTTGGGGTGTTGAGCATCATAGATAATGAAAAGCAATTGGAGAATCGATTCATATATAAATGTGTCATGTGTGGAGAATGGACCTCTAACTAATCCATCCATCATCTTGTTTCTCAAATCCGTTTATACAATCTGCCTAGTTTATTAACTTGTTTTATTTAATTTAATTTCGTCAAAACCTTAATCCCCCTTTACTTTAATGTCCAATTTAGTTAGAAATCAACTTAGTTTGTGCTTTTAAGTGTTTTGATTCATTTTATTTCCCAATTTCGTCCAGATTCACCAAAGTGCTCAAAACTGCCCAGAAAGTGATTTTAAGGCAGTTTTGAGTGTTTTGGGTGATGTTTGAGTCTTTTGGTTTGTTTTAATGTTTTAAGTGTTTAGTTTTACATTCTTTGAGTTAGTTTAGTGTTTTATATTGTGTTTTTACGTTCTTGAGTCAAGTTATTACTTAATTTCGTCCAAATTTGTGTTTGTGCTCAAATCTGCCCAGAAAGTGGTTTTTAGGCAGATTTGAGTGTGTTTGTGTTGTTTTGAGTCTTTTGAGTCAATTTCACATTGATTAGCATCCCTAGTTAATCCCCGGTCTAGAACGATCCCTATTTGCTCATTTACTACAATTGTTATCCATAGGGTTAATTTGTGTGTTTAACTATTTTCGCATCAAATTTTGGCGCCGTTGCCGGGGATTAGCAAAATTGCTAATCCCTTGTGTTTTTGCCGTATGTTTTTAGTGTAATTTACCTAGTTTTCTCATTTTGTTTTGTTTTCTTGGTTTAGGTACTAGTGCATGACGCGGAGTTCTCAAACTGTGCATGCACATATCTTGGACTTTAACGACGATTTTGAACGTGATTTGAGAAGAAAGAGGAGGCATCCCGAACCTAGTGAACCTAGTGAACCTAGTTCAAGTTCAGAGGCCGAATCTGAGTTTGAAAGTGTGGAAGAAGAAGTTATGGCAGCAGACAATCGGACCATTAAAGAGCTTTCGGCCTCGGGGTTGGCCAATGCCGCACCATTATGCATTCAATACCCCGCGGCTGCCCAAGGCAAGACCGATGAATTCGAATTGAAGTCAAGCTTGTTGCACCACATTCCGAAATACCATGGGCTTTCCATGGAAGATCCCAACAAGCATCTCAAGGAGTTCGAGGTTGTTTGTTCGAGCATGACACCCATAAATGTCGATGGGAACATTCTAATGATGAAAGCTTTTCCATTCTCTCTTGTGGAAAAGGCTAAGGATTGGCTTTATGAATTGGCACCCGGGACCGTTACTTCTTGGGAGAGCATGAAGAGAGCGTTCTTGGAGAAGTTCTTCCCTACTTCAAGAGTCATTCTCTTGAGGAAGAAAATTAGCGGAATCCAACAAAGTCAAGGAGAATCTTTTCCGGCATACTACGAGCGTTTTAAAGCCCTTGTTGCATCATGTCCTCAACATCAAATGAAGGAGGAGCTTCTCCTTCAATATTTCTATGAGGGCCTTCTTCCCATTGAAAGGCAAATGCTCGATGCTTCGGCGGGAGGTGCATTGGTGGACAAAACTCCTATGTCGGCCAAGACCCTAATTGCAAACCGTGCTCTAAATGCACAACAATATGAAGGACTTGGGCAAAGGGACCCCCCACGGCAACAAGTGAATGAGGTAAGTTCTCAATCCGACCTTCAAACTCAATTAGCTAATCTTACTTCTATTGTGTCTCAGATGGCCGAAGGAATGAAGATACAAGGACCGATTGTATGTGGTGTATGTTCTATCCAAGGACACCCTTCGGAAAAATGCCCACAATTGATTGAGAATGGGGGATGGGAGAGTGCAAATGCCATTGGATTTCCGAGCCACAATCAACCAAGGAATGATCCATATTCCAACACATACAATCCGGGTTGGAGAGACCATCCAAACTTCAAGTGGAGGGAACCTCAACAACCTCAACAACAAGGAGGCTTTAGACAACAACCCCCGGGGTTCTACACCAAGCCATTCGGCCCCAATCCAAACCAAGCACAACCTGCCCAAAACAATCAAGGTACGTCGTTGGGAAATGAAACACTTCTTAAATTACTTACCAATTTGTCTCAGGGGCAAGAGGATCAAACCAAAGCCATGCAAAACCAAGACAAAAGGGTGGATCACTTGGAGAAACAAATTGGGCAGATTGCGGAATTTGTAGGACAATTCCGAGACAAAGGCAAGCTCCCTAGCTCAACCATTGTCAATCCAAGGGGAGGATTCGAATCTGCCAAGGCAATCATGTTGAGAAGTGGTAAGGAGGTCGAAACCACCCCAAGCACGTCCAAAACAAGTCAAGAAGAGGACGTGTTGCTGCAAGAAGAGGAGGAACAAGGAATAAAGGCCACGGCAAGGGTGAAAGAATCTTTGCCGCAGCCCCCTATTGTGCCAAAACCGTCCAACATGCCTAAGGTAAGTCCAAATTCGACCTTGTCAAGTTCTATTCCACTAAACGTGCCCTTTCCTAGCAGGTTTAGGCAATCAAAGAAGGAGGAGAGTGAAAAGGACATTTTGGAAACCTTTAGGAAAGTTCAAGTCAACATTCCGCTCCTTGATGCAATCAAGCAAGTCCCTAAGTATGCCAAGTTCTTAAAAGAGCTTTGCATCACTAGGAAGAGGATTTCGACCAAGGAAGTGGTGAAGGTAGGTGAGAATGTGTCCGCCATCTTGCAACGCAAACTACCTCCCAAATGCAAAGATCCGGGTAGTTTTACCATTCCTTGTGTCATTGGTAACACTAGATTTGAATCTGCCATGCTTGATTTAGGTGCTTCTATAAATGTTATGCCATATTCCATTTATGCATCTATGAACCTAGGAGTGTTGAAAAATGATGCTGTTATCATACAATTGGCCGATAGATCTAATGCTTATCCAAAAGGAGTTTTGGAAGATGTTTTAGTGCAGGTTAATCATTTGATCTTTCCGGCGGATTTCTATGTTCTTGAGATGGATGAATCGGATCATGCACCCTCGCTGCCCATTCTACTTGGAAGGCCATTCATGAAGACGGCCCGGACTAAGATTGACGTGTTTAATGGAACTTTGTCCATGGAATTTGATGGGGAAGTGGTTAATTTCAATCTTTCTGATTCCATTAAGTATCCTAGTGAAGATCATTCATGTTTCTCTATTGATATTGTTGACTCTTTGGCGCAGGGATATCTTGAAGATTTGAATGACGATGCACTTGAAAAGGTCATTACAAGAGGTTTAGAAGTCAAAACCAAGGAGGCAAGCTATATGCAAACCCACGGCACACTTGAACAAACCTATGCCGTGCCTCCTAGTGAGGAATTCCTTGAAGTAGTTGCTGCCCTTGAGTCATTACCTAAACATGAGGGAAAGTTTCCTAACCGTGAGTCCATTCCCATTTCGACTAACAAATTGCTTCCATCCATAATTCAGGGACCTATTCTTGAACTCAAACCTTTACCAAGTCATTTGAAGTACATTTTCTTGGGGGAAAACGAGACACTACCTGCCATCATCTCTTCCTCCCTCACGGCACAAGAGGAGGAGAAATTAGTTCGTGTATTGAAGGAGTACAAATCTGCCCTAGGTTGGACATTGGCCGATATTAAAGGTATAAGCCCTACAACTTGTATGCATCACATATTTCTTGAGGAGGGGGCCAAACCAACTAGAGAGGCTCAACGCCGTCTTAACCCTCCGATGATGGAAGTTGTGAAAAAGGAGATAATTAAACTTCTAGATTGTGGAGTTATTTATCCTATCTCCGATAGTCGTTGGGTTTCACCTATCCAATGTGTGCCTAAGAAATCTGGGGTAACGGTTGTGGAGAATTCCGAGAATGAGCTTGTGCCTATGAGAATTCAAACCGGTTGGCGGGTATGCATTGATTATAGGAAGATAAATTCCACCACAAGGAAGGACCACTTCCCATTGCCGTTCCTAGATCAAATGTTGGAAAGGTTAGCAGGTCATTCCTTTTATTGTTTTCTTGATGGTTATTCCGGTTATAACCAAATTGTCATTGCTCCGGATGATCAAGAAAAGACCACTTTTACTTGTCCCTTTGGAACGTTTGCATATCGACGCATGCCATTTGGCTTGTGTAATGCTCCTGCCACGTTTCAAAGGTGTATGGTAAGCATATTTTCTGATTATGTTGAGAAGATTATTGAGATATTCATGGATGACTTTAGTGTTTTTGGTGATTCATTTGATCATTGTTTGGATAATCTCACTTTAATCTTGAAACGTTGTGTTGAAACAAATCTTGTTTTAAATTGGGAAAAATGTCACTTTATGGTTAAACAAGGTATTGTTTTGGGTCATATAATCTCTGAAAAAGGAATTGAAGTTGATAAGTCTAAAGTAGATCTTGTACGCTACTTACCCTCTCCTACTTCGGTTAGAGAGGTTCGTTCTTTTCTTGGTCATGCAGGATTCTATAGACGATTTATCAAGGACTTTTCCAAGATTGCACAACCCCTATGCCGCCTCCTCCAAAAAGATGTGTCTTTTGAGTTCAACGAGGCATGCGAGAAGTCATTCAAGCATCTCAAAGAGCTCCTAACCACGGCACCCATCATAACTCCCCCGGATTGGTCCATTCCATTTGAATTGATGTGTGATGCCTCGGATTATGCACTTGGGGCTGTTTTGGGTCAAAGGAAAAATAAACAGTCACATGTTATTTATTATGCTTCCCGCACTTTAAATGATGCTCAATTGAATTATTCTACAACCGAAAAAGAACTCTTGGCGGTTGTATTTGCTTTAGATAAGTTTAGATCATATCTTCTTGGTACTAAAGTAATTGTTTTCACTGACCATGCAGCCTTGAAGTATCTTCTCACCAAAA
The DNA here is from genome assembly GCF_963583255.1 of Pyrus communis. NCBI lineage: Eukaryota > Viridiplantae > Streptophyta > Magnoliopsida > Rosales > Rosaceae > Pyrus > Pyrus communis. The sequence goes on from NC_084812.1 coordinate 17,820,190, forward strand.
AGGAGGCTAAGCCAAGACTCATTCGTTGGATGCTCCTACTTCAAGAGTTCGATCTTGAAATCCGAGACAAGAAAGGGTGTGAAAACGTGGTGGCTGACCACCTAAGTAGAATGGTGCGTGAGGAAGAGTCCACCCCCATTTTAGAAACGTTTCCGGATGAGCAACTTCTGTCCATTGAGGTAAGAACCCCTTGGTATGCCGATTTGGTCAATTTCTTGGTGTCTAAGCAAGTTCCTAGTACCCTAAACAAGTTCCAACGTGATAAACTTGTTCATGATGCACGTTTTTATGTTTGGGATGATCCATATTTATGGAAATTCTGCCCAGATCAGATTGTGCGTAGATGTGTGCCCGAATCTGAATTTAATTCCATTCTTACATTCTGCCATACTTATGCATGTGGGGGACATTTTGGCACCCAAAGGACAGCCCTAAAGGTGTTACAATCTGGATTTTATTGGCCTAATCTCTTTAAAGATGCTAAAATGTTTTGTTTAACATGCGATAAGTGTCAAAGAACAGGTAACATAGGGCCTAAGGACCAAATGCCACAACAATCTCTCTCATTTGTGGAAATTTTTGATGTGTGGGGTATTGATTTCATGGGCCCCTTCCCTCCATCTTTTGGTTTCACTTATATCTTGCTAGCTGTCGATTATGTTTCCAAATGGGTGGAAGCCAAAGCCACCCGTACTAACGATTCTAAGGTTGTTGCAGATTTTGTGAAATCTAATATTTTTGCTAGGTTTGGGATGCCACGAGTTTTAATTAGTGATGGGGGTTCTCACTTTCGTAACCGCACCATTGAAGCTTTGCTCAAGAAGTACAACGTTACTCATAAGGTTTCCACACCTTATCACCCTCAAACTAATGGGCAAGCGGAGGTTTCAAATAGGGAGATCAAACAAGTCCTAGAGAAAACCGTGGGACCCTCAAGAAGAGATTGGAGTTTGCGCTTGGACGATGCATTGTGGGCCTATCGTACGGCTTACAAAACTCCCCTTGGCATGTCACCTTTTCGGCTTATATATGGTAAGCCATGTCATTTGCCCGTTGAGTTAGAGCACAAGGCACATTGGGCTGTGAAAACCTTCAATTTGGACATAGACGCTGCTGGAGTTCATAGGAAGCTCCAATTAGATGAACTTGAGGAGATTAGGAACGAGGCTTACGAGAATGCTCGCATCTACAAGGACAAGACGAAGGCTTATCATGATAAGATGCTTCGTACCAAAACGTTCTCCAAGGGGCAGAAAGTGTTGCTTTTTGATTCAAGACTTCGGTTATTCCCTGGTAAGTTACGTTCTAAATGGATTGGACCTCTTGTTGTTACTAATGTTTTTCCTCATGGTGCAGTCCAAGTCCAAAGCTTAAAAAGTGGCCACGAGTTCAAGGTGAACGGACATAGATTGAAGCCATACTATGAGAACTTTGTGGAGCATGTCGTGGAGGAGATCCCACTCCATGCCGTGGGCTCCAATGGAGCATGAACGTGTCTTCGTCCGGCTGCAAGACGTTAAAGAAAGCGCTACTTGGGAGGCAACCCATGCAATTCAACAAAGGAAGCTCAAGGAATCACTCCAATTCCAGATTTGCGTTCCTAAACCCTTCACTTTGTTGTTTATTTCGAATCTGCCTATTTAGTTGTTTTACTTGCTGTTTGTGTGTTTCTTTGTGTTTTGTGTGATTTTATGCTTGAAACATTGAGGACAATGTTTGATTTAAGTGTGGGGGGGTAACTAAGTGTTTTTTATGCAAATTCATGGGATTTTATCACCCTTTACTTATAGACTTGTTCCTTGCTGTTTTTAAGTGTTTTTAAGCAGTTTTGGTGTGTTTTAGTGTGTTTTGAAGTAAAAATCCGAAAATCACATAAAAATTTGAAAAATTTGTTTTAAAAACCCAAAAAGAGTTGTTTTCAAAGTGTTTTTGGGTGTTTGTTTTTGTTTTAGGGTACCTTCCAACACAATGATGAGGATTCGGTTTGTAATTACATGGCTGTTAAAGAGAGTGATTAACATGGATGAAAGTTTGATTTACTCTTTGTGTATGCTTGGTTGTGGTTATAACTTATGACTTCACATGCAATCATAAAAAAAAATAAAAAATAAAATAAAATAAATAAAAAAATCAGTTTTTGTAACATGCTTGAAGGAAGGAACTCAAATTAACGCTACAACCTTGTGAGACTTGAGCCTAAACGTTTATTTGGAGAGTTAGAATCTGTGCATTTTTGTTTTCTAAGTCGTTGCATGATCTCATTATTCTTTGCTTGGTTACTACTTAGAGGCGTTTCATCATTTAGTTCCAAATGCTAGAACTCATGCCCATTTCATTCAAAGCATGTTATTGATTTGCATAACACAGATTCAAGATGAAGTTGTGTAGTGACCACCACCTTAACCATATTGCCGTGTATCCCATGTCATTTTATGTTTAAGTTAACCCACATTATCCTCACCTAGCCTAGATTAGGACCATCCACACCCTTGTTCTTAAAGCTTAGTAAAGCATGATTCAAATTGAATTTCTTTCGATTTATGTTGGCAGAAAACAAGTGTGGGGGAAGTGTTCTTGTGTGAGAATTTGTGTGCCATAGGCACGGCATGAAAGAAAAGAAAAAGAAAAAAAAAAAAAAAAAAGGCGTGAAAAGTATGAAAAAGAGTTGAAAAGTTGTGAAAAAGAATTCCAAAGTATTGTTTGTTGAAGTAAGGGTCCAAAACAATGAATTCGGCCCTAAGGAGTTGTCTAAGTCTTCCCCTTGTGTTTTAAAGTTAATTTCTGCAATCTAAATGAATTCTAAGTCTTAAGTACACTACTTTGCTTACTATTACTTGAAGAACGCTTGTTCTCCTTATCTTTTCTTTGTTAACCACTACCCCAAGCCCCGTTACAACCCTTGACTTCATTCTTGAGTGTTATGTGTTTCAATTTGTGGAGTTTGAATTTGGTATGAGCATATGGTCATTGGTTCTCGCATCTAAGTAGTAGCATTCCATTCATGAGATCATTTCTAAACATGCTTATTAACTCCATAAATTGCGTTCTTTGTTATACGTATATGTGAGCATTCGTTTTCATATTTACATCAATCTTCTCACATATAACTAGTATAGGGTGTGTAGTTAGAAAATCTGAGTGAAAATTGAGTGCATATCTTGTAAGGATTGAGCAAATTCTCTAAGGCATGTTACTACATTCAAAACATTCTTTTAATCGATTAATTGTGAACTAGTAAGTGGTGACTATGATTAAGTATGTTCTCAATTGTAAAGATGACTCAAATCTGTGGGGATGATGATTTTTAACATGTCATGTACCATTGGAAATCCCTGAGGTGAACGTTGGAAGGTTTAGGTTATGTTTTGTTTCTTTGTTTTGCTCGAGGACTAGCAAAAGCTAAGTGTGGGGGAATTTGATAGAAGCATATTTATGCGCCTTAGTTAGCTAGTTCTTATGCATTTATGTTGTGTTTTCTTACTTAATTTAGTGTTTAAAGTCATTTTCGTGTGTTTATAGGTTCATATGGCTAAGGATGCAAAAGGATGCCTTTCGGAGCCTTTTGGAGCAAATTAGAGATTGGAATGGATTGCATATGCTTAAAGCCAAGTAGATGGACGAAATTGAAGACCAAAGGAATGAAAATGAAGAACAAAGAGTTCACATTCATCACCAACATTCTTTCTCCATCATTGCCGTGCAAAACACCATCATTGCAGCCACATGCACATTCCACTTCATCATTTCAGATTTCCACCATCAACAAAGAACCATTCATTAATCATTTACACTTTAATCATTCAACCACATTCACACATCACCCATTCACCTTTGTGCCATGCTTCTACCTTTGTTCAAGCCCTTCCACATAACCTGCCTTCATTCATTCAGAAAATGCATTCCTTGCCGTGGCTAACATGCACTTGTTCCCCTTTCATCATTCCCTTTATTCTTTCATCATTCCATCCACTCATTCATCAAACCACTCCCATCCATTTCATCATTGCAAACATTCAAACAAACACCACACAATGCCGTGGCTCCTATCCCATTTCCAGATTTCCCCTTTGCATTTCCCCTTCATAAATCAGCCACATGCACTTTAATCATTCAATCACACCAACACACATTCAATCTCCAACCTTTCACATGCATTCCATCTTTTAATTTAATCACATGCACATTCACCTTGCCTTTGCAGAAAATCCACTTCATAACACATGCATCTTGGCAGATTTCACATGCACTCATGCACATTCACCTTAATCATTCACATAGCTTTAATCCACATGCATTTCCACCTAGATTTCCACCTCACAACCACCAGAAATCAACCAAAACCGTGCATTCCCTTTCATTTCTGTCAAAGCACATGCATTTCCACCCTTTAATCACATGCACAAACAGCCACATGCATCTCCCATCACCATTTCAGCTTTCCACCTAATTCCTAGTCATCATGTTCCCCCCATTTCACCTATAAATAAGCATGCATTGCAGCCACAAACAAGACACTCTTCCATTTCAGAAAACCATCTCTCATACACATTCATTCACGCCAGAAATTCCTCCTCTCTCTCTAGCACTACCATACTTCACCATTCTTCATATTTTCTGCCCAAAAACACTCCTTGCCTTCCCCTACATCCATCCCTACCCTAAACACATCATTCTACATCATCCATAACCCCCAAAACTCACCAAAACCCCTTGTGCCGCAGCAACTAGAGGAGAAGAAGCCTAAACGTTCATACAATTCAAGATTGAGTTGTTGGAATTTTTAGGTGTACTTCGATTCTTGTTTTCAATGTTTACTTTGTTATTACTCTCTAAGTTTGTTGTAATCATGAGTGGCTAAACCCCTAATTAGTTAGGGGAAAGTTTGAAGCCATGAACATGTTTGAAATATGAATTGATTTCTTCCAATTGTGATTTGTTAAGTTGTGATTGTAATTCAATTATCATGTTTATTAAAAACTTGTTTTTGTATGTTGATTAGGGATGCATACTTAGTCTTCATGCATAAACTCGATGCTAGTTTATAAACGAGTTTCACCTAATCGTCACAAGTTTATAAACATGAGTAGTGAAGGTTGCTAGTCACAACCGCGTTAATTGAATTCTTGGCAAAAGTATCATGCATTCATAGTTACAATTGCCTCGTCAACACTTATAATTCTCATAGAGCATAATGATCTCTCATTGTATCTCTTCTATGCATTCATGTTGAGAACCATTGGAGAATGATTTGAATTGTCGCATGCATCATCCAATTCAATAACATAAGGAAAATTTGAGAGTTAATTAGTGCATCACGGTTAACTTGGGGTGTTGAGCATCATAGATAATGAAAAGCAATTGGAGAATCGATTCATATATAAATGTGTCATGTGTGGAGAATGGACCTCTAACTAATCCATCCATCATCTTGTTTCTCAAATCCGTTTATACAATCTGCCTAGTTTATTAACTTGTTTTATTTAATTTAATTTCGTCAAAACCTTAATCCCCCTTTACTTTAATGTCCAATTTAGTTAGAAATCAACTTAGTTTGTGCTTTTAAGTGTTTTGATTCATTTTATTTCCCAATTTCGTCCAGATTCACCAAAGTGCTCAAAACTGCCCAGAAAGTGATTTTAAGGCAGTTTTGAGTGTTTTGGGTGATGTTTGAGTCTTTTGGTTTGTTTTAATGTTTTAAGTGTTTAGTTTTACATTCTTTGAGTTAGTTTAGTGTTTTATATTGTGTTTTTACGTTCTTGAGTCAAGTTATTACTTAATTTCGTCCAAATTTGTGTTTGTGCTCAAATCTGCCCAGAAAGTGGTTTTTAGGCAGATTTGAGTGTGTTTGTGTTGTTTTGAGTCTTTTGAGTCAATTTCACATTGATTAGCATCCCTAGTTAATCCCCGGTCTAGAACGATCCCTATTTGCTCATTTACTACAATTGTTATCCATAGGGTTAATTTGTGTGTTTAACTATTTTCGCATCAGTTGTCCATGGAAGATCCTATTAAACACTTGAAGGAGTTCGAGGTTGTTTGCTCAAGTATGAGCCCGGTCAATGTTGATGGGAGCATTTTGAAGATGAAGGCTTTTCCCTTTTCTCTCTTGGAAAAGGCTAAAGATTGGTTGTATGAACTAGCTCCCGGAACTGTCACATCATGGGAGAGTATGAAAAGGGCGTTTTTGGAGAAGTTTTTCCCAACTTCTCAAGTCATTCTTTTACGTAAAAGAACAGAAAAATCAAGGTGAATCATTTCCAACTTATTATGAACGTTTTAAAACCCTTGTTGCTTCATGTCCACAGCACCAAATGAAGGAGGAGCTTCTTCTTCAATATTTCTACGAAGGGCTTCTACCAATTGAACGTCAAATGCTAGACACCTCAGCGGGTGGAGCTTTAGTGGACAAAATGATAGGAGCATATTTATGCTACTTAGTTATGTTGTTTCCTTGCATTTAGTTACTTAACTACTATCTATTTTAGTCTTTTAAGCTATTTTCGTATGTTTTTAGGTCCTAATGGCAAAAGGAGCAAGAAAGTGCATTTTGAGGCTATTTGGAGTAGTTTTGGGCATGGATTGGATAGCTTAACTATGGAGCAATGTGGTTGGACGAAATTGAAGTCAAGAGATGCTAGGAAAGGCTAAAAATCTGGAGAAAGAAGTCCAAATGCAAAGAAGATAAGGAAAGAGCAAGAAATAAGGAACCTTATCCAATTTCCTTATCTTATCCAAACCTTATCCAACCTTATCTTATTTTATCCTATCCTAATCTTTTCCTACCTTAATTCCAACTTCAAAGAGGACTCCTTTTCACATTAAATCACCTAAATATCAAGTTCTAGAAGCCCTATTTTCGTGCATTAAGTTTATGCCACATGTAACCCTTCTAGAAGTTCTAGAATCTGCCACAAGGACCATTCCTTGTCCTCCTTGGAATCTAATTGAAAGTATCATTGTTCTTTGGTGATTTGGAGTCCTAATTCCTCTCCTTTTCAGCCCAAATTCGTGCCTCCCCTTCACCCTATAAATAGTTGATGCCACAACACTCAAAAACCACCACCCTCTACCACAAATTCACACCACACCATCCACCACACCTCAAGAGCCTAAATTCACACAAATCCCCATTGTTGGCAGCAAGGAAGGAAGGAGGAGCCACCTGGAGTGTTTCTAGGTGTATTCTATCTTTGTTTTTAATGTTTAAGATTAATTATCTTTGTTTTGTAAACATGAGGAGCTAAACTTGTTTTAGCTAGAGGAGACTTTGAAACCATGATTATATTTGCAATATGAATTGATTAATTTCAGTTGTGATTTCATAAATTGTGAATGCAATTTACTTAACCGTTTGATGGATAACTTATTCTTGTTTGTTGATTAAGGGTGCACACTTAATTTGCATGCTTGAATTTGGTGCTAGAATATAAGGGAGTTTCACATAATCATTACAAACTTATATTCACAAGTAGTTAAGGTTGTTTTCACAATCATGTTAAGTAAATTCCTAGCATGAGTATCATGATGTCATAGTTACAAGTGCTTTGTCAATACTTATGATTTTCATAGAACGTAATGATCTTTGATTGTATCTCTATTATGATGTCATGTAGGGAACTTTTGAAGAATGCTTTGGGTTGTCGTATGATGTCATCCAATCCAATAACTAAAGGAAAATCTGAGGGTTAATGATAGGAGCATATTCATGCGACTTAAATGGCTTGTTCTCGTGCATTTACGTTATGTTTCTTTAGTTATTTTAGTACTTTAAGCTATTTTCGTGTGTTTGTAGGTCCAAAGGGCTAAAGGAGCAAAAAGATGCATTTTGGAGACTTTTGGAGCACTTTTGGGCTAAGGATGGATAGCTTATGCTTGGCCCCAAAGTGTTGGACAAAATTGAAGACCTAATTGAAGACCAAAGTGTTGGAACCTTGTTCCCTTTAGTTTTAGGACATTTAAACCTTTCCAATTTCCTTAGCCGTGCATAACATTCCAACATTCCACTCCTTCATTTCAGCCACACTCCCACATATCATTACTTATCATCACCACTTATCATATCATAACCACATATCATATCACTCATCACTTATCACTTATCACTTATCATCATCACTTATCATAATCACTTATCACTTAACATGCATAACACACATCCATTCTAACACATTGTCATTGCACATGCATTTCCTTCATTAATTAACCCACATGCACCCTTTATTCTTTCATCATTTCAGCCATCTTCCACACCCTTTAATCATTCAAACATTCACCCACATGCATTTCTAACCCACATGCACCCTAGATTCTAATCACCCATTCACATTTAATCATTCATTCCCATCAGATTTCTAGCATATTCACATGCATTCCATCCTTTAAAACATTGCACATGCACTCCACATGCATTCATCCTAGCTGTCATGTTTCCCCTTTCATCATTCCCTAACATTCTTTAAATCAGCCAACACATGCATCCACCTTTCTCCCATCAGATTTCCAACATTGCACATGCATTCCCCTTACAATTTCAGCCATCCTAGCTGTTTTGCACATGCATTCACTTAACCTAGCTGTCATGTTCCCTCTCCCATCCATTCATCTCCCTATAAAAACCATACACACTTCACACAACATTCATTCACACTCATTCACACACAATTCACTCTTCCATATTCCAGAAATTCGTCAAAACCTCTCCACACCCTTGCAGCAGCCACCAAAACACTTTTCTCCTCCATTGCAGCCACTCCAACCACTCCCCAAACCATTCACACCATCAAACTATCCTTAGACCTTGTGCTACAACGAAGAGGAAGATAAGAGGGCCTAAACGTTCATACAATTCAAGTTTGAGTTGTTGGAATGTTTAGGTGTTTCTTTGATTTCAATGTTTAATTTCAATACTCTTTGTTTTGTACGAATGAGGAATGGAAGAGAAGAGGGCCTAAACGTTCATACAATTCAAGTTTGAGTTGTTGGAATGTTTAGGTGTTTCTTTGATTCCAATGTTTAAATTCAACTAAACCCCCCTTGGCTAGGGGGGGGATTCGAAATATATGTTTATGCTTGCATTTTGATTTGATTACTTCTAATTGCGTTTCATAAGTTGTGGATTCAATTTGTTTAACCGTTTGATTGATAACTTATTTATGTATGTTTATTGAGAATGCGCGCTTAATTTTCATGCATGAATATGACGCTAGAATATAAGTGAGTTTCACCTAATAGTTACGAACTTATATTCGCAAGTAGTGGAGGTTGCTTATAAACAATCGCGTTAAACAAATTCTTGGCATAAGTTTCATGCAATCATAGTAACGAATGCCTCGTCAACACTTATAATTTTCATAGAGCGTAATGATTCTTGCTTGTACCTCTTCTATGCATTCATGTTGAGGACTTGTGGGGAATGTTTTGAATTGTCGCATGCATCATCCAATTCAATAACGTTAGGAAGATTTGAAGGTTAATTAGTGCATCACGGTTAACCCGGGGTGTTGAGTTTCATGGTTTATTGAAATGCAATTGGAAATCATTTTATTATGCAAGTATAACATGTATGGAGATGAACCCCTTAGCTAGGTTCCCATCCATTCAATTCCATCAAATTCATCTTTACATTCTGTCTAGTTTATTAACTTCTTTCGTTATTTCAATTCTCGTCAATTTAAAACCCCCCTTTACTTTCTTGTTCTTTAGTGTTTAGACTTTGTTTAGTTTATGTTTTAAAGTGTTTTTATTCAATTTATTTCCCAAAATTCGTCCAAATTCACCAAAGTGCTCAAAACTGCCCAGAAAGTGATTTTAAGGCTGTTTTGAGTGTTTTGGGTGATGTTTGAGTCTTTTGGTTTGTTTTAGTGTTTTAAAGTTTAGTTTTGCATTCTTTGAGTCTAGTATAGTGTTTTATATTGTGTTTTTACGTTTGAATCAAACCATAATCTTAAATTCGTCCAACATTGGGTTTAAGGTCAGAAACTGCCTAGTTAGTGTTTTTAGGCAGTTTTGAGTCTTTTGAACTTGTTTTGAGTCCTTTGAGTCTTTGTGAACGTTTTTAACTTTATTTTACGTTTTTGAGTCAGTTTCCAAGTGATTTGCAATCCCTCCTAATCCCCGGTTAAGAACGATCCCTACTTATACTTATACTACAATTGACAAAAAGAGGGTTTAATTTGTGCGCGTATAAATCTCGCATCAAATTTTGGCGCCATTGCCGGGGATTAGAAAATTTGCTAATCCCTTGGATTGTTTGTTTCTGTTATGTATTTTAGATTTAGTTTTTTTTTATTTGTGTTTTGTTTGTTGAATTCAAGTACTAGAGAAGAACAACATGACACTTGATAATGCTTCTCTTTTGTCACAGCTCATGGAAAGGTCCCAAATGCAAAGAGTTGATATATTTAATCTTCAATCAAGGAATAACGTGTTTTCCAATACTTACAATTCGGATTGGAGTGATCATTCAAACTCTATGTGGTGGGAACCTCAAAATGCTCAACAAGGAGGATATTGGCAGCCACCACAACCTCATATTCAATATGCCCAACCAAACTCAAGTTCGTCAATAGATTATAATCAAAAGCTTAATGAATTAATTTGTTTGGTGCAGGGCTCACAAAATCAAGACAATGAGGCTCAACAAGAAGGATATTGGCAGCCATATGAGGAGTTCTATTCAACGCCTATGCAGCCACCACAAGGGTTGGACCATTTGGAAATGCAAATTGGGCAGATCGCGGAGTTCGTAGGACAGTTTCGAGACCAAGGCGAACTCCCTAGTTCAACCATTGCAAATCCGAAGGGAGAATTTGAAACTGCCAAGGAAATCATGTTGAGAAGTGACAAGGAGGTTGGAACGGACCCTCAACCATCAAAATCAAATCACAAGGAAGAGGAATACACCCTGATAGGAGCATATTTATGCTACTTAGTTGTGTTGTTTCCTTACACTTAGTGAGTTAATTACTATGTATTTCAGTCTTTTAAAGTATTTTCGTGTGTTTTTAGGTCCTAATGGCAAAAGGAGCAAGAAAGTGCATTTTGAGGCTATTTGGAGCATTTTTGGGCATGGATTGGATAGCTTAATCATGTAGCAATGAGGATGGACGAAATTGAAGACTAGAAGAGCTAGGAAAGGCTACAAATCTGGTGGAAGAAGTTCTACTCCAATGAAGATAAGGAAGAAGCAAGAAACAAGGAACCTTATCCAACCTTATCCAACCTTATCTTATCCTAACCTAGCAACCCTATCCTATCCTATCTCTAACATTATCCTATTCTATCCTATCCAAATCAGATTGGGACCTAAACCTAGCTACTTAGGGAGAATCAATTACACATTTAAACACCTATTTCAGTTTCTAGAAGACTCATCCATACCATTGCCGCAAATCACCATTCCTTGTAGGTTTAGGAATCACAATCCTTTTCCTACTCCTATATCACATGTCCTAGGCCCTTTAGGATTAGGAAATTGATGCGTGATTTATACGCACACAAATTAAACCCTCTTTTCGTCAAATTGTAGTATATGTATAAGTAGGGATCGTTCTAGACCGGGGATTAGGAGGGATTGTTAACCACTTGGATTTGACTCAAAAACGTAAAATAACAAGATGAAACACTATACTAGACTCAAAGAATGCAAAACTAAACTTTAAAACACTAAGACAAACCAAAAGACTCAAAACAACACAAACACACTCAAATCTGCCTAAAAACCACTTTCTGGGCAGATTTGAGCACAAACACAAATTTGGACGAAATTAAGTAATAACTTGACTCAAGAACGTAAAAACACAATATAAAACACTAAACTAACTCAAAGAATGTAAAACTAAACACTTAAAACATTAAAACAAACCAAAAGACTCAAACATCACCCAAAACACTCAAAACTGCCTTAAAAACACTTTCTGGGCAGTTTTGAGCACTTTGGTGAATTTGGACGAATTTGTGTAATAAATTGAATCAAAACTCTTAGAAACATAAACTAAGACACTTTCTAACTAAATTGGACAATAAAGTAAAGGGGGATTGAGTTTTGGACGAAATTAAACTAAATGCACAGATTCTAATTAAAACAGATTGTAAAAACAAAATTGATGAAATGGAATGAATGGAAGCTAGCCAAGGGGTTCATCTCCATACATGTTATACTTGCATAATAAAATGATTTCCAATTGCATTTCAATAAACCATAAATTCTCAACGCTCCAAGTTAATTAGGTCCGCTTAAATTAACTTTCAGATTTCCCTAGATTCATTGGATTGAATGGAATACGCATTACAACCAAATTATTCCTAATCAAAGTCCTTAACTATGGAATACGCATGATAGAGACATTCAACAAAGATCATTAAGTTCAACGGAAATCATAAGTGTTGACGAGGCATTCGTTACTATGGAATACGCATGAAACTTATGCCAAGAATTCGTTTAACGCGATTGTTTATAAGCAACCTCCACTACTTGTGAATATAAGTTCATAACTATTAGGTGAAACTCACTTATATTCTAGCGTCATATTCATGCATGAAAATTAAGCGTGCACTCTCAATAACACATACATAAATAAGTTATCAATCAAACGGTTAAACAAATTGAATCCACAACTTATGAAACGCAATTAGAAGTAATCAAATCAAAATGCAAGCATAAACATATATTTCGAATTCCCCCCTAGCTAAAGGGGGTTTAGTTCCTCATGATTACAACGAACTTAAAGAGTAATAACAAAGTAAACATTGAAAACAAGAACGAAGAACACCTAAAAATCCCAACAACTCAATCTTGAATTGTATGAACGTTTAGGCCTCTTCTCCTCTAGTTGCTGCAACATAAGGGGTTTTGGTGAGTTTTGGGGGTTATGGATGATGTAGAATGATGTGTTTAGGGTAGGGATGGATGTAGGGGAAGGCAAGGAGTGTTTTTGGGCAGAAAATATGAAGAATGGTGAAGTATGGTAGTGTTAGAGAGGGGGAATGAATTTCTGGCGTGAATGAATGTGTATGAGAGATGGTTTTCTGAATATGGAAGAGTGTGTGAATGAGTGGATGGACTTTGTGAAGGGCACGGCCCCAAGGGACCAATTTCTGTTGTGAAATGAATTGTGTATGAATGAGTGTGAATGAATGAGTATTTATAGGTGAAATGGGGGGAACATGACAGCTAGGTTGCATGTGCACATGTTGGTTGAATGATTATGAGTGCATGTGGCTGAAATAGCATGTGGAATGGCTGGAAATGCAAGGAGAAGGCATGTGCACGGTTTTGGGAGAGAATGGGAGTGCAAGTGGCTGAAATGTTAGAGGAACAAGTGCATGTGGCTGCATTGTGGTGCAATGATGGAGGAACAATCTGAAAATGCAAGGTATGGCTGGAATGATTGTGTTTGTTTGAATGTGCATGTGATTAAATTAAAGGATGCAAAGTAAATAAATAATGAATGCATGTGTTGAATTATGAAGATGCATGTGCAATGAAGTGGAATGACAATCTGAAATGGGATAGGTACCCACGGCAATGATGATTTCTGGTGGTGTTTTGGGTGCATGTGGAATGAATGATTTCTTGGTGAGTGGATGCATGTGTTGATTAAAGGGGGAATGCAAAGGAAAAGCTAGAAATGCATGTGGAGTGGCTGCAAGGTGAATGAATAAAGAAATGGGAAAGCATGTGCAAGGTTTTGGTGTGAATGATTGAATGTGCATGTGGCTGCAATGGAGGAGGAATCCTTCAATTTCGTCCATCCTCTTGGCTCCAAGCATATGATATCCATTCCAATCTCTAATTTGCTCCAAAAGGCTCCAAAAGGCATCCTTTTGCATACTTTGCCCTTAGAACCTGAAAACACACAAAAGAAGCATAAAGGACTAAAATAACTAAAGAAACATAACGTAAATGCACGAGAACAAGCCATTTAAGTCGCATGAATATGCTCCTATCAAATACCCCCACACTTATCTTTTGCTAGTCCTCGAGCAAAACAAAACAACAAAAGAACACGAAACTAGACAAAACGAACAAAACACAACCTACACCTTCCAACAATCGTCTCACGGATTTCCAATGCACATGACAAGTTAAAAATCATTAGTCCCATAGATTTTTGTCATCTTCACACTTAAGTACATTCTTACTCATAGTCACCACATATTATTTCACAATTAAGTATTTAAAACTATGTTTTGAATGTAGTAACATGCCTTAGAGAATTTGCTCAAATCCTTACAAGATATGCACTCGTTTTTCACACAGATTTTCTGACTACACACCCTACACTAGGTATATGTGAGAAGATTGATGTAAACATGTAGACGAACACTCACATATGTTATAACAAGGAAAGCATTTTCTGGAATTATTAACATGTATATATATGATCTCATGAATGGAATGCTACTACTTAGAACGAGAACCAGTGATTCCATAAGCTCATATCAATTCCAAACTCCACATTATTGAACACATAACGATCAAGATAGAAGCATAAGGGTTGAAACGGGGCTAAAGGTGTTTGGCTAACAAAGAAAGGATAGGGAAAACAAATGTTCTTTAAGCAATAGTGAGCAAAGTATTGAATTAGGCACTTAGAATTCCCTTTAGAATGCAGAAGTCAACTTTGAACACCCAAGGGGAAGTCACACAAAACTTAGGGCCATATTCAAACTTTTTGGGCCCTTTCTTCAACAATCACACTTGTGAGTCCATTCTCACTTATTTTCACTCTTTTTCTTTCTTTTCTTCTTCTTTTTCTCACATATTTTTTTTCTTTTTCCCGTGCCTCCTTTAAGACTTAGGCACATACATACACACAAAAATCCCTTCCCTCACACTTATTTTCTGCAACATATTAATCAAAAGGAATTCATTTAAGTCATGCTCACTATACTTCAAGAACAAGGGTATAGGAAAGTCCTACTCTAGGCTAGGTAAGGGGTGATGTGGTTAGCAAAGAAAATAGGCTAAACGAGGCTCAACGAGGTTAAAACTAATATATACGAAATATGGGAAGTAAGGCTATTTGGCTATGGTGGCAACTACACAACTTCATCTTGATATATGTTATGCAACTCAATGTCATGCTTTGAATGAAACGGATATAAGTTCTAGCATTTAGTTCTATCATGATACAATTGCATTCTAAGTAGCAACCAAGCAAGAAATAATGAGATCATGCAACAACTTTAGAAAACAAAGAATCACAGAAAATAACTCTCCAAAGAAAGTAATGGCTCGAGTCTCACAGGGATGTAGCGTTTGTTTGAGTTCCTTCCTTCAAGCATGTTACAAAAACGAATTTTTCTTTTATGATTGCATGTGAAGTCATACATTATAACCATAACCAAGCATATACCAAGAGTAAATCAAACTTTTCTCTATGTTTATAACTCTTTTTAACAGTCATGCAATTACGAACCAAATCCTTAACATTGTGTTGGAAGGTACCCTGATAGGAGCATATTCATGCGACTTAAATGGCTTGTTCTCGTACATTTACGTTATGTTTCTTTAGTTAGTTTAGTCATTTATGCTTCTTTTGTGTGTTTTCAGGATAATAAGACGTGTTTGACGAAAGGATGCATTGTGGAGTGTTTTGGAGCACTATTGGGCTAAGGATGGATAGCTTATGCTTGGAGCCCAAGTGTTGGATGAAATTGAAGGCCTTGTAAGCACTTGAGGACACAAAACAATGGCCCTAACCCAATCACATTCACCTTGCCTTGGGCTTAACACAAACACCATTCCTTGCCATGCAAGGGGGAGCAATTTGGGTCCATTTCATGTACTTAAACCCTAGCCCAATGCACAATCACTTCAAAGCCATGCAAAACCTTTCAACACCCTTTAATCATTCCCCTTTAAGTTATGATTTTATTTCCTAACCCTACATGCATTATTTATTAGCATCTTCACATGCATTCACACACACTTCACACAAACAACAAGTCTTTGCCGTGCCTTCCACACCAATTCCAGCTTTTCTTCATCATTGCAGCCACTTTGCCCTTTTATTTATGCATTAAACCTATTTCCTTTCCCTAAATTGCAGCCACAATCCACACCTTTCCAACCTAGCTGCACCCTACATACATTAATTAGTCATTCTTTTCATATTGCACTCACATGCATTCACATGCATTTCAAGAAGCAAAACAACATTGTGCCGTGAGCTTCCCTTGCATTTTCAGCTTTCCTCCTTGCATTCACATGCATTTCCAACCTAGCATTCCATTCTTTAATCATTCCTAGCTGCCATTCACATGTTCTCCCATCCATTCTCTCCCTATAAAACCATGCATTGCATTCATACAATTCATTCATTCACTCCCCATTCCATCTCTCCATTTCTCACACCACAACTAACACAAACACTTCCCCTTAGAATCCAAAACCGTGAGCCCCCCTTCCACCACTCCTCATCCATTTCCATAATCCCCCAAACCTCACCTTAGACCTTGTGCTACAACAACGAGGAAGATAAAAGGGCCTAAACATTCATACAATTCAAGTTTGAGTTGTTGGAATGTTTAGGTGTTTCTTTGATTTCAAAGTTTAAATTCAATTCTCTTTGTTTTGTACGTATGAGGAATGGAGGAGAAGAGTGCCTAAACGTTCATACAATTCAAGTTTGAGTTGTTGGAATGTTTAGGTGTTTCTTTGATTTCAAAGTTATGAGGAACTAATCCCCCTTTAGCTAGGGGGTGATTTGAAATAAATGTTTATGCTTGCATTTTGATTTGATTACTTCTAATTGCGTTTCATAAGTTGTGAATTCAATTTGTTTAACCGTTTGATTGATAACTTATTTATGTATGTTTATTGAGAGTGCACGCTTAATTTTCATGCATGAATATGACGCTAGAATATAAGTGAGTTTCACCTAATCGTTATGAACTTATATTCACAAGTAGTGGAGGTTGCTTATAAACAATCGCGTTAAATGAATTCTTGGCACGAGTTTCATGCTCATCATAGTAACGAATGCCTCGTCAACACTTATAGTTTTCATAATGCTTAATGATCTTTGATTGTATCTTTATTGTGCTGTTCACGTAAAGGACTTTTTGAGAATGTAGTGAATTGCGTTGCGCTAACCCATCCAATTCATTAACTTAAGGAAAACTTGACGGTTAATTTAAGCGGACCTAATTGACCCGGGGTGATGAGTTTCATAATTTATTGAAATGCAATTGGAAGTCTTTTTATTATGTAAGTTTAACATATGTGGAGATGAACCCCTTAGCTAGCATTCATCCATTCCATTTCATCAATTTCATATTTACATTCTGTCTAGTTTATTTAACTTGTTTCGTTATTTCAATTTTCGTATAAACTTAAATCCCCCTTTACTTTAATGTCAATTTAGTTAGAAATCATTTTAGTTTGTGTTTTTAAAAGCATTTTGAGTTTTTGGTTTGTCTTAGTGTTTTAAAGTTTAGTTTTACATTCTTTGAGTCTAGTTTAGTGTTTTATATTGTTTTTACGTTTTTAAGTCAGTTTCCAAGTGATTAACAATCCCTCCTAATCCCCGGTCCAGAACGATCCCTACTTATATACTTATACTACAATTTGACGAAAAGAGGGTTTAATTTGTGTGCGTATAATTCCCGCATCATACCCTAAGACACAAACACACAAAAACGACTCAAAACACTCTTTTTAGGCTTTTCAAAACATGTTTTTCAATTTTTTATGTGATTTTCGGAGTTAAAAAAACAAAACATACTAAAACACTCTAAAACAACTTAAAAACACCTTAAAACAGTAAGGAACAACATTTGAAGTAATGGGTGATAAAATCCCACGAATTTGCATTAAATATACTTAGTTACCCCCCCCCCCCCCCCCACACTTAAATCAAACATTGTCCTCAATGTTTTAAGCATAGATTCACGCAAAACATAAGTAAACACACAAAAAGCAACTAAACATACTAAACATGGCAGAATGTAACTAACAAAAAGAAGAGTTTAGAGACGCAAATCTGGTTATGGAGTGTAAATTCCATCTTCTCTTTGGTGATTGCATTGAGGCATTGATCTTGGTGATTCCACAGGCTTACTCTTGAACTGGTTTTCTCCCATCGTTGATTTTCCACAGGCTACTCTTGAACTGGGCTGGAGGATTCTTTTGGTCTCCTCCATTCGTTGATTTTCCTTTGTGCTAATCTTGAACTGGGCAGCAGGATTCTTTTTGGTCTCCCCCGAAGGTCTGAGCTTCCTCCTTTTATCTGTTTCTTTGTTCAATTTTTCCAATTCGTATTGAAGAGGGTTAGAGGATAGCTCAGCATATGCAGTTGTTGCTTGTCTCCACATGCTTCAATGTATCATTTTCCCCTGCCTTACTTGCTCCGTTGAAGATGAGTACTCGAGAGCAACGCTAGGTAAGCAATCAGGAATAGATTCCAGGCAGTTGGCTCCAGATCGGAAGACTGACTCCAAGTGCCGACTAATTGCTTCTTTCACTTTGCCATGCGAGTAAGAACAAGGACAAAGAAAAGGAAAGGGAAAGAGCATGATATGAGATACTTTTGCTTTTGACCTTGATGATATGAGATACCTTTGCTTTTGAAGAAGCGGTGAAAGAATCAGCACATGTATTTGTTGTGCTAGTCTCCACATGCTTCAATCTACTGTTTCCTCCTGGGTCATCTGTACTCCAGGCATCTGGTATCATCTTTGGGGAAGAAGAAAAAATTGAGTATTTCGAAAGGCTTTGCTGGGAGTGCGCCCTCAGAGGTGAGGGAGAGTTGGTCATTTTCTTCAGGTCTGCCTTGCCATAAAAGATGAAGGTCGACATATATAGAGATAATAGCAAGTGGTGGTACTGTTCTTTTACCCTTGTCGACAAACGTTTTGATCCCGCAAGTCCGGCTTTTTGAAATAGTGGCGCCTCTTCGATCTTTGAACGCCTCTTCGATTTCTGAACGACGCCTCTTCGATTTCTGAGCAGGCGCCCCTTCGCTTTCCGAACGACACGTAGTAGTGCGGATGCGGCTCCTTTTGACAAAGCTGCACGCGTTTTCTGAAAAGCAGAGAAAGCGTCGCCGAACTTTGCGCTTGTCGGCTAAAGATGTGTAGTTGCGATGATGGCCTCCACGTGTTTTCTGAAAAGAAGAAATCTTTTGACAAAGTTGAACGCGTCTTCTGAAAAGCCGAGAAAGCGTCGCCAAACTTACGCCGGAAATTCCGGCTTTTTGAATCGGTGGACGCGTCGCCATGGCTATTTATAGAGCTATTGATCACCCCAACATACATACTCTGAAGACTTCCCATTCTTGAACATCGTCTTCGGCCCTTTGAAATTTTAACTCCATCCACCCCTTCTCTTTGAACACTTTTGAAAAAATGGCAAACTCATCGAACCTTAGCTTAGATTTGAGTCTCAGCACCGATCCGGTTGCGCCCCGTCGAGGTAATGTATGGTGCCCTTCTTTTTTATCTTCTAATGGCCCTCTTACAGGTGAGGACTCCATGATGATGGATGCAACAACAGCTACGATAGTAGCTAGGAACCTCCTCACTCCTAGGGATAGTAGGCTGCTTTCAGGACGGTCCGATGAGTTGGCCGTTCAGGAGTCCTTAGCTCTCAGTGTTCAGAGTGCGGGCTCTGTGTCCAACATGGGCCAACGCCTACTTGCCCGCTCCCGTCAAGTTGAATCGTTGATGGCAGAGGTGGAAAATCTCAAGCAAGAGATCAAACAGCTGAAACTCGAGAATAGAATGCTGCACGTGGTTGCAAACAATTATTCGACGGGCATGAAGAGGAAGCTAGATGAGCTGCAAGAATCTGAAGGTCGGATTCAAAGTGACCGTCAAAGGTTCGCGGCTTATCTCCAGAGGCACCAATTTCCTGGGTCATCCAGCGCTTGGCCAAGTATTGAGGCCTGGAATGCTCTAGCTTCGATTCCTTCCGCTCCGATGCCTCCCGCTTCGATGCCTCCCGCTTCTATGCCTTCCGCTCCTATGCCTTCCGCTTCTAGAGTTGTGCCACGTAGTGGGGCTTCACGTAAACAACCTTTGTGAAGGCTCCATCTTTCTCCATGTTTAGTATCTCTTTTTTTTTTTTTTTTTTTTTTTTTTTTTTTTTTTTTGTTTTTTTTTTTTGTTTTTTTTTGTTTTTTTTTTTTTTTTGTTATAAATAAATACAAACGGCATGGAATTGGTCCTTGAATGGAAGGTGATACTTGAAGTGAACCGGCATTGGTTTGAATTCTGGTGTAGGTGCCTGATTCATAAAAAACAGTAAGTTAGTATAAAATGTAATGGAATTTGGAAAAGATAACTTACTTGTTTTGTCCGACAAGAACTCAATGACAAAAACCACTCCTTTGAAAGTTTCAGGGATATTGGACTTGGCCAGATTGCATGTGCTGGTTTCAAGAACGTCCTCTTTGATGAATTCATGACATTCCCTACTTTTCACCTTTGGAAGGGCTTCCAAGATGTCTTTTTCACCTTCTTCTTCCTTGGAAGTCATGAATCTGCAAGGAATAGGGATACTTGTTGGAACGGGGTTAGAACTAATTGGAACAACCTTACTTGAATTAGATGGCGTAGGAGCAATAAGTGCTTCTGGCAAAGGTGCTTCAAATCCTCCCTTCGGATTTACAATGGTTGAACTAGGGAGTTTGCCTTGGTCGCAAAATTGTCCTACGAACTCCGCTATCTGCCCAATTTGCTTTTCCAAGTGGTCCAACCTTTTGTCTTCTTGCCGAGCCTCATTGTCTTGATTTTGTGAGCCCTGCACCAAACAAATTAATTCGTTAAGCTTTTGATTATAATCTATTGACGAACTTAAATTTGGTTGGGCATATTGAATATGAGGTGGCTGCCAATATCCTTCTTGTTGAACATGTTGAGGTTCCCACCACATAGAGTTTGAATGATCACTCCAATCTGAACTGTAAGTATTGGAAAACACATTATTCCTTGATTGAAGATCAAATATATCAACACTTTGCATTTGAGACCTTTCCATGAGCTGTGACAAAAGAGAAGCATTGTCAAGTGCCATGTTGTTCTTTTCTAGTATTTGAATTCAACAAACAAAACACAAATCAAAAACTAAAACTAAAATACATAACAGAAACGAACAATCCAAGAGATTAGCAAATTTGCTAATCCCCGGCAACGGCGCCAAAATTTGATGCGTGATTTATACGCACACAAATTAAACCCTCTTTTCGTCAAATTGTAGTATATGTATAAGTAGGGATCGTTCTAGACCGGGGATTAGGAGGGATTGTTAACCACTTGGATTTGACTCAAAAACGTAAAATAACAATATGAAACACTATACTAGACTCAAAGAATGCAAAACTAAACTTTAAAACACTAAGACAAACCAAAAGACTCAAAACAACACAAACACACTCAAATCTGCCTAAAAACCACTTTCTGGGCAGATTTGAGCACAAACACAAATTTGGACGAAATTAAGTAATAACTTGACTCAAGAACGTAAAAACACAATATAAAACACTAAACTAACTCAAAGAATGTAAAACTAAACACTTAAAACATTAAAACAAACCAAAAGACTCAAACATCACCCAAAACACTCAAAACTGCCTTAAAAACACTTTCTGGGCAGTTTTGAGCACTTTGGTGAATTTGGACGAATTTGTGTAATAAATTGAATCAAAACTCTTAGAAACATAAACTAAGACACTTTCTAACTAAATTGGACAATAAAGTAAAGGGGGATTGAGTTTTGGACGAAATTAAACTAAATGCACAGATTCTAATTAAAACAGATTGTAAAAACAAAATTGATGAAATGGAATGAATGGAAGCTAGCCAAGGGGTTCATCTCCATACATGTTATACTTGCATAATAAAATGATTTCCAATTGCATTTCAATAAACCATAAATTCTCAACGCTCCAAGTTAATTAGGTCCGCTTAAATTAACTTTCAGATTTCCCTAGATTCATTGGATTGAATGGAATACGCATTACAACCAAATTATTCCTAATCAAAGTCCCTAACTATGGAATACGCATGATAGAGACATTCAACAAAGATCATTAAGTTCAACGGAAATCATAAGTGTTGACGAGGCATTCGTTACTATGGAATACGCATGAAACTTATGCCAAGAATTCGTTTAACGCGATTGTTTATAAGCAACCTCCACTACTTGTGAATATAAGTTCATAACTATTAGGTGAAACTCACTTATATTCTAGCGTCATATTCATGCATGAAAATTAAGCGTGCACTCTCAATAACACATACATAAATAAGTTATCAATCAAACGGTTAAACAAATTGAATCCACAACTTATGAAACGCAATTAGAAGTAATCAAATCAAAATGCAAGCATAAACATATATTTCGAATTCCCCCCTAGCTAAAGGGGGTTTAGTTCCTCATGATTACAACGAACTTAAAGAGTAATAACAAAGTAAACATTGAAAACAAGAACGAAGCACACCTAAAAATCCCAACAACTCAATCTTGAATTGTATGAACGTTTAGGCCTCTTCTCCTCTAGTTGCTGCAACATAAGGGGTTTTGGTGAGTTTTGGGGGTTATGGATGATGTAGAATGATGTGTTTAGGGTAGGGATGGATGTAGGGGAAGGCAAGGAGTGTTTTTGGGCAGAAAATATGAAGAATGGTGAAGTATGGTAGTGTTAGAGAGGGGGAATGAATTTCTGGCGTGAATGAATGTGTATGAGAGATGGTTTTCTGAATATGGAAGAGTGTGTGAATGAGTGGATGGACTTTGTGAAGGGCACGGCCCCAAGGGACCAATTTCTGTTGTGAAATGAATTGTGTATGAATGAGTGTGAATGAATGAGTATTTATAGGTGAAATGGGGGGAACATGACAGCTAGGTTGCATGTGCACATGTTGGTTGAATGATTATGAGTGCATGTGGCTGAAATAGCATGTGGAATGGCTGGAAATGCAAGGAGAAGGCATGTGCACGGTTTTGGGAGAGAATGGGAGTGCAAGTGGCTGAAATGTTAGAGGAACAAGTGCATGTGGCTGCATTGTGGTGCAATGATGGAGGAACAATCTGAAAATGCAAGGTATGGCTGGAATGATTGTGTTTGTTTGAATGTGCATGTGATTAAATTAAAGGATGCAAAGTAAATAAATAATGAATGCATGTGTTGAATTATGAAGATGCATGTGCAATGAAGTGGAATGACAATCTGAAATGGGATAGGTACCCACGGCAATGATGATTTCTGGTGGTGTTTTGGGTGCATGTGGAATGAATGATTTCTTGGTGAGTGGATGCATGTGTTGATTAAAGGGGGAATGCAAAGGAAAAGCTAGAAATGCATGTGGAGTGGCTGCAAGGTGAATGAATAAAGAAATGGGAAAGCATGTGCAAGGTTTTGGTGTGAATGATTGAATGTGCATGTGGCTGCAATGGAGGAGGAATCCTTCAATTTCGTCCATCCTCTTGGCTCCAAGCATATGATATCCATTCCAATCTCTAATTTGCTCCAAAAGGCTCCAAAAGGCATCCTTTTGCATACTTTGCCCTTAGAACCTGAAAACACACAAAAGAAGCATAAAGGACTAAAATAACTAAAGAAACATAACGTAAATGCACGAGAACAAGCCATTTAAGTCGCATGAATATGCTCCTATCAGAAATCTGCCTTAAACACAGTTTCTAGAACACCTAATCCTATCCCTATTGTGTGCCGCACCTAGCCTTCTAGAACTCCCTAATTCCTAGCCGAAATTCCTATTCCCATTCCCATTTAATTTCTGCCTTGAGTTAACCTTTTTACAAAGGGATTAGGCAATCCTTTTCCTTCACTAAGTGTGCCAAAATAGCCTATATAAACAGCCTTGCCGTGCCATTTAATCACCACCATCCCTTCACACAACATTCATACATCCCTTCAGAAATCAACCCTTGCCGTGACCTTGCAACCACCCATCCATCATTCCCCTACTTCCATACATCCATCCCAACCTCCATACACCACCATAACCCCTTGCCGCACCACCATATATACCTAAAACCATCCAAAGTCCAGAAAATCGTCCACAAACTCACCATAGACCCTTGTGCCGTGACCTAGCAAGGAGGAGGAGAAGGAAGACCAACCCTTGGGCGTTTGTACATTCAAGTTGGAGTGTTGGACGTGTCTAGGTGTAATCTATCTTTTATTTTCAATGTTTAAATCTATATTGCTTTGTTTTGTCATGAACATGAGAGGCTAAACTCGTTTTAGCCTAGGGATGCTTTGTTTTGCATTTTGATTTGATTACTTCTAATTGCGTTTCATAAGTTGTGGATTCAATTTGTTTAACCGTTTGATTGATAACTTATTTATGTATGTTTATTGAGAATGCGCGCTTAATTTTCATGCATGAATATGACGCTAGAATATAAGTGAGTTTCACCTAATAGTTACGAACTTATATTCGCAAGTAGTGGAGGTTCCTTATAAACAATCACGTTAAACAAATTCTTGGCATAAGTTTCATGCAATCATAGTAACGAATGCCTCGTCAACTGATAGGAGCATATTCATGCGACTTAAATGGCTTGTTCTCGTGCATTTACGTTATGTTTCTTTAGTTATTTTAGTCCTTTAAGCTATTTTCGTGTGTTTGTAGGTCCAAAGGGCTAAAGGAGCAAAAAGATGCATTTTGGAGACTTTTGGAGCACTTTTGGGCTAAGGATGGATAGCTTATGCTTGGCGCCAAAATGTTGGACGAAATTGAAGACCAAAGTGTTGGAACTTTGTTCCCTTTAGTTTTAGGACATTTAAACCTTTCCAATTCCCTTATGCCGTGCATCTCCACCTTTCTCCCAAAACCATAACATGCATTCATTATTCATTCCCTCACATGCTCCCATTACTTATCATAATCACATATCATATCACTTATCATTCACCACTTATCATTCATCACTTATCATTCACCACTTATCACTTATCATATCATTCACCACTTATCATTCATCACTTATCATTCACCACTTATCACTTATCATATCATTCACCACTTATCATTCATCAAACACATGCATTCACATGTTTTCACAATCTGCCATCATTCCAACCAAAACCGTGCACATGCTATCACCATACATGCACTTGTTCCTCCATCATTCCATCCTTTAAAACATTGCACATGCACTTTAATCATTCAACACATGCATTCACTTCATCATTGCAGCCACACATTCACCCACATGCTATCCCATTTCAGATTGCATTTCCATCATATTCACATGCATTTTCAGATTGTCCCCTTGCACATGCAGCCACTTATTCAAAGCACATGCATTTCCACCCTTTAATCACATGCATAAAGCAGCCACATGCATCTCCCATCACCATTTCAGATTTCTAGCATTTGCACATGCAACCTAGCTGTCATGTTCCCTCTCCCATCCATCCATCTCCCTATAAAAACCATACACACTTCATTCATTCTCATTCACTCTTCCATATTCCAGAAATCCGTCAAAACCTCTCCACACCCTTGCAGCAGCCACCAAAACACTTTTCTCCTCCATTGCAGCCACTCCAACCACTCCCCAAACCATTCACACCATCAAACTATCCTTAGACCTTGTGCTACAACGAAGAGGAAGATAAGAGGGCCTAAACGTTCATACAATTCAAGTTTGAGTTGTTGGAATGTTTAGGTGTTTCTTTGATTTCAATGTTTAATTTCAATACTCTTTGTTTTGTACGAATGAGGAATGGAAGAGAAGAGGGCCTAAACGTTCATACAATTCAAGTTTGAGTTGTTGGAATGTTTAGGTGTTTCTTTGATTCCAATGTTTAAATTCAACTAAACCCCCCCTTTGCTAGGGGGGGATTCGAAATAAATGTTTATGCTTGCATTTTGATTTGATTACTTCTAATTGCGTTTCATAAGTTGTGGATTCAATTTGTTTAACTATTTGATTGATAACTTATTTATGTATGTTTATTGAGAGTGCACACTTAATTTTCATGCATGAATTTGACGCTAGAATATAAGTGAGTTTCACCTAATAGTTACAAACTTATATTGACAAGTAGTGGAGGTTGCTTATAAACAATCGCGTTAAACGAATTCTTGGCATAAGTTTCATGCAATCATAGTAACGAATGCCCCGTCAACACTTATAATTTTCATAGAGCGTAATGATTCTTGCTTGTATCTCTATTATGCAATCATGTAGGGAACTTGTGGGGAATGTTTTGGGTTGTCGTATGCAATCATCCAATTCAATAACGTTAGGAAGATTTGAAGGTTAATTAGTGCATCACGGTTAACTTGGGGTGTTGAGAATTAATGATTTATTGAAATGCAATTGGAAATCGTTTTATTATGCAAGTATAACATGTATGGAGATGAACCCCTTAGCTAGCCTTCATTCCATTCATTCTATCACATTCACATTTACATTTTGCTTTAATTTACAATCTGTACATTTTAGTTTAATTTCGTATAAACCTAAATCCCCCTTTACTTTAATGTCAAATTAGTTAGAAATACATTTAGTTTGTGTTTATAAGTGTTTTGTTTCAATTTGTTACATAAATTCGTCCAAAGTACTCAAGGTGCTCAAAACTGCCCAGAAAGTGTTTTTAAGGCACTTTCGAGTGCTTTGGGTACTGTTTGAGTCTTTTGGTTTGTTTTAGTGTTTTAAAGTTTAGTTTTACATTCTTTGAGTCTAGTTTAGTGTTTTATATTACGTTTTTACGTTTGTGATTCAATTTGTTACATAAATTCGTCCAAAGTACTCAAAGTGCTCAAAACTGCCCAGAAAGTGATTTTAAGGCAGTTTTGAGTGTTTTGGGTAATGTTTGAGTCTTTTGGTTTGTTTTAGTGTTTTAAAGTTTAGTTTTGCATTCCTTGACTCTAGTATAGTGTTTCATATTGTTATTTTACGTTTTTGAGTCAAATCCAAGTGGTTAACAATCCCTCCTAATCCCCGGTCCAGAACGATCCCTACTTATACTTATACTACAATTTGACGAAAAGAGGGTTTAATTTGTGCGCGTATAAGTCTCGCATCATCAACACTTATAATTTTCATAGAGCGTAATGATTCTTGCTTGTACCTCTTCTATGCATTCATGTTGAGGACTTGTGGGGAATATTTTGAATTGTCGCATGCATCATCCAATTCAATAACGTTAGGAAGATTTGAAGGTTAATTAGTGCATCACGGTTAACTTGGGGTGTTCAGTATCATAGTTTATTGAAATGCAATTGGAAATCATTTTATTATGCAAGTATAACATGTATGGAGATGAACCCCTTAGCTAGGTTCCCATCCATTCAATTCCATCAAATTCATCTTTACATTCTGTCTAGTTTATTAACTTCTTTCGTTATTTCAATTCTCGTCAATTTAAAACCCCCCTTTACTTTCTTGTTCTTTAGTGTTTAGACTTTGTTTAGTTTATGTTTTAAAGTGTTTTTATTCAATTTATTTCCCAAAATTCGTCCAAATTCACCAAAGTGCTCAAAACTGCCCAGAAAGTGATTTTAAGGCTGTTTTGAGTGTTTTGGGTGATGTTTGAGTCTTTTGGTTTGTTTTAGTGTTTTAAAGTTTAGTTTTGCATTCTTTGAGTCTAGTATAGTGTTTTATATTGTGTTTTTACGTTTGAATCAAACCATAATCTTAAATTCGTCCAACATTGGGTTTAAGGTCAGAAACTGCCTAGTTAGTGTTTTTAGGCAGTTTTGAGTCTTTTGAACTTGTTTTGAGTCCTTTGAGTCTTTGTGAACGTTTTTAACTTTATTTTACGTTTTTGAGTCAGTTTCCAAGTGATTTGCAATCCCTCCTAATCCCCGGTTAAGAACGATCCCTACTTATACTTATACTACAATTGACAAAAAGAGGGTTTAATTTGTGCGCGTATAAATCTCGCACCAGTTAATTAGTGATGTCACGGTTAATCTGGGGTGTTGAGGTTCATGGTTTATCGAAAAAGCAACTGGAAATCAATTTGTGTTCAAATGTGTCATGTGTGGAAAAGAATCCTCTAGCTAGCTAATCACCCATCCATATACCCAAATTCGTTCATAACTTTGTCTAAGTTTAGTTTCTGTTTTGTTTTAATTCAAATTCGTCAAAACCAAAACCCCCCTTTGTTTTAAGTGTCAATTAGGTTAGAATCTGAGCTATTGTGTGTTTTTGAGTATTTTGAGTCAAAACCAATTCTATTTTCGTCCAAATTGAGTCCTAGTGTCTAGTTTGAGTCTTTTTGATTGTTTTGTGTTGTTTTGAGTCTTTTAAGTTTGTTTTGAGTCATATAAGTTTAGTTAAGAGTCTTTTGAGTTTATTTAAGTGTTTTTAAGTTTAGGTTTATGTTTTTGAGTCAGTTTAGAGTAGATTAGCAATCCCTCCTAATCCCCGGCCTAGAACGATCCCTACTTATATCTATACTACAATTGTCAAAAAGAGGGTTTTAATTTGAATGTTAGAATATTTCACATCAAATTTTGGCGCCGTTGCCGGGGATTAGCAACTTTGCTAATCCCCCGTTGTTTCCCTTTGTTTCTATTTATGTATTTTAGTTTTAAGTTTCTGATTTGTGTTTTGTTTTGTTTTGTTGATTTTAGGTACTAGAGAAGCACAACATGGCACTTGATAATGCTTCTCTTTTGTCACAGCTCATGGAAAGGTCCCAAATGCAAAGAGTTGGTACATTTGATCATAATCAATCAAGGAACGACGTGTTTTCCAATACTTACGATTTGGATTGGAGTGATCATTCAAACTCTATGTGGTGGGAACCTCAACATGTTCAACAAGAAGGATATTGGCAGCCATATGAGGAGTTCTATTCAAGACCTATGCAGCCACCACAACCTCATATTCAATATGCCCAACCAAACTCAGGTTCGTCAATAGATTATAATCAAATTCTTAATGAATTAATTTTTTTGGTGCAGGGCTCACAAAATCAAGTCAAGGAGGCTCAACAAGGAGAATATTGGCAACCATATGAGGAGTTTTATACAACACCTATGCAGCCACCACAATCTGCCCAAAACCATCAAGGTACGTCTTTAGATAATGCTACAATTCTTAAGTTACTTACCAATTTGTCTCAGGGGCAAGAAAATCAAGACAAAAGGTTGGACCACTTGGAAAAGCAAATTGGGCAGATAGCGGAGTTCGTAGGACAATTTCGTGACCAAGGCAAACTCCCTAGTTCAACCATTGTAAATCCGAAGGGAGGATTTGAAACTGCCAAGGAAATCATCTTGAGAAGTAGCAAGGAGGTTGGAACAGACCCTAAACTATCAAAATCAAATTACACGGAAGATGAAAGATTGCAATGTGAGGAAGAGGAACACACCCAACCCACGGCAAGGGTGGAAACACCTTTGTCGCAGGCACCTATTGATAGGAGCATATTTATGCTACTTAGTTATGTTGTTTCCTTTCATTTAGCGAGTTAATTACTATTTATTTTAGTCTTTTATGCTATTTTCGTATGTTTTTAGGTCCCAATGGCAAAAGGAGCAAGAAAGGGCATTTTGAAGCTAAATGGAGCAGTTTTGGGCATGGATTGGATAGCTTAACCATGGAGCAAAGAGGATGGACGAAATTAAAGTCAAGAAGGGCTAGGAAAGGCTAAAAATCTGGAGAAAGAAGTCCAAATGCAAAGAAGATAAGGAAATAGCAAGAAATAAGGAACCTTATTGGTGCGAGAATTATACGTACACAAATTAAACCCTCTTTTTGTCAATTGTAGTATAAGTATAAGTAGGGATCGTTCTGGACCGGGGATTAGGAGGGATTGTTAACCACTTGGATTTGACTCAAAAACATAAAATAACAATATGAAACACTATACTAGACTCAAGGAATGCAAAACTAAACTTTAAAACACTAAAACAAACCAAAAGACTCAAACATTACCCAAAACACTCAAAACAGCCTTAAAATCACTTTCTGGGCAGTTTTGAGCACTTTGAGTACTTTGGACGAATTTATGTAACAAATTGAATCACAAACGTAAAAACGTAATATAAAACACTAAACTAGACTCAAAGAATGTAAAACTAAACTTTAAAACACTAAAACAAACCAAAAGACTCAAACAGTACCCAAAGCACTTGAAACTGCCTTAAAAACACTTTCTGGGCAGTTTTGAGCACCTTGAGTACTTTGGACGAATTTGGGAAACAAAATGAAACAAAACACTTATAAACACAAACTAAATGTATTTCTAACTAATTTGACATTAAAGTAAAGGGGGATTTAGGTTTATACGAAATTAAACTAAAATGTACAGATTGTAAATTAAAGCAAAATGTAAATGTGAATGTGATAGAATGAATGGAATGAAGGCTAGCTAAGGGGTTCATCTCCATACATGTTATACTTGCATAATAAAACGATTTCCAATTGCATTTCAATAAATCATTAATTCTCAACACCCCAAGTTAACCGTGATGCACTAATTAACCTTCAAATCTTCCTAACGTTATTGAATTGGATGATTGCATACGACAACCCAAAACATTCCCCACAAGTCCCCTACATGATTGCATAATAGAGATACAAGCAAGAATCATTACGCTCTATGAGAATTATAAGTGTTGACGGGGCATTCGTTACTATGATTGCATGAAACTTATGCCAAGAATTCGTTTAACGCGATTGTTTATAAGCAACCTCCACTACTTGTGAATATAAGTTTGTAACTATTAGGTGAAACTCACCTTATATTCTAGCGTCAAATTCATGCATGAAAATTAAGTGTGCACTCTCAATAAACATACATAAATAAGTTATCAATCAAATAGTTAAACAAATTGAATCCACAACTTATGAAACGCAATTAGAAGTAATCAAATCAAAATGCAAGCATAAACATTTATTTCGAATCCCCCCCTAGCAAAGGGGGGGTTTAGTTGAATTTAAACATTGGAATCAAAGAAACACCTAAACATTCCAACAACTCAAACTTGAATTGTATGAACGTTTAGGCCCTCTTCTCTTCCATTCCTCATTCGTACAAAACAAAGAGTATTGAAATTAAACATTGAAATCAAAGAAACACCTAAACATTCCAACAACTCAAACTTGAATTGTATGAACGTTTAGGCCCTCTTATCTTCCTCTTTGTTGTAGCACAAGGTCTAAGGATAGTTTGATGGTGTGAATGGTTTGGGGAGTGGTTGGAGTGGCTGCAATGGAGGAGAAAAGTGTTTTGGTGGCTGCTGCAAGGGTGTGGAGAGGTTTTGACGAATTTCTGGAATATGGAAGAGTCAATGAGAATGAATGAGAATGAATGCTTATTTATAGGTGAAATGGGGGGAACATGACAGCTAGGAGGGAATGTGGCTGCATGTTTGAATGATTAAAGGATGCATGTGGGTTGGAATTGCATGTGCAATGAATATGTGGCTGCATGTGCAAGGGGACAATCTGAAAATGCATGTGAAAGCATGTGTTGGCTGCAATGATGAAATGGATGGGAGTGCATGTGGCTTAATTAATTAAAGGGAGTGCATGTGCAATGTTTTAAAGGATGGAATGCATGTGAATATGATGGAAATCTGATATGGTGATGGGAGATGCATGTGGCTGATTTATGCATGTGAATGCATGTGGCTGCAATGGATTAGGAATCCTTCAATTTCGTCCATTCCTTTTGCTCCAAACATAAGCTTTCCATTCCAAGTCCAATTTTGCTCCAAAATGCTCCAAAATGCATCTTTTTGCTTCCTTAGCCATATGAACCTAAAAACACACGAAAATGGCTTAAACGACTAAAACAACTATGAATTAACAATATAAATGCACGAAAACAAGCTAAGTAAGTCGCCTAAATATGCTTCTATCACTTATCCAACCTTATCCTTTCCTAACTCTAACATTATCCTATCTTACCCTATCCAAATCAGGTTAGGACTTAAATCTAGCTAATTAGAGGGGATTTGTTACACATTTAAACACCTTTTCAAGTTCTAGAAGCCCTATTTTCGTGCATTAAGTTTATGCCACATGTAACCCTTCAAGAAGTTCTAGAATCTGCCACAAGGACCATTCCTTGTCCTCCTTGGAATCTAATTGAAAGTATCCTTGTTCTTTGGTGATTTGAAATCCTAATTCCTCTCCTTTTGAGCCCAAATTCGTGCCTCCCCTTCACCCAATAAATACTTGAT
This sequence comes from Pyrus communis, assembly GCF_963583255.1. NCBI lineage: Eukaryota > Viridiplantae > Streptophyta > Magnoliopsida > Rosales > Rosaceae > Pyrus > Pyrus communis. The sequence goes on from NC_084812.1 coordinate 17,852,326, forward strand.
GCCACAACACTCAAAAACCACCACCCTCTACCACAAATTCACACCACACCATCCACCACACCTCAAGAGCTTAAATTCACACAAATCCCCGTTGTTGGCAGCAAGGAAGGAAGGACGGACCACCTGGAGTGTTTCTAGGTGTATCCAATCTTTGTTTTCAATGTTTAATTTATATTCTCTTTGTTTTGTTGTAAACATGAGGAGCTAAACTTGTTTAGCTAGGGGAGACTTTGAAACCATGATTATATTTGCAATATGAATTGATTAATTCCAGTTGTTATTTCATAAATTGTGAATGCAATTTACTTAACCGTTTGATGGATAACTTATTCTTGTTTGTTGATTAAGGGTGCACACTTAGTTTGCATGTATGAATTTGGGGCTAGAATATAAGGGAGTTTCACATAATCGTTACAAACTTATATTCACAAGTAGTTAAGGTTGTTTTCACAATCATGTTAAGTAAATTCCTAGCATGAGTATCATGATGTCATAGTTACAAGTGCTTTGTCAATACTTATGATTTTCATAGAACGTAATGATCTTTGATTGTATCTCTATTATGATGTCATGTAGGGGACTTTGAAGAATGCTTTGGGTTGTCATATGATGTCATCCAATCCAATAACTTAAGAAAAATCTGAGGGTTAATTAGTGATGTCACGGTTAATCTGGGGTGTTGAGGTTCATGGTTTATCAAAAAGCAACTGGAAATCAATTTGTATGCAAGTGTGTCATGTGTGGAGAAGAACCCTCTAGCTAGCTAATCACCCATCCATATTCCCCAAATTCGTTCATAACTTTGTCTAGTTTAGTTTCTGTTTTGTTTTAATTCAAATTCGTCAAAACCAAAACCCCCCTTTGTTTTACGTGTCAATTAGTTTAGAATTTGAGCTATTGTGTGTTTTTGAGTATTTTGAGTCAAAACCAATTCTATTTTCGTCCAAATTGAGTCCTAAAGTCTAGTTTGAGTCTTTTAAGTTTGTTTTGAGTCATATAAGTTTAGTTAAGAGTCTTTTGAGTTTATTTAAGTGTTTTTAAGTTTAGTTTTATGTTTTTGAGTCCGTTTAGAGTAGATTAGCAATCCCTCCTAATCCCCGGCCTAGAACGATCCCTACTTATATCTATACTACAATTGTCAAAAAGAGGGTTTAATTTGTGTGCTATTATATATCACATCACCTATTGCTCCTACGCCATCCAATTCGGGTAAGGTTGTTCCAAATTTAATTATTTCTATCCCCATTCCACCCAATGTCCCTATTTCTTGCAGGTTCATGATTTCTAAGGAAGAAGAAAGTGAAAAAGACATCTTGGAAGCCCTTTCAAAGGTGCAAAGTAGGGAATATCAAGAATTCATCAAAGAGGACGTTCTTGAGACAAACAATCCCAAAGATGTTGAATTTTATGACACAGGACAAGGAACAATCCTCACACCAAATTTGTCCTAGTGCAAAGTTCCTGAAACATTCAAAGAAGATGTGTTTATCCTTGAGTTCTTGTTGGAGGACATAGGTACACCACCTCCTCCAATTTCAATTTCGTTTTATACTAACAAGTTATTGATGATTCAGGCACCCAGCCTTGAATTTAAACCATTACCGAATCATTTCAAGCATCACCTTCCATTCAAAGATATATTCCATGCCGTGGGTTCCAATTGATGCTAAGAAGAGAGTTCGTCCGGCTGCAAGACGTTAAAGCAAGCGCTTCTTGGGAGGCAACCCATGCATTCAAATAAAGAAGACCTAGGAATCTCCGGCTTCCATAACCAGATTTGCGTTCCTAAACCCTACTCTTTATTGCGTTTACTTTGCCATGCTTGTCAAGTGTTAGTTGCGTTATTTGTTTATTTGCTTGTGAGTCTATGCTTAAAACATTGAGGACAATGTTTGGTTTAAGTGTTGGGGGGGGGGGGTAAACAAGTTGTTTTCACATGAAAATTCGTTGGATTTTATCACCTATACTTCTAAAGTTGTTTTTCACTGTTTTTAAGTGTTTTTTGTGTGTTTTGAAGTATTTTTATGTGTCTTAATCAGAAAATCCAAAAAATTTGAAAAAAAAATCGAAAAAGAGTGTTTAAAAACCCAAAAAGAGTTGTTTTTAGAGTCGTTTTTGTTTTTGTGGTTGTTTGTGTCTTAGGATACCTTCCAACACAATGATGAGGATTTGGTTTTTAATTGCATGACTGTTGAAAAAAGTTACAAACATGGATGGAAGTTTGATATACTCTTTGGTTTATGCTTAGTTGTAGTTGACATTTACGAATTCACATGTAATCAAAAAGGAAAAAAATCAGTTTTTGTAACATGCTTGAAGGAAGAAACTCAAACTAATGCTACAACCCTGAGAGGCTTGAGCCTAAACTTTATTTGGAGAGTTATTAATCTTGATTTCTTGTTTTTCTAAGTCGTTGCATGATCTCATTATTCTTTGCTTGGTTGCTACTTAGAATGCGTTTCATCACTATAGTTCCAAATACTAGAACTCATGCCCATTTCATTCAAAGCATAAAATTGAGTGCATAACATAAAGCAAGATGAAGTTGTTTAGTTAAAACCAGAGCCAAAAAGCCTTACCCTTTGCATATGTATTGTATGTTAACCCCGTTGAGCCTTAGTTAGCCTATTTTCTTTGTTAACCACATTATCCTTACCTAGCCTAGAATAGGACTATCCATACCCTTGTTCTTAAAGTGTAGTAAAGCATGACTTAGAGGGAATTCCTTTTGTTCTACAATTTGCAGAAAACAAGTGTGGGGGAAGGATTTTCGTGGGAATCTAAGGGGATGGATGATGTATGTGCCAAAGAAAAGAATAGGGCACGAAAAAAAAAAAAAAAAAAAAAACGTGAAAAAGAAGGAAAAGAAAGAAAAAGGAGTTGAAAATAAGTGAGAATGAACTCACAAGTGTTGATTGTTGAAGAAAGGGTCCAAAAGTTTGAATTTGACCCTGAGTTTTATGTGAAGTTTCCCTTGGTGTTCAAAGTTGATTTCTGCATTCAAAAGTGAATTCTAAGTGTTTATTTCATTACTTTGCTTACTATTGCTTTAAGAACTTTTGTTTATCCTTACCTTTCTTTGTTAGCCAATACCCTAGCCCCGTTACAACCCTTAGACTTCGATCTTGATTGTTATGTGTTTCAATATGTGGAGTTTAAAATTGGTTTGAGCATATGGTATCCTTGGTTCTCGCGTCTAAGTAGTGGCATTCCATTCATGAGATCATACACATGTTAATAATTCCAGAAAGTGCCTTCTTTGATTATACATATGTGAGTATTAGTTTACATATTTACATCAATCTTCTCACATATACCTAGTGTAGGGAGTGTAGTTAGAAAATCTGTGTGAAAATAGAGTGTATCCAGCGAGGAATTGGGGGATTCTCTAAGGCATGTTACTACATTCAAAATCATGTTTTAATTGATTAAATGGGAGCTAGTGTGTGGTAACTATGGTTAAGTATATGCCCGAGGGTAGGGATAACTAAAATCTATGTATGTGGTGTCCTTTAATGTGTGATGTTCATTGGAAATCCCTGAGGCACATGTTGGAAGGTCTAGATTGCGTTTTGTTTGTTTTGTTTATTTCGTTTTGCTCGAGGACTAGCAAAAGCTAAGTGTGGGGGAATTTGATAGGAGCATATTTATGCTACTTAGTTATGTTGTTTCCTTGCATTTAATTACTTAACTACTATCTATTTTAGTCTTTTAAGCTATTTTCGTATGTTTTTAGGTCCTAATGGCAAAAGGAGCAAGAAAGTGCATTTTGAGGCTATTTGGAGCAGTTTTGGGCATGGATTGGAAAGGCTAAAAATCTGGAGAAAGAAGTCCAAATGCAAAGAAGATAAGGAAAGAGCAAGAAATAAGGAACCTTATCCAATTTCCTTATCTTATCCAAACCTTATCCAACCTTATCTTATTTTATCCTATCCTAATCTTTTCCTACCTTAATTCCAACTTCAAAGAGGACTCCTTTTCACATTAAATCACCTAAATATCAAGTTCTAGAAGCCCTATTTTCGTGCATTAAGTTTATGCCACATGTAACCCTTCTAGAAGTTCTAGAATCTGCCACAAGGACCATTCCTTGTCCTCCTTGGAATCTAATTGAAAGTATCATTGTTCTTTGGTGATTTGGAGTCCTAATTCCTCTCCTTTTCAGCCCAAATTCGTGCCTCCCCTTCACCCTATAAATAGTTGATGCCACAACACTCAAAAACCACCACCCTCTACCACAAATTCACACCACACCATCCACCACACCTCAAGAGCCTAAATTCACACAAATCCCCATTGTTGGCAGCAAGGAAGGAAGGAGGAGCCACCTGGAGTGTTTCTAGGTGTATTCTATCTTTGTTTTTAATGTTTAAGATGAATTATCTTTGTTTTGTAAACATGAGGAGCTAAACTTGTTTTAGCTGGAGGAGACTTTGAAACCATGATTATATTTGCAATATGAATTGATTAATTTCAGTTGTGATTTCATAAATTGTGAATGCAATTTACTTAACCGTTTGATGGATAACTTATTCTTGTTTGTTGATTAAGGGTGCACACTTAATTTGCATGCTTGAATTTGGTGCTAGAATATAAGGGAGTTTCACATAATCATTACAAACTTATATTCACAAGTAGTTAAGGTTGTTTTCACAATCATGTTAAGTAAATTCCTAGCATGAGTATCATGATGTCATAGTTACAAGTGCTTTGTCAATACTTATGATTTTCATAGAACGTAATGATCTTTGATTGTATCTCTATTATGATGTCATGTAGGGAACTTTTGAAGAATGCTTTGGGTTGTCGTATGATGTCATCCAATCCAATAACTAAAGGAAAATCTGAGGGTTAATTAGTAATGTCACGGTTAATCTGGGGTGTTGAGGTTCATGGTTTATCGAAAAAGCAACTGGAAATCAATTTGTGTTCAAATGTGTCATGTGTGGAAAAGAATTCTCTAGCTAGCTAATCACCCATCCATATACCCAAATTCGTTCATAACTTTGTCTAAGTTTAGTTTCTGTTTTGTTTTAATTCAAATTCGTCAAAACCAAAACCCCCCCTTTGTTTTAAGTGTCAATTAGGTTAGAATCTGAGCTATTGTGTGTTTTTGAGTATTTTGAGTCAAAACCAATTCTATTTTCGTTCAAATTGAGTCCTAGAGTCTAGTTTGAGTCTTTTTGATTGTTTTGTGTTGTTTTGAGTCTTTTAAGTTTGTTTTGAGTCATATAAGTTTAGTTAAGAGTCTTTTGAGTTTATTTAAGTGTTTTTAAGTTTAGTTTTATGTTTTTGAGTCAGTTTAGAGTAGATTAGCAATCCCTCCTAATCCCCGGCCTAGAACGATCCCTACTTATATCTATACTACAATTGTCAAAAAGAGGGTTTTAATTTGAATGTTAGAATATTTCACATCACAAAACACCCATGGCCGCCAAGACTCTCATTGCCAACCGAGCTGTGAATGCTCAACAATACGAAGGAGTTGGCCAAAGAGACATGTGATAGGAGCATATTTATGCGACTTAATTGGCTTGTTCTCATGCATTTATGTTGTGTTTCCTTAGTTATTTTAGTGTTTAAAGTCACTTTTGTGTGTTTTCAGATTATAAAGCCAAAGTGTGCAAGAAGATGCAAATTGAAGTCTTTTGGAGCAAAGGAGGAATGAATGAATTGAAGACTTGAAGAAATATGAATTCCTACTCCAACGAGGATTCCTACTTCAACAAGGATTCCTACTTGAAGTAGGAAAGTTAAGCCTAGGTTTCCCCTTTTGGTAACCTTTCCTAATCTTAAAAGTCCTTATTTTCCAGCCACTTTGAAGGCCTTGTATGCACTTTAGGACACAAAACAAAGGCCCTAGACCTCCTTCCAACCTTTGCCGCACCTTTCCCTTTCTCCCCATCCTTTGCCGTGCAAGAGGAGGTATTTATGTCCTATTGTATGCACTTAAACACATTCCCCTTTCTAAATAAAACCCTAGCCGCATATGTTAGCCTATTTCCTTTTAATTTCTTATTTAATTTCCTAATTCTAGAAGCCTTTGACTTAATTTTAGTTAACCAAAATAAGCTAGGGTATTAATTTCTGAAGCCTTATATATTCTAAGCCTAGCCGCACCCTAGCTTCATTCTTTTAATCCTTCATTCATCATTCCCCTTTTCGGCCGCAGCCTCCATCACCCTAATACCTTCAATCCGCAATTCCCATCCATTCCAGCAACCTTCTCCATCTCTGCCGCAGCCTCCTATCCATTCCAGCCACTATCTACATCTCCATACACCACCCACACCCCTTGCCGCACCACCATACCATCCTAACTCCCTTCCTAAACCAAAATCACATCCAAAAATCCCCTAAACCCTCTCTGCCGCAGCAAGGAGAAGAAGAAAGAGGAGCTTGACGTGCAGAAATTCAAAGTGGAATTGTTGGGTGTTTTAGGTGTAATCAATCTTTTGTTCTCTATGTTTAATTTCAATTTTGTTTCTCTTTCTGTGAACATGAGAGGCTAAATCCCTAGTTAGCTAGGGGCTGATTCAAAACCATGTTTATGCTTGCAATATAAATTGATTACCTTCGGTTGGAATTTCATGAGTTGTGGATTCAATTTGTTTAACTGCTTGATTGATAACTTATTCGTGTATGTTTATTGAGAGTGCACGCTTAGTTTTCATGCATGAATATGATGCTAGAATATAAGTGAGTTTCACCTATTAGTTACAAACTTATATTCACAAGTAGTGGAGGTCGCTTATAAACGATTGCATTAATTGAATTCTTGGTACTAGTTTCATGCTCATCATAGTAACAAATGCCTCGTCAACACTTATAGTTTTCATGTTGCTTAATGATCTTTGATTGTATCTTTATTGTGCTTTTCACGTAAAGGACTTTTGGAGAATGTTTTGAATTGTTGTATGCGCTATCCCATCCAATTCATTAACTTAAGGAGAACTTGAAGGTTAATTTAAGCGAACCTAATTAACCCGGGGTGTTGAGTTTCATGATTCATTGAAAGACCAACTGAAAATCATCTTGTGTGCAAGTGTGAAATGTGTGGAGAAGAACCTTCTAGCTAGCATTCCATCCATATTTTCATCAAATTCGTATTTACAATCTGTTTGTATTACAATCTGTGCTCTTTGTTTTAATTTCGTCAAAACTAAATCCCCCTTTACTTTAGTGTTTCAATTTAGTTAGAAAGTGTCTTAGTTTGTGTTTCTAAGTGTTTGATGCGAATATTAAACGCGCACAAATTAAACCCTCTTTTCGTCAAATTGTAGTATATGTATAAGTAGGGATCGTTCTGGACCGGGGATTAGGAGGGATTGTTAATCACTTGGATTTGACTCAAAAACGTAAAAACGTAATATAAAACACTAAACTAGACTCAAAGAATGTAAAACTAAACTTTAAAACACTAAAACAGACCAAAAGACTCAAACAGTACCCAAAGCACTCGAAACTGCCTTAAAAACACTTTCTGGGCAGTTTTGAGCACCTTGAGTACTTTGGACGAATTTGGGAAACAAAATGAAACAAAACAGTTATAAACACAAACTAAATGTATTTCTAACTAATCTAACACTTTAAAAGAAATGGGGGATTGGTTTTGGATGAATTTAAACTAAATGCACAGATTCTAATTAAAACAAATTATAAAAACGAAATTGATAAAATAGAATGATGAAAAACTAGTTAGAGGGTTCCTTCTCCACACATGAACATAAGCATATAATTTGACTCCCAGTTATGACTTCAACAAACGATGAATGACAATGCTCCAAGTTAATTAGGTCCGCTTAAATTAACCTTCAGATTTCCCTAGATTCATTGGATTGAATGGGATACGCATTACAACCAAATTATTCATAATCAAAGTCCCTAACCATGGAATACGCATGATAGAGACATTCAACAAAGATCATTAAGTTCAACGGAAATCATAAACATCGACTAGGCATTCATAACTATGGAATACGCATGTTAATCCAGCCTAGGGTTTACTAAACACAATCGTGACTAGCGATCTTTACTACTCATGAATATAAGTTCATAACGATTAGGTGAAATTCCCTTATATCCTAGCATCAAGTTTAGGCATGCAAATTAAGTGTCGACCCTCAACCCACATACATAAACAAGTTCTTAATCAAAATAGAAAAGTAAACCACATCTAAAGTTCATGAATTCATAACTGGAGTAAATCAAATCATAACCAACATATGTCCATGGCTTCAAATTCACCTCTAACTAAAAAGAAATTAGTTTCACATGTTTAACATAATTGAACAACAAGTTAAATTAAACATGAAAACAGAAACAAGAAAAGAAAGAACAAATTGATGGAAAGTTAGCTACGGGGTTCATCTCCACATATGTTATACTTGCATAATAAAAAGATTTCCAATTGCGTTTCAATAAACCATTAATTCTCAACGCTCCAAGTTAATTAGGTCCGCTTAAATTAACCGTCAAGTTCTCCTTAAGTTAATGAATTGGATGGGTTAGCGCAACGCAATTCACCACATTCTCCAAAAGTCCTTTACGTGAAAAGCACAATAAAGATACAATCAAAGATCAATAAGCATTATGAAAACTATAAGTGTTGACGAGGCATTCGTTACTATGGAATACGCATGAAACTTATGCCAAGAATTCGTTTAACGCGATTGTTTATAAGCAACCTCCACTACTTGTGAATATAAGTTCGTAACTATTAGGTGAAACTCACTTATATTCTAGCGTCATATTCATGCATGAAAATTAAGTGTGCACTCTCAATAAACATACATAAATAAGTTATCAATCAAACAGTTAAACGAATTGAATCCACAACTTATGAAACGCAATTAGAAGTAATCAAATCAAAATGCAAGCATAAACATATATTTCGAATTCCCCCCCTAGCCAAGGGGGGTTTAGTTCCTCATGGTACAAAACAAAGAGAATCAAAGAAACACCTAAACATTCCAACAACTCAAACTTGAATTGTATGAACGTTTAGGTCCTCTTCTCTTCCATTCCTCATTCGTACAAAACAAAGAGTATTGAAATTAAACATTGAAATCAAAGAAACACCTAAACATTCCAACAACTCAAACTTGAATTGTATGAACGTTTAGGCCCTCTTATCTTCCTCTTCGTTGTAGCACAAGGTCTAAGGATAGTTTGATGGTGTGAATGGTTTGGGGAGTGGTGGAGGAATGGAAGAGGAGTGGTGGAAATGGAAGGATGGTGTTTGGATTGTAAGGGAGACTCACGGCACAAAGGGGGAAGTGTTTGTGTTATGTACAATGGATGAATTTCTGAAATGGAAGTGTGTGTGAATTGAGGTGTGTATGAATGAGTGTGAATGAATTGTGGCTGAAATGCATGCTTATTTATAGGTAAATAAGAGGGAACATGACAGCTAGGAGGTGGGTGGAAATCTGAAATGGTGATGGGAGATGCATGTGTGATGCGAGAATTATACGCACACAAATTAAACCCTCTTTTTGTCAATTGTAGTATAAGTATAAGTAGGGATCGTTCTTAACCGGGGATTAGGAGGGATTGCAAATCACTTGGAAACTGACTCAAAAACGTAAAATAAAGTTAAAAACGTTCACAAAGACTCAAAGGACTCAAAGCTGCCTAAAAACACTAACTAGGCAGCTTTTGACCTTAAACCCAATGTTGGACGAATTTAAGATTATGGTTTGATTCAAACGTAAAAACACAATATAAAACACTATACTAGACTCAAAGAATGCAAAACTAAACTTTAAAACACTAAAACAAACCAAAAGACTCAAACATCACCCAAAACACTCAAAACAGCCTTAAAATCACTTTCTGGGCAGTTTTGAGCACTTTGGTGAATTTGGACGAATTTTGGGAAATAAATTGAATCAAAACACTTTAAAACATAAACTAAACAAAGTCTAAACACTAAAGAACAAGAAAGTAAAGGGGGGTTTTAAATTGACGAGAATTGAAATAACGAAAGAAGTTAATAAACTAGACAGAATGTAAAGATGAATTTGATGGAATTGAATGGATGGGAACCTAGCTAAGGGGTTCATCTCCATACATGTTATACTTGCATAATAAAATGATTTCCAATTGCATTTCAATAAACTATGATACTCAACACCCCAAGTTAACCGTGATGCACTAATTAACCTTCAAATCTTCCTAACGTTATTGAATTGGATGATGCATGCGACAATTCAAAACATTCCCCACAAGTCCTCAACATGAATGCATAGAAGAGGTACAAGCAAGAATCATTACGCTCTATGAAAATTATAAGTGTTGACGAGGCATTCGCTACTATGATTGCATGAAACTTATGCCAAGAATTTGTTTAACGCGATTGTTTATAAGCAACCTCCACTACTTGCGAATATAAGTTCGTAACTATTAGGTGAAACTCACTTATATTCTAGCGTCATATTCATGCATGAAAATTAAGCGCGCATTCTCAATAAACATACATAAATAAGTTATCAATCAAACGGTTAAACAAATTGAATCCACAACTTATGAAACGCAATTAGAAGTAATCAAATCAAAATGCAAGCATAAACATATATTTCGAATCCCCCCCTAGCCAAGGGGGGGTTTAGTTGAATTTAAACATTGGAATCAAAGAAACACCTAAACATTCCAACAACTCAAACTTGAATTGTATGAACGTTTAGGCCCTCTTATCTTCCTCTTCGTTGTAGCACAAGGTCTAAGGATAGTTTGATGGTGTGAATGGTTTGGGGAGTGGTTGGAGTGGCTGCAATGGAGGAGAAAAGTGTTTTGGTGGCTGCTGCAAGGGTGTGGAGAGGTTTTGACGAATTTCTGGAATATGGAAGAGTGAATGAGAATGAATGCAATGGATGCTTATTTATAGGTGAAATGGGGGGAACATGACAGCTAGGAGGGAATGTGGCTGCATGTTTGAATGATTAAAGGATGCATGTGGGTTGGAATTGCATGTGCAATGAATATGTGGCTGCATGTGCAAGGGGACAATCTGAAAATGCATGTGAAAGCATGTGTTGGCTGCAATGATGAAATGGATGGGAGTGCATGTGGCTTAATTAATTAAAGGGAGTGCATGTGCAATGTTTTAAAGGACGGAATGCATGTACAAAACAGCTAGGATGAATGCATGTGGATGTTTGGTGGCTGAAATGATGAAGTGGGAAGTGCATGTGCTGAAATGATAAAGGGGGAAGTGCATGTGGGTTGGAAATATAAAAGGGGAATGCATGTGGCTGCAAGGTGTGGTGAATGATGATGAATGCATGTGGATTAAAGAGTGAATGGTGGCTGCAAAGTGAATGAATAATGAAATGGGAAAGCATGTGCAAGGTTTTGGTGTGAATGATTGAATGTGCATGTGGCTGCAATGGATTAGGAATCCTTCAATTTCGTCCATTCCTTTTGCTCCAAACATAAGCTATCCATTCCAAGTCCAATTTTGCTCCAAAATGCTCCAAAATGCATCTTTTTGCTTCCTTAGCCATATGAACCTAAAAACACACGAAAATGGCTTAAACTACTAAAACAACTATGAATTAACAATATAAATGCACGAAAACAAGCTAAGTAAGTCGCCTAAATATGCTCCTATCAAATTCCCCCACACTTAGCTTTTGCTAGTCCTCGAGCAAAACAAAACAAAAGAAACCAAAAACAAAACAAAACGAACAAAACACAACCTATACCTTCCAACAATCGTCTCAGGGATTTGCAATGCACATGACAAGTTAAAAATCATTATTCCCACAGATTTTAGCCATCTTTACACTTAAGTACATTCTTACTCATAGTCACCACATACTAGTTCACAATTAAGCATTTAAAACCATGTTTTGAATGTTGTAACATGCCTTAGAGAATTCCCTCAATTCCTTACTAGATGTACTTGATGCGAGATTTTACTTGACACTCAAATTAAACCCTCGTTTGACAATTGTAGTAGAATGGATAAGTGAGGGATCGTTCTAGACCGGGGATTAGGAGGGCTTGCTAAAACCTTCTAAATTGACTTAAAAACATAAAAACTAAATTAAAATACTCTTAACAAGATTACTATGACTCAGAAAGGCTTTGAAAAACTCAAATTGTCTAAAACAATCAAATTGACTCAAATAGAAGCTAGAACTTGATTTAGACGAATTTGCAATTGTTTATGACTCCAAAAGCTTAAAGATACAAAAATAAAACAAATACGAATGATTAAGACTTAACAAAATAGGGGGGGAATTGTGGTTGGACGATATTAAATTAAAAAGACAGAATATAATTAAAGGCAAAATGTAAATATGAATGTGATAAAAATATGGATGATGGAATAGCTAAGGGGTTTTCCTCCACACATGTTACACTTGCATACAAGATTGATTTTCGGTTGGTCTTTCGATAAATTATGAAACTCAATGCTCCAAGTTAATTAGGTCCGTTTAAATTAACTTTCAGATTTCCCTAGATTCGTTGGATTGAATGGAATACGCATTACAACCAAATTATTCTTAATCAAAGTCCCTAACTATGGAATACGCATGATAGAGACATTCAACAAAGATCATTAAGTTCAACGGAAATCATAAACATTGACGAGGCATTCGTTACTATGGATTACGCATGAAACTTATGCCAAGAATTCGTTTAACGCGATTGTTTATAAGCAACCTCCACTACTTGTGAATATAAGTTCGTAACTATTAGGTGAAACTCACTTATATTCTAGCGTTATATTCATTCAAATGGTTAAACAAATTGAATCCACAACTTATGAAATTCCAACCAAAAGTAATCAATTCATAATGCAAGCATAAACATGTATTTTGAATCACCCCCTAGCTAAAGGGGGGTTTAGTTCCTCATAACTTTGAAATCAAAGAAACACCTAAACATTCCAACAACTCAAACGTGAATTGTATGAACGTTTAGGCACTCTTCTCTTCCCTTCTCATACGTACAAAACAAAGAGAATTAAATTTAAACTTTGAAATCAAAGAAACACCTAAACATTCCAACAACTCAAACTTGAATTGTATGAACGTTTAAGCACTCTTTTCTTCCTCGTTGTTGTAGCACAAGATCTAAGGTGAGCTTAAGGGCTTTAGGTGTATGTGGAATGGAGTAGGGAGTGGTTGGAGATGGAAGAATGAAGGAGAAAGGGAAACTCACGGTTAGGGAAAGAATGGAAGTGTTTGAGGGGTGTTGTGTGTGAATGAGATATGAGATGTGTATGGAAGAGTAAGTGAATTTTGAGGAGTGTTGGATGCTTATTTATAGGTGAAATGGGGGAACAAAAGAGGGAATATTGCAGCTAGGAGGGGATGAATGATTATGGGTGCATGTGTTTGGAATAATGAAGGGGGAATGTATGTAATAAAACAACTAGGAAAAGTTATGAAAAGCTGGAAATGGGAGTGGGAACTCACGGCAAAGTGTTTTGGGGATGGTTCTTTGTGGTTGTGATGCATGTGATTACATGTGTTGATTGCTAAGGTGTGTGATGATGAGTGTAAGTGGAATAAAGAATGAATGAAGGCATGTGAATTAGGTGGGAAAGAGGTGGAAATGGAATGTTATGCAATGATAATGTCTTGTAAAGATACTAATAAATAATGCATGTAGGGTTAGGAAATAAAATCATAACTTAAAGGGGGAAGATTAAAGGGTGTTGAAAGGTTTTGCATGGCTTTGAAGTGATTGTGGATTGGGCTAGAGTTTAAGTACATGAAATGGACCCAAATTGCTCCCCCTTGCATGGCAAGGAATGGTGTTTGTGTTAAGCCCAAGGCAAGGTGAATGTAATTGGGTTAGGGCCATTGTTTTGTGTCTTCAAGTGCATACAAGGCCTTCAAATTCGTCCATCCTCTTGGCTCCATGGATAAGCTATCCAATCCATGCCCAAAAATGCTCCAAATGGCCTCAAAATGCACTTTCTTGCTCCCTAGGCCCTTAGAACCTAAAAACACACAAAAGAAGCATAAAGGACTAAAATAACGAGAGAAACATAACGTAAATGCACGAGAACAAGCCATTTAAGTCGCATGAATATGCTCCTATCAGTACTCTCGTTTTTCACACAGATTTTCTGACTACACACCCTACACTAGGTATATGTGAGAAGATTGATGTAAACATGTAGACGAACACTCACATATGTTATAACAAGGAAAGCATTTTCTGGATTTACGATAATGACATGAATATGATCTCATGAATGGAATGCTACTACTTAGAATGAGAACCAGTGATTCCATAAGCTCATATCAATTCCAAACTCCACATTATTGAACACATAACGATCAAGATAGAAGCATAAGGGTTGAAACGGGGCTAAAGGTGTTTGGCTAACAAAGAAGGGATATGGAAAACAAAGGTTCTTAAAGAAATAGCGAGCAAAGCATTTGAATTAACTTAGAATTCACTTTTGAATGAAAACTAAACTTTTGAACAACAAGAGGGAACAAGCTCTTTTTTCCTTTTTCTTTCTTTCTTTCTTTTCTTTTCTGTTTTTCTTTTTTTTCATATGTTTTTCACAATTTTTTCTTTTCTTTTGCCTCTCAAAACATACATAAACACTTAAGAACAAAACATTCTCTCCCCCACACTCATTTTCTTTCATAATGTACTCAAAAGGAATTCATTTTAGTCATGCTCACTATCATTTAAGAACAAGGGTGTGGACTGTCCTACACTAGGCTAGGTGAGGATAATGTGGGTAAACAAATAATAAAGGCTAAACAAGGCTCAACGGGGGTAAAACTTACAACATATACGAAATATGGGAAGTAAGGCTATTTGGCTATGGTGGCAACTACACAACTTCATCTTGATATATGTTATGCAATCAATATCATGCTTTGAATGAAACGGATATAAGTTCTAGCATTTAGTTCTATCATGATACAATTGCATTCTAAGTAGCAACCAAGCAAGGAATAATGAGATCATGCAACAACTTTAGAAAACAAAGAATCACAGAAAATAACTCTCCAAAGAAGGTAATGGCTCGAGTCTCACAGGGTTGTAGCGTTTGTTTGAGTTCCTTCCTTCAAGCATGTTACAAAAACGAATTTTTCATTTATGATTGCATGTGAAGTCATACATTATAACCATATCCAAGCATATACCAAGAGTAAATCAAACTTTTCTCTATGTTTATAACTCTTTTTAACCGTCATGCAATTACAAACCAAATCCTTATCATTGTGTTGGAAGGTACCCTAAGACACAAACACACAAAAGCGACTCAAAACACTCTTTTTAGGCTTTTCAAAACATTTTTTTCAAATTTTTATGTGATTTTCGGAGTTATAAAACAAAACACACTAAAAACACTCTAAAACATCTTAAAAACACCTTAAAACAACAAGGAACAACATTTGAAGTAATGGGTGATAAAATCCAACGAATTTGCATTAAATATACTTAGTTACCCCCCCACACTTAAATCAAACATTGTCCTCAATGTTTTAAGCATAGATTCACACAAAACATAAGTAAACACACAAAAAGCACTTAAACATACTAAACATGGCAGAATGTAATTAACAAAGAGAAGAGTTTAGGGACGCAAATCTGCTTATGGAGTGTAAATTCCCTCTTCTCCTTGGTGATTGCATTGAGGCTTTGATCTTTGTGATTCCACAGGCTTACTCTTGAACTGGTTTCCGCCCATCGTTGATTTTCCTTTGTGCTACTCTTGAACTGGGCAGCAGGATTCTTTTGGTCTTCCCCGAAGGTCTGAGCTTACTCCTTTGGTCTGTTTCTTTGTTCAATCTTTCCAATTCGTATTGAAAAGGGTTGGAAGATAACTCAGCCTAAGTTTGTCTCCACATGCTTCAATGTATCATTTTCACTTGCCTTACTCTCTCCCCTTTGCAGAAGTGGTCCCTTCTCTGGAAGTGTATCAACCGTTGAAGATGACTACTCGAGAGCAACGCTAGGTAAGCAATCAGGAATAGATTCCAGGCAGTTGGCTCCAGATCGGAAGACTGACTCCAAGTGCCGGCTGATTGCTTCTTTTACTTTGCCATGCGAGTAAGAACAAGGACAAAGAAAAAGACAGGGAAAAAGCATGATATGAGATACTTTTGCTTTTGACCTTGATGATATGAGATACCTTTGCTTTTGAAGAAGCGGTGAATGAATCAGCACACTTCAATCCGCCGTTTCCTCCTGGGTCATATGTACTCCAGGCATCTGGTATCATCTTTGGGGAGGAAGAAAGAATTGAGTATTTCGAAAGGCTTTGCTGGGAGTGCGCCCTCAGAGGTGAGGGAGAGTTGGGCAATTTCTTCAGGTTTGCCTTGCCATAAAAGACGAAGGTCGACATATATAGAGATAATATCAAGTGGTGGTACTGTTCTTTTACCCTTGTCGACAAATGTCTCTTCGATATCTGAACGACGCCTCTTCGATTTCTGAGCAGGCGCCCCTTCGATTTCTGAACGACGCCCCTTTGCTTTCTGAACGACACGTAGTAGTGCGGATGCGGCTCCTTTTGACAAAGCTGCACGCGTTTTCTGAAAAGCAGAGAAAGCGTCACCGAACTTTGCGCTTGTCGGCTAAAGATGTGTAGTTGCGATGATGGCCTCCACGTGTTGTCTGAAAAGAAGAAATCTTTTGACAAAGTTGAACACGTCTTCTGAAAAGCCGAGAAAGCGTCGCCAAAATTACGCCGGAAATTCCGACTTTTTGAATCGGTGGACGCGTCACCTTGGCTTCTGATAGAGGTATCGATCACCGCCAACAAACACACTCTGAAGATTTCCCATTCTTGAAAATCGACTCCGGCCCTTTGAGAATTAACTCCATCCACCCCATCTCTTTGAACACTTTTGAAAAATGGCAAACCCATCGAACCTTAGCTTAGAATTGAGTCTCAGCAGTGATACGGGCGCGCCGCGTCAAGGTAACGTATGGCGCCCTTCTTTCTTATCTTCTAACGGTCCTCTTACAGGTGAAGACTCCGTGATGCAGGACGCCACAACAGCTACAATAGTAGCTAGGAACCTCCTCACTCCAAAAGGTAGTAGGCTGCTGTCAGGACGGTCCGATGAGTTGGCCGTTCAAGAGTCCCTCGCTCTTAGTGTTCAGTGTGCGAGCTCTGTGTCCAACATGGGCCAACGCCTGCTTGCCCGCTCCCGTCAGGTGGAATCATTGATGGCAGAGGTGGAAAGTCTTAAGCAAGAGATCCAGCAGCTTAAGTACGAGAATAGAAGTTTGCATGTGCTTGCAAATAACTATTCGTCGGGCATGAAGAGGAAGCTTGATGAACTGCAAGAGTCTGAAGGTCGGATTCAAGGCGACCGTCAAAGGTTTTCTGCTTATCTCCAGAGGCACCTTTTTCCTGGCTCATCCAGCGCTTGGCCAAGTATTGAGGCCTGGAATGCTCTAGCTCCGATGCCTCCCGCTCCGATGCCTTCCGCTCCTATGTCTTCTGCTCCGATGCCTTCCGTTCCGATGTCTTCTGCTCCTACGCCTTCCGCTTCAAGAGTATTGCCACGTAGTGGGGCTTCAAGCAAACAACCTCTGTGAAGGCTACATCTGCTTTATTTTTTATTTTTTATTTATTTATTTATTTATTTTATTTATTTATTTATTTTTTTTATTTTTCAAATCAAACGGCATGGAATTGGTCTTTGAATGGGCGGTGATACTTGAAATGATCCGGTAATAGTTTAAATTCTAGAGTGGATGCCTGAATCATTAACGACATATTAGTATAAAAGAAAATTGAAATTCGGGGAGGCGGCTTACCTTTGTGTTCCGACAAGAACTTAAGAATAAACACCCCTTCGAAAGTTATGACTTGCCCCGTGTCATAAAATCCAACTTCTTTGGGAATTGTGGTTTCAAATATGTCCTCTTTGATGCCTTCATGAAATTCCCTACTTTGCACCTTTGGAAGGGCTTCCAAGATGTCTTTTTCACTTTCTTCTTCCTTGGAATTCATGAACCTGCAAGGAATAGGGATATTAGGTGGAATGGGGTTAGAATTAATTAAATTTGGAACAACCTTACTTGAATTAGATGACGTAGGAGCAATAGGTGCCTCCGGCAAAGGTGTTTCCACCCTTGCCGTGGGTTGGGTGTATTCCTCTTCCTTGTGATTTGATTTTGATGGTTGAGGGTCCGTTCCAACCTCCTTGTCACTTCTCAACATGATTTCCTTGGCAGTTTCAAATTCTCCCTTCGGATTTGCAATGGTTGAACTAGGGAGTTCGCCTTGGTCTCGAAACTGTCCTACGAACTCCGCGATCTGCCCAATTTGCTTTTCCAAGTGGTCCAACCTTTTGTCTTGATTTTGGCCCTCCCTGACTTGATTTTGTGAGCCCTGCACCAAACAAATTAATTCATTAAGCTTTTGATTATAATCTATTGACGAACTTGAGTTTGGTTGGGCATATTGAATATGAGGTGGCTGCCAATATCCTTCTTGTTGAACATTTTGAGGTTCCCACCACATAGAAGTTGAATGATCACTCCAATCCGAATTGTAAGTATTGGAAAACATATTATTCCTTGATTGAAGATCAAATGTACCAACGTTTTGCTTTTGGGACCTTTCCATGAGTTGTGACAAAAGAGAAGCATTATCAAGTGCCATATTGTGCTTCTCTAGTACTTGAATTCAACAAACAAAACACAAATCAAAAACTAAAAACTGAAATACATAACAGAAACTAAAACTAAAACTAAAAAGAAAACGAAAATAACAATCCAAAGGATTAGCAAAGTTGCTAATCCCCGGCAACGGCGCCAAAATTTGATGCGAGAATTATACGCACACAAATTAAACCCTCTTTTTGTCAATTGTAGTATAAGTATAAGTAGGGATCGTTCTTAACCGGGGATTAGGAGGGATTGCAAATCACTTGGAAACTGACTCAAAAACGTAAAATAAAGTTAAAAACGTTCACAAAGACTCAAAGGACTCAAAACTGCCTAAAAACACTAACTAGGCAGCTTTTGACCTTAAACCCAATGTTGGACGAATTTAAGATTATGGTTTGATTCAAACGTAAAAACACAATATAAAACACTATACTAGACTCAAAGAATGCAAAACTAAACTTTAAAACACTAAAACAAACCAAAAGACTCAAACATCACCCAAAACACTCAAAACAGCCTTAAAATCACTTTCTGGGCAGTTTTGAGCACTTTGGGTGAATTTGGACGAATTTTGGGAAATAAATTGAATCAAAACACTTTAAAACATAAACTAAACAAAGTCTAAACACTAAAGAACAAGAAAGTAAAGGGGGGTTTTAAATTGACGAGAATTGAAATAACGAAAGAAGTTAATAAACTAGACAGAATGTAAAGATGAATTTGATGGAATTGAATGGATGGGAACCTAGCTAAGGGGTTCATCTCCATACATGTTATACTTGCATAATAAAATGATTTCCAATTGCATTTCAATAAACTATGATACTCAACACCCCAAGTTAACCGTGATGCACTAATTAACCTTCAAATCTTCCTAACGTTATTGAATTGGATGATGCATGCGACAATTCAAAACATTCCCCACAAGTCCTCAACATGAATGCATAGAAGAGGTACAAGCAAGAATCATTACGCTCTATGAAAATTATAAGTGTTGACGAGGCATTCGTTACTATGATTGCATGAAACTTATGCCAAGAATTTGTTTAACACGATTGTTTATAAGCAACCTCCACTACTTGCGAATATAAGTTCGTAACTATTAGGTGAAACTCACTTATATTCTAGCGTCATATTCATGCATGAAAATTAAGTGCGCATTCTCAATAAACATACATAAATAAGTTATCAATCAAACGGTTAAACAAATTGAATCCACAACTTATGAAACGCAATTAGAAGTAATCAAATCAAAATGCAAGCATAAACATATATTTCGAATCCCCCCCCTAGCCAAGGGGGGTTTAGTTGAATTTAAACATTGGAATCAAAGAAACACCTAAACATTCCAACAACTTAAACTTGAATTGTATGAACGTTTAGGCCCTCTTATCTTCCTCTTCGTTGTAGCACAAGGTCTAAGGATAGTTTGATGGTGTGAATGGTTTGGGGAGTGGTTGGAGTGGCTGCAATGGAGGAGAAAAGTGTTTTGGTGGCTGCTGCAAGGGTGTGGAGAGGTTTTGACGAATTTCTGGAATATGGAAGAGTGAATGAGAATGAATGCAATGGATGCTTATTTATAGGTGAAATGGGGGGAACATGACAGCTAGGAGGGAATGTGGCTGCATGTTTGAATGATTAAAGGATGCATGTGGGTTGGAATTGCATGTGCAATGAATATGTGGCTGCATGTGCAAGGGGACAATCTGAAAATGCATGTGAAAGTGATAGGAGCATATTTAGGCGACTTACTTAGCTTGTTTTCGTGCATTTATATTGTTAATTCATAGTTGTTTTAGTAGTTTAAGCCATTTTCGTGTGTTTTTAGGTTCATATGGCTAAGGAAGCAAAAAGATGCATTTTGGAGCATTTTGGAGCAAATTAGAGATTGGAATGGATATCATATGCTTGGAGCCAAGAGGATGGACGAAATTGAAGGATTCCTAATCCATTGCAGCCACATGCACATTCAATCATTCACACCAAAACCTTGCACATGCTTTCCCATTTCATTATTCATTCACTTTGCAGCCACCGTTTACTCTTTAATTCACATGCAAAACATCCCATTCCATCTCCCATCAGATTTCCATCATATTCACATGCATTCCATCGTTTAAAACATTGCACATGCACTCCCTTTAATTAATTAAGCCACATGCACTCCCATCCATTTCATCATTGCAGCCAACACATGCTTTCACATGCATTTTCAGATTGTCCCCTTGCACATGCAGCCACATATTCATTGCACATGCAATTCCAACCCACATGCATCCTTTAATCATTCAAACATGCAGCCACATTCCCTCCTAGCTGTCATGTTCCCCCCATTTCACCTATAAATAAGCATCCATTGCATACACATTTCATTCATACACTCTTCCATATTCCAGAAATTCGTCAAAACCTCTCCACACCCTCATTGCAGCCACCAAAACACTTTTCTCCTCCATTGCAGCCACTCCAACCACTCCCCAAACCATTCACACCATCAAACTATCCTTAGACCTTGTGCTACAACGAAGAGGAAGAGAAGAGTGCCTAAACGTTCATACAATTCAAGTTTGAGTTGTTGGAATGTTTAGGTTTTTCTTTGATTTCAATGTTTAATTTCAATACTCTTTGTTTTGTACGTATGAGGAATGGAAGAGAAGAGTGCCTAAACGTTCATACAATTCAAGTTTGAGTTGTTGGAATGTTTAGGTGTTTCTTTGATTCCAATGTTTAAATTCAACTAAACCCCCCTTGGCTAGGGGGGAATTCGAAATATATGTTTATGCTTGCATTTTGATTTGATTACTTCTAATTGCGTTTCATAAGTTGTGGATTCAATTTGTTTAACCGTTTGATTGATAACTTATTTATGTATGTTTATTGAGAATGCGCGCTTAATTTTCATGCATGAATATGACGCTAGAATATAAGTGAGTTTCACCTAATAGTTACGAACTTATATTCACAAGTAGTGGAGGTTGCTTATAAACAATCGCGTTAAACAAATTCTTGGCATAAGTTTCATGCAATCATAGTAACGAATGCCTCGTCAACACTTATAATTTTCATAGAGCGTAATGATTCTTGCTTGTACCTCTTCTATGCATTCATGTTGAGGACTTGTGGGGAATGTTTTGAATTGTCGCATGCATCATCCAATTCAATAACGTTAGGAAGATTTGAAGGTTAATTAGTGCATCACGGTTAACTTGGGGTGTTGAGTATCATAGTTTATTGAAATGCAATTGGAAATCATTTTATTATGCAAGTATAACATGTATGGAGATGAACCCCTTAGCTAGCCTTCATTCCATTCAATTCTATCACACATTCACATTTACATTTTGCTTTTACTTACAATCTGTTCTTTTAGTTTAAATTCGTCAAAACCTAACCCCCCCTTTACTTTCTTGTTCTTTAGTGTTTAGACTTTGTTTAGTTTATGTTTTAAAGTGTTTTGATTCAATTTATTTCCCAAAATTCGTCCAAATTCACCAAAGTGCTCAAAACTGCCCAGAAAGTGATTTTAAGGCTGTTTTGAGTGTTTTGGGTGATGTTTGAGTCTTTTGGTTTGTTTTAGTATTTTAAAGTTTAGTTTTGCATTCTTTGAGTCTAGTATAGTGTTTTATATTGTTATTTTACGTTTGAATCAAGCCATAATCCTAAATTCGTCCAACATTGGGGTTAAGGTCAGAAACTGCCTAGTTAGTGTTTTTAGGCAGTTTTGAGTCTTTTGAACTTGTTTTGAGTCCTTTGAGTCTTTGTGAACGTTTTTAACTTTGTTTTTATGTTTTTGAGTCAAATCCAAGTGATTAACAATCCCTCCTAATCCCCGGTCCAGAACGATCCCTACTTATACTTATACTACAATTGACAAAAAGAGGGTTTAATTTGTGTGCGTATAAATCACGCATCAGAAAGCATGTGTTGGCTGCAATGATGAAATGGATGGGAGTGCATGTGGCTTAATTAATTAAAGGGAGTGCATGTGCAATGTTTTAAAGGACGGAATGCATGTACAAAACAGCTAGGATGAATGCATGTGGATGTTTGGTGGCTGAAATGATGAAGTGGGAAGTGCATGTGCTGAAATGATAAAGGGGGAAGTGCATGTGGGTTGGAAATATAAAAGGGGAATACATGTGGCTGCAAGGTGTGGTGAATGATGATGAATGCATGTGGATTAAAGAGTGAATGGTGGCTGCAAAGTGAATGAATAATGAAATGGGAAAGCATGTGCAAGGTTTTGGTGTGAATGATTGAATGTGCATGTGGCTGCAATGGATTAGGAATCCTTCAATTTCGTCCATTCCTTTTGCTCCAAACATAAGCTATCCATTCCAAGTCCAATTTTGCTCCAAAATGCTCCAAAATGCATCTTTTTGCTTCCTTAGCCATATGAACCTAAAAACACACGAAAATGGCTTAAACTACTAAAACAACTATGAATTAACAATATAAATGCACGAAAACAAGCTAAGTCGCCTAAATATGCTCCTATCAATGTGGCTGATTTATGCATGTGATTAAAGCTAGAGTGATGATGATGAATGCATGTGCAAAGGAAGTGGATTTTCTGCAAATGCAAGATGAATGTGCATGGCTGAAAATGCATGTGAAAGCATGTGAATTAAATGGATGTGGGTGGCTGCAATGATGAAGTGAATAAAGGGTGCATGTGGGTTAATTAATTAAAGGGAGTGCATGTGGGTGCAAGGTGTGAATGATTATGAATGCATGTGCAATGTTTTAAAGGATGGAATGCATGTGAATGGTTTTGGGAGAAAGGTGATAAGTGTAGATGATAAGTAATGATATGTGATTATGATAAGTGATAAGTGGTGATGATAAGTAATGATATGATAAGTGAATGATATGTGGTGAATGATATGTGGTGAATGATATGTTAAGTGAATGATATGATAAGTGAATGATATGTGGTGAATGATATGATAAGTGAATGATATGTGGTGAATGGTTTAAGTGTTTAAAATAGGGAACAAAGCCCTTCCTTGCATGGCAAGGAAGGGAGACACAAGGAAACACACGACAATGTCCTAAGGTTGCAAGGAATGTTGTTTTTGTGTTCTAAAATGCGTAGGAGTCTTCAATGATGCTCAAACATGAGGTCTTTTAGGATTTAACTTTCCTACTTCAAGTCTTCAATTTCGTCCATCCTATTGGCTCCAAGCATATGATATCCATTCCAATCTCTAATTTGCTCCAAAAGGCTCCAAAAGGCATCCTTTTGCATACCTTGCCCTTAGAACCTACAAACACACGAAAATAGCTTAAAGTACTAAAATAACTAAAGAAACATAACGTAAATGCACGAGAACAAGCCATTTAAGTCGCATGAATATGCTCCTATCAGTGTTTTTATTCAATTTATCACCCAAATTCGTCCAAATTAGTGTAGGTGTTCAAAACTGCCCAGATTGTGTTTTTAAGGCAGTTTTGAGTGTTTTGGTGCTGTTTTGAGTCTTTTGGTTTGATTTAGTGTTTTAGTGTTTAGTTTTGCATTCTTTGAGTCTATTTTAGTGTTTTAACCTTTGTTTTACGTTTTTGAGTCAGTTTTCAAGTGATTTAGCAATCCCTCCTAATCCCCGGTTTAGAACGATCCCTACTTATACATATACTACAATTGTTAAAAGAGGGTTTTAATTTGTGTGCTTATATATTTCGCATCAACATGCCACGGCAGCAACAAGTTAATGAGGTAAGTGCTATTTCCGAACTTCAAAATCAAATGGCTAATCTTACTTCTCTTCTTTCGCAGGTGGTTGAAATACCAAAGGTACAAAATGTGGCTATTTGTGGCGTATGCTTCATGAATGGACATCTCACGGACAAGTGCCCTCAATTGATTGAGAACGGAGGGTGGCAATCTGCCAATGCCGTGGGTTATGGGAACCAAAACCAACCAAGGAGTGATCCTTTCTCTAACACATACAATCCCGGTTGGAAAGATCATCCAAATTTCAAATGGAGGGAGCCACAACAACCCCAACAACAAAGCACATTTAGGCAGCAACCTCCGGGGTTCTACCAAAGGCCGTATGCACCCACACCACCCCAAGCACAACCTACACAACTCAAATCAGGTTCGTCCATAGATAATGATCAAAATTTTCAATTACTAACTTCTATGGCGCAGGAAATGCAAAATAGGGACAAAAAGGTTGATGAATTAGAAAAGCAAGTAGGGCAGATTGCGGAGTTCATGAGCCAATTTAGAGAGCAAGGTAAGTTGCCTAGTTCAACCGTTGTCAACCCAAAAGGAGGATTCGAATCTGCCAAAGCAATCATGTTGCGAAGTGGAAAACAAGTTGGAACGGCCTCATAACCCTCTAATTCAGCCCCAATGGAGGACGAAAAGTTGCAATTTGAGGAGGGGGAGCAAGAACAAGCCACGGCAAGGGTAGGAAACACCATGCCGTAGCCACCCAAATTACACCATTCGGCTTCTATGGGTAAGGATGTTCCAAATTCGATTATTTCTAATGTCATTCCTCCAAATGTACCATTTCCTCGTAGATTCATGCAAACAAAGAAGGAGGAGGCTGAAAAGAGACGTTTAGAAAAGTACAAGTCAATATACCACTTTTGGATGCAATTAAGCAAGTTCCAAGGTATGCTAAGTTTTTAAAAGAACTTTGCACTACTAGGAAGAGAATTTCAAACAAAGAGGTTGTAAAGGTAAGTGAAAATGTCTCAGCCATCTTGCAACGTAAATTGCCCCCTAAATGCAAAGATCCGGGTAGTTTTACAATTCCTTGTGTTATTGGCAATAATCGTTTTGAACATGCCATGCTAGACTTAGGTGCATCTATTAATGTTATGCCTTACTCAATTTATGCATCTATGAACCTAGGTGAGTTAAAAAATGATGGCGTGATTATTCAATTGGCCGATAGATCTAATGCCTATCCAAAGGGTGTTTTGGAAGATGTGTTAGTGCAGGTTAATCATTTAATCTTTCCGGCGGATTTCTACGTGCTGGAAATGGAAGAACCAAACCATGCCCCATCATTGCCAATTTTTCTTGGCCGCCCCTTTATGAAAACCGCCCGCACGAAGATTGATGTGTTTAATGGGACTTTGACAATGGAATTTGATGGGGAAGTTATTAATTTCAATCTTTCTGAATCTATCAAGTACCCTTTTGATGATCATTCATGTTTTGCTATTGATGTAATTGATTCGTTGGCATAGGACCATTTTGAACAATTGAACGAAGATGCACTTGAATTGGTCATTACAAAAGGAATGGAACTCAAAGACAAGGAAGTAGGGCCATTGACCATCCACGGCATGCATGGAGAACACCATGTCGTGGCCCCTAGTGTTGATATGATTGAGATAGTGGCTGCCCTTGAGTCATTGCCAATACAATCTGGTAAGTCTTCGAACCCAATTTCAATTCCAATTTCGACTAATACGCCCATTCCTTCAGTTGTGCAGCCACCTTCCCTTGAACTTAAACCATTGCCAAGCCATTTGAAGTATGTTTTATTGGAAGATAAAGAGACCTTGCCCGTCATCATATCCTCCTCACTCACGGCACAAGAAGAAGGTAAGTTAGTGAGGGTGTTAAAGGAGTACAAAACTGCAATTGGTTGGACCTTGGCCGACATCAAGGGAATAAGCCCGATCACGTGCATGCATCGTATACTTTTGGAGGAGGGGTCCAAAGCATCTTGAGAGGCTCAACGTCGACTCAACCCTCCAATGATGGAAGTTGTGAAGAAGGAGATAATCAAGCTCTTGGATTGTGGAGTGATCTATCCAATTTCGGATAGTCGGTGGGTGTCTCCGGTGCAATGTGTTCCAAAGAAATTCGGTGTAACTGTGGTGACAAATGCCGAAAATGAGCTTGTTCCTACTTGAATCCAAACAGGTTGGAGGGTTTGTATTGACTATAGGAAGCTCAATGCCATTCACTAGAATGCAACCTTCCATCCATTCCAGCCACCATTCTACACCTCCATACACTTACACACCATTGCAGCCACCTTCCACCTCTCTGACGCAACCATTTATCATCCTAAATCCCTTCCTAAACCAAAATCACATCCAAAATCACCCTAAGACCTCTGTGCCGCAGCAAGGAGAAGAAGAAAGAGGAGCTTGAACGTGCAGAAATTCAAAGTGGAATCTTTGGGCTTTCTAGGTGTAATTGATAGAAGCATATTTATGTGACTTAATTGGCTTGTTCTCGTGCATTTATGTTGTGTTTCCTTAGTTATTTTAGTGTTTAAAGTCACTTTTGTGTGTTTTCAGATTATAAAGCCAAAGTGTGCAAGAAGATGCAAATTGGAGTCTTTTGGAGCAAAAGAGGAATGAATGAGTTGAAGACTTGAAGAAATATGAATTCCTAATTGAAGATGGATTCCTACTCACACGAGGATTCCTAGAAGAACAAGGATTCCTACTCCAACAAGGATTCCTACTTGAAGTAGGAAAGTTAAGCCTAGGTTTCCCATTTTGGTAACCTTTCCTAATCTAAAAAGTCCTTATTTTCCAGCCACTTTGAAGGCCTTGTATGCACTTTAGGATACAAAACAAAGGCCCTAAACCCCTTAGGGACCTTTGCCGCACCTTTCCCTTTCTCTCCATCCCTTGCCGTGCAAGGGGGGGTATTTATGTCCTATTTTCTGCACTTAAACACATTCCCCTTTCAAAATAAAACCCGCATATTTTAGCCAATTTCCTTTTAGTTTCTGATTTGATTTCCTAATTCTAGAAGCTTTTGACTTAATTTTAGTTAACCAAATTAAGTTAGGGTTTTAATTTCTGAAAACCCTATATATTCTTGGACTTAAGCCGCACCCTAGATCACTTTTTAATCATTCATTCATCATTCCACCTCTTAGCCGCAGCCACCATCCTTCTTGCACCTTCAATCTGCAACCTTCCATCCATTCCAGCCACCTTCCATCCTTTGCCGCAGCATCCCATTCAACTTCCCACCATTCCTCTACTTCAAAACCTCCATCCAAACCTCCCTACACCACCACTAAGCCTTGCCGCACCACCATCCCATCCTAACTCCCATTCCTAAACCAAAATCACATCCTGATAGGAGCATATTTGTGCTACTTAGTTATGTTGTTTCCTTGCATTTGGTTACTTAATTTGTGTTTTAATTTCGTCAAAACTAAATCCCCCTTTACTTTAGTGTTTCAATTTAGTTAGAAAGTGTCTTAGTTTGTGTTTCTAAGTGTTTAGATTCAAGTTATCAACCAAATTCGTCCAAATTAGTGTAGGTGTTCAAAACTGCCCAGATTGTGTTTTTAAGGCAGTTTTGAGTGTTTTGTTGCTGTTTTGAGTCTTTTGGTTTGTTTTAGTGTTTTAGTGTTTAGTTTTGCATTCTTTGAGTCTAGTTTAGTGTTTTAACCTTTGTTTTACGTTTTTGAGTCAGTTTTCAAGTGATTTAGCAATCCCTCCTAATCCCCGGTTTAGAACGATCCCTACTTATACATATACTACAATTGTCAGAAGAGGGTTTTAATTTGTGTGCTTATATATTTCGCATCAAATTTTGGGCGCCGTTGCCGGGGATTAGCAACTTTGCTAATCCCTTGGATTGTTTACTTTCTGTTTATTTTAGTTTGTTAAAGTTTCTGACCTTCTTTTGTTTTTCTTGTTTTAGGTACTAGTGTATGACTCGGAGTTCTCAGCCGATTCGTGAGCATATCTTGGACTTTGACAGCGATTTCGAGAGGACTTTGAGACGAAAGAGGAAGCAACACAAATCAAATCCACCAAGCCCGGAACCTGACCTTGAAGAACAAGTCCTAGAAGAGGAAGAAGAGGCCACGGCAAGGATTTTTGAAGAAACACAAGGCATGGCTGTGGACAACCGGACACTCAAGGAGCTTTCTGCTTCGGGATTGGATAATGCCACACCTTTGTGTATCCAATATCCCACACCTGCCCAAGGTAAGACCGAAGAGTTCGAGTTGAAGTCAAGTTTGCTCCCCCACATTCCAAAATACCATGGGTTGTCCATGGAGGATCCGAACAAGCATCTGAAAGAATTCGAGGTGGTGTGTTCAAGCATGACTCCTGTCAACGTATCCATATTTTCATCACATTCATATTTACATTTTGCCCTTAATTTTATTCTGTCCATTTAATTTAATATTGTCCAAACATACTTCCCCCCCCCTATATTTTGTTAAGTCTTAGTCATTTGATTTGTTTTAAGTCTTTTACGTTTGTTTAGTTTTGCATTCTTTGAGTCTAGTATAGTGTTTTATATTGTGTTTTTACGTTTTTGAGTCAAATCCAAGTGATTAACAATCCCTCCTAATCCCCGGTCCAGAACGATCCCTACTTACATCATTACTACAATTGTCAAAAAGAGGGTTTAATTTGTGTGCGTATAAATCTCGCATCAAATTTTGGCGCCGTTGCCGGGGATTAGCAAATTTGTTAATCCCTTGGATTGTTCGTTTTTGTTATGTATTTTAGTTTAGTTTTTAATTTGTGTTTTATTGGTTGAATTCAAGTACTAGAGAAGCACAACATGGCACTTGATAATGCTTCTCTTTTGTCACAGCTTATGGAAAGGTCCCAAATGCAAAGCGTTGATATATTTGATCTTCAATCAAGGAGTAACGTGTTTTCCAATACTTACAGTTCAGATTGGAGTGATCATTCAAACTCTATGTGGTGGGAACCTCAACATGTTCAAGAAGAAGGATATTGGCAGCCATATGAGGAGTTCTATTCAAGACCTATACACCCACCACAACCTCATATTCAATATGCCCAACCAAATTTAAGATCGTCAATAGATTATAATCAAAAGCTTAATGAATTAATTTGTTTGGTGCAGGGCTCACAAAATCAAGACAATGAGGCTCAACAAGAAGGATATTGGCAGCCACCATATGAGGAGTTCTATTCAACGCCTATGCAGCCACCACAACCTGCCCAAAGCAATGAAATCCAACCTCAAAACAAAGAGAGGCAAAATCAAGACAAAAGGTTGGACTATTTGGAAAAGCAAATTGGGCAGATCGCGGAGTTCGTAGGACAGTTTCGAGACCAAGGCGAACTCCCTAGTTCAACCATTGCAAATCCGAAGGGAGGATTTGAAACTACCAAGGAAATCATCTTGAGAAGTGGCAAGGAGGTTGGAACGGACCCTCAACCATCAAAATCAAATCACAAGGAAGAGGAATACACCCAACCCACGGAAAGGGTGGAAACACCTTTGCCGGAGGCACCTATTGCTCCTACGCCATCTAATTCAAGTAAGGTTGTTCCAAATTTAATTAGTTCTAACCCCATTCCACCAAATATCCTTATTCCTTGCAGGTTCATGAATTCCAAGGAAGAAGAAAGTGAAAAAGACACCTTGGAAGCCCTTCCAAAGGTGAAAAGTAGGGAATATCATGAATTCATCAAAGAGGACGTTCTTGAGATAAACAACCCCAAAGAAGTTGAATTTTATGACACAAGACAAGGACCAATCCTCACATCAAATCTGACCAAGTGCAAAGTCCCTGAAACGTTCAAAGAAGGTGTTTATTCTTGAGTTCTTATTGGATCACATAAGTAAGCCACCTCCTCCAATTTCAATTTTCTTTTATACTAACATGTTGTTAATGATTCAGGCATCCAATCTTGAATTTAAACCATTACCGGATCATTTCAAGTATCACCTTCCATTCAAAGATCAATTCCATGCTGTTTCATTCTTAAAAAAAAAAAAAAAAAAAAAAAAAAAAAAAGAATAAAAATGGCAGAATGATGGAGCCTTCACAAAGGATGTTTACGTGAAGCCCCACTACGAGAAGTAGAAGCGGGAGGCATCGAAGCGGGAGGCATCGGAGCGGGAGGCATCGAAGCGGGAGGCATCGGAGCTAGATCATTCGAGGCCACAATACTTGGTGGAACGCTGGATGACCCAGGAAAAAGGTGCCTCTGGAGATAAGCCGCAAGCCTTTGACGGTCACTTTGAATCCGACCTTCAGATTCTTGCAGCTCATCAAGCTTCCTCTTCATGCCCGTCGAATAGTTGTTTGCAAGCACGTGCAAACTTCTATTCTCATACTTCAGCTGCTTGATCTCTTGCTTGAGACTTTCCACCTCTGCCATCAATGATTCAACCTGCCGGGAGCGAGCAAGTAGGCGTTGGCCCATGTTGGACACAGAGCCTGCACACTGAACACTGAGAACGAGGGACTCTTGAACGGCCAACTCATCGGACCGTCCTGAAAGCGGCCTACTATCCTTAGGAGTGAGGAGGTTCCTAGCTACTATCGTAGCTGTTGTTGCATCCGTCATCATGGAGTCTTCACCTGTAAGAGGACCGTTAGAAGATAAGAAAGAAGGGCGCCATACATTACCTTGACGGGGCGCAACCGGATCGCTGCTGAGACTCAAATCTAACCTAAGGTTCGATGGGTTAGTTGTTGATGTATTATTCCTTCCTAATGCTAGAATATATTTAGTATAATGGCACAAGCAAGGGTGTCGAATCCTCAGGGACTAATTGGACCTATGTAATTACTTGTTTTGCAAGAACTCTATGAAATGAATCAAACTAAACAGAATAGGCAGATTTGTTGTTGTAACTTGAAAGTATAAGAAAGTGAAGTAAACACAAATAAATGACTCAACAACTAATAAAATGAGATAGTACCAATGGAGATGATGCTAGGGATTCGGTTTCACCATTGCTAAACCAAGTCCATGTTTGTTAAGTTAGCTTGTACTCATTCATCTACCTATTTCTTGAGTTTGTTTCACTTGGACATGATCAACCATATGATGTGTGGATTTGATCAAATGTCTCTAATCATGAACCTAGTTGTGATGTGCAACTTTGGTTCATAATCAAGAGTATGTAATGCACAAGAAACTTTCATAAAACCAAAGGGAATAACTCGGCAGGATGTTTGCTAAACATTCCCTTCATTCATTCACATATCTACCAAGATTATGCATGATGTGTGTTTTAATCTTGGCTACACAACTTAGTGATTAATTCAAATGATGATCAAACATTAAAATCAACACACTAAGTCACCATTAAATCAGAGAATGAAACAAGAAATAGATGGACAAACTGAGCATTCTAACTTAATTACATGGCAAACTTTGCAAGGTTACATCGAATCCCTAGAGGAGGATTAGTTACAATTCATGTTTACAAAAGATTTAACATAAAAATATAAAACATGAATGAACATAGAATTAATAAGAAGAAACCCTTGAAGCAAAACTGATGTTGAATTCCTTGAAGAGTGCCTTCGGTGTTGGTTTTCCAAATGTGGTGCGGATGAAGGTAGATTGGTTATGGTTGAATGGTTTCTGCCCTTGGGACAGAAATGGACAGAAAATGAAGTGAAATGGGAGAAGTTATGCGTGTGTAATGGACTGAGTGAAGAAGAAAAAATGCGGAACCCTTGTTGTGTGAAGTGAGACTTGTTTTATAGAAAGGAATGTGGCTCCAACACTCAGATTGGATCTCCATCTGCACAAGTGAGATGGAATAGCATAAAATGAGCTGGAATTGATGGGTTTCTGAGGTAGTGGACGCATGGCATGGACAAGATCTGCAAGTATGTGTTAATGTATTCAAAGAAGCATGTGCCCTTGCTTCAACAAGTGAGTGGAACCTGCAAAGGTGAATTGGCCATTTGAAATTGTTTGTACAAATCTGGAAAGGGGAAGAAAGCACACGGCATGGACAAAGGGGGCTGGAATCACATGGAATGATGGGATGAAATGGATTTTTGAAATGATGGCTGAAAGGAGTGGACATGATCTGCAGGTATGTGGTTTGTTTAATCAAAATGCATGTGGATTTCTGCAAAGATGAAGTGGAGAAGGGAAATGGAATGCACGGTCAGCTTGTGAATCATCCATGTGAATGTGGCTGAGTGGATTAAGTGATGGAAGTGGATGTTTTTGGCGCAAAAGGGAGATGGACAAGTAGTGGAATGCACGGCACAAGGTGTGAGAAATCTGATTTGGTGCTAGAAGTGCATAAAATGATGGGATGATGATGCGTGATTTATACGCACACAAATTAAACCCTCTTTTCGTCAAATTGTAGTATATGTATAAGTAGGGATCGTTCTAGACCGGGGATTAGGAGGGATTGTTAATCACTTGGATTTGACTCAAAAACATAAAAACAAAGTTAAAAACGTTCACAAAGACTCAAAGGACTCAAAACAACACAAACACACTCAAATCTGCCTAAAAACCACTTTCTGGGCAGATTTGAGCACAAACACAAATTTGGACGAATTTGTGTAACAAAATGACTCAAGAACGTAAAAACACAATATAAAACACTAAACTAACTCAAAGAATGTAAAACTAAATGCTTGAAACACTAAAACAAACCAAAAGACTCAAACATCACCCAAAACACTCAAAACTGCCTTAAAATCACTTTCTAGGCAGTTTTGAGCACTTTGGTGAATTTGGACGAAATTGGGAAATAAAATGAATCAAAACACTCATAAACACAAACTAAGATACTTTCTAACTAAATTGGACATTAAAGTAAAGGGGGATTGAGGTTTATACGAAATTAAATTAAATGAACAAATTAAACTTAAAACAGAATGTAACTATGAAATTGATGAAATGGAATGAATGGATGGATGCTAGCCAAGGGGTTCATCTCCATACATGTTATACTTGCATACTAAATGATTTCCAATTGCATTTCAATAAACCATGAACTCTCAACACCCCAAGTTAACCGTGATGCACTAATTAACCTTCAAATCTTCCTAACGTTATTGAATTGGATGATGCATGCGACAATTCAAAACATTCCCCACAAGTCCTCAACATGAATGCATAGAAGAGGTACAAGCAAGAATCATTACGCTCTATGAAAATTATAAGTGTTGACGAGGCATTCGTTACTATGAATGCATGAAACTCTTGCCAAGAATTCGTTTAACGCGATTGTTTATAAGCAACCTCCACTACTTATGAATATAAGTTCGTAACTATTAGGTGAAACTCACTTATATTCTAGCATCATATTCATGCATGAAAATTAAGCGTGCGCTCTCAATAAACATACATAAATAAGTTATCAATAAAACGGTTAAACAAATTGAATCACAACTTATGAAACGCAATTAGAAGTAATCAAATCAAAATGCAAGCATAAACATATATTTCAAATTAACCCCTAGCCAAGGGGGGTTTAGTTCCTTATGATACAAAACAAAGAGAATCAAAGAAACACCTAAACATTCCAACAACTCAAACTTGAATTGTATGAACGTTTAGGCACTCTTCTCTTCCTCTTCGTTGTAGCACAAGGTCTAAGGATAGTTTGATGGTGTGAATGGTTTGGGTAGTGGTGGAGGAATGGAAGGATGGTGTTTGGATTTGTAGGGGAAACTCACGGCACAAAGGGGGTGGTTTGATGGTCTACATTTCTGCAATGGATGAGTTTATGGAAGAGTGTTTGGAATGGGTGAATTTCTGGCACAAAGGCCTTATTTCTGTGGTGAATGGATTGTGTATGAATGAGAATGAATGAATGAGTATTTATAGGTGAAATGGGGGGAACATGACAGCTAGGAACTTGGTGGAAATCTGAAATGGTGATGGGAGATGCATGTGGCTGTTTGTGCATGTGATTAAAGGGTGGAAATGCATGTGTTTTGACAGAAATGAAAGGGAATGCACGTTTTTGGTTGATTTCTGGTGGTTGTGAGGTGGAAATCTAGGTGGAAATGCATGTGGATTAAAGCTATGTGAATGATTAAGGTGAATGTGCATGAGTGCATGTGAAATCTGCCAAGATGCATGTGTTATGAAGTGGATTTTCTGCAAAGCAAGGTGAATGTGCATGTGATTAAATTAAAAGATGGAATGCATGTGAATATGATGGAAATCTGATTTCTTTGAAGATGCATGTGCAATGAAGTGGAATGACAGCTAGGTTATGATGATGAATGCATGTGAATATGATGGAAATCTGATTTCTTTGAAGATGCATGTGCAATGAAGTGGAATGACAGCTAGGTTATGATGATGAATGCATGTGGCTGATTTAATTGAATAGGAAAGCATGTGAAATGTTTGTGGTGAGTGAATGTTCATGTGAATTAAAGCTAAAGTGATGATGATAAGTGATAAGTGATAAGTGATATGATATGTGGTTATGATGTGATAAGTGGTTATGATAAGTGATAAGTGATATGATAAAGTGATGATGATAAGTGATAAGTGATAAGTGATATGATATGTGGTTATGATAAGTAATGGGAGCATGTGGGTTAATTAATGAAGGAAATGCATGTGCAATGACAATGTGTTAGAATGGATGTGTGTTATGCATGGCATGATTGGGATTAGGAAAGGTTTAAATGTCCTAAAACTAAAGAGAACAAGGTTCCAACACTTTGGCTCCAATTAGGTCTTCAATTTCGTCCAACACTTTGGCTCCAAGCATAAGCTATCCATCCTTAGCCCAAAAGTGCTCCAAAAATCTCCAAAATGCATCTTTTTGCTCCTTTAGCCCTTTGGACCTACAAACACACGAAAATAGCTTAAAGTACTAAAATAACTAAAGAAACATAACGTAAATGCACGAGAACAAGCCATTTAAGTCGCATGAATATGCTCCTATCAGATGACATGAGAATGCACGGCCAAGGTTGTGAACATGCATGTGAATGCATGTTTTGGTGTTGGAACCACATAGCTAACTTCAATGTTTTTGCCTTGTTTAGAATCACCCAATATGGCCGAATTGCATCTCTTAACACTTCACATCTTTTCTGGAATGTTTTTACTTCATTTGCCTTCCCATTGATCCAAATTCCCACTTGGCTGCACACTAACACCAAATAATGTAAAATGCAACTAGTTTAATCCAAAACAATCACAAAGACGCCAAATAAGGAAGATATAAATGCATGCAAAATGTGACTTATCAAATACCCCCAAACCTGGTTTTTGCTAGTCCTCGAGCAAACTTAAAACTAAAACACACCAACACAAACATCTAACTAAACCACTTTCGCTGGCTAAACGATTGCACTGAGCATGTGCAAGCCTTTGAACCCCTAGGTGTCCCTAGTTGGAGGAGTTGTGTCTCCTGAGGGCTTACAGTGATGACACCCACAAACATCTACCAAATCTGCAAACAACTTGGTTACTACAAGCTTTAAACAAACTAATAAGAACCAATGAAGATTTTGTTTTACATTCAAACTCAAAAGTTTTCCACTCCAAAGAATCGTATCAATTGTAACGTATAAAGATATTTCTCCATGTCTTACAACTTCAAGGTCACCATACCCAAATGCTTCAGATAGAATTCGCCTCAACTCTACTCCTCACAGCTTCCACTCAAGTTCTCACTCAGATCTTAAGGTTTAGTCTCTCCACAACATATATGAGTGAAATTATGTAAATGGAATCAAAATTCTCACATATGAAATCTGAAATGGCAGCACAGTTTCTGAGTAGATCTCATGAAATGAATCAAATGCTAAGAATATAGATAACACACACACTTACCATCACCCATGAATACATCCTCAATGATCAGCTAGGTCTTTCTCAAGATTGTAATGCAAGGCTTAGGGTATAGGTTACGAAAGACGTGATATGAAATACTAGAGCTTGGGGCATACCAAGGTGTCTTTGAGGCTCTTCACTGGTATTTGTCTTCTTTTGTTTTTGGCGTCCAGGCCCTATGCTTTATAATGAGGCGATTTGGAATTTGTACCCACTTTGATCCTCTTTTTTTTTTTTTTTTTTTTTTTTTTTTTTTTTTTTTTTTTTTTTTTTTTTTTTTTTAGAAACATTTTCAACATAGGTGCCCTCGGTACACGCCACAATCTTGTTCTACAACTTAATCTGCCCTTAGTCTTCATCACATTGGTATTCCCCAAACTATAAGGGATGGCTTGTAATGGGCTAGAATGGGTAGATTATGGTGTGGGAGATGAAAGAATTAGGCTAAAGTGTTTGGCTGCAACAAGGGTGAATGGAGCACACAAATGGGTAGGATTTAAGCCTTTTAGTAGTTAAAACATGCATAGCCTAACATCGTCTCATTGAGTTCATTCATGAATGATACTAAACACATGGTATCTGCAAAGAGAGAGTAATTCTTAGTATCCAATCAAAATAGAAGTAATGAGATCATTTAAAGTGAAATTGAAAGAAAAAGATAAGAGTAGAAACACTTTAAACCCTCTCAAAGAAGTAATTAGGCTCAAAATAACTCACTAGGGTAGTCTCCACTATTCTTCTTCCAGAATTTGAGTATGGTACCTCCATGATCATAATTTCAAGAGTTAAAGCTTTATACATGACAACAAGATGCAACACTTTTTCATAGCAATCCAATCGATTGTTTTCAAACATAGCCCTCATATACATTCATATTAGTAAGCAAAACACCCTTAACCAAAACTAACATATAAAACAAACACAAAACACAAACTTTCAACACTCTTAACCAAGCTAACACATGAAATAAATACAAAACACAAACCTCCTTCCATCCCACACCCCCAAACCTAATCTAAGCATTGTCCTCAATGCTTAAAATTGTATGCAAAGTAAATAGGCAAAGAATATGGAATGGAAATAATATAAACACAAAATAAGGAAAGACACAAACCACACTAGGTTGCCTCCTAGCAAGCGCTTTATTTAATGTCTAGGCGAGACATGGTAGCTTGTTCATGGTGTGGTAAACTCAAGAAAATCTACAACTTGATACACTTGCTCTTCCTCCACTTTATCCAAGTATGGTTTCAATCGCTGCCCGTTGACTTTAAAAGAGGTGCCATTCTTCATGTTCTCTATCTCCACAGCTCCGTGGGGAAATGTTTGCAGCACCTTAAATGGTCCCACCCACCTAGACTTCAGTTTTCCTGGAAAAAGTCTCAAACGTGAGTCATACAAAAGTACCTTCATACCTTGGTGAAACTCCTTCCTTAGGATGGCCTTGTCATGATAGAGCTTAGTCCGTTCCTTGTAGATTTTGGCATTCTCATATGCCTCATTTCTAAGCTCTTCCAACTCATTAAGTTGGAGCTTCCTTGCTATTCCAGCATCCTTGTAATCAAAGTTGAACTTCTTGATGGCCCAATATGCACGGTGTTCAAGCTCCATTGGCAAATGACAAGCTTTCCCAAACACAAGGCGATAAGGACTCATGCCAATGGGGGTCTTGTATGCTGTTCTATATGCCCATAGTGCATCATTTAACCTCAATGACCAATCCTTCCTTGTAGGGCTCACAGTCTTCATCAAAATGTTCTTGATCTCCCTATTGCTAATCTCCACTTGTCCTGAGGTTTGAGGATGGTACGGGGTTGCCACTTTGTGGTTGATGTTGTACTTCTTCATCAAGGATTCAAAAGGTTTGTTGCAGAAATGGCTGCCACCATCACTAATAATAGCTCTTGGGGTTCCAAACCTACAAAAAATCACATCTTTAAGAAAATTCAACACAACCTTATGATCATTAGTTCTTGTAGCAATGGCTTCAACCCATTTGGATACGTAATCCACTGCCACTAATATGTATAAGTAGCCAAAAGAGGATGGAAATGGTCCCATGAAATCGATTCCCCAAACATCAAAGAGTTCCACCACCAAAATGTTGTTCAATGGCATCTCATTTCTTCGGCTAATGTTCCCCATTTTCTGGCACCTATCACACTTAGAGCAAAAATCAAAAGCATCTTTGAATGAAGTAGGCCAAAAGAAACCAGATTGTAAAACCTTTAGAGATGTCTTTTTGGCACCAAAATGGCCTCCACATGCCAATGTGTGGCTAAATGTTAGGATGCTTTGTTGCTCACTTTCTGGGACACATCTCCTAATGATTTGATCAGGGCAATATTTAAACAAATATGGTTCGTCCCAAACGTAGTGCTTTACCATGGCAAGGAACTTCTTTCTTTCCTGAAAAGAAAGGTCATTTCTCATTATACCACAAGCAAGATAATTAACAAAATCCGCATACCATGGTTCTTGTTCTTGAACAACAAGGATTTGTTCATCTGGAAATGATTCATTTAGGGGCAAAGGTTGTCCAACTCCATGGTTTTCATTAAGCCTGGACAAATGGTCAGCCACAACATTATCACTGCCCTTCTTATCTCGAATTTCCAAGTCAAACTCTTGTAGTAAGAGTATCCATCTAATCAAGCGTGGTTTAGCATCCTTCTTTGTCATCAAGTACCTAAGGGCTGCATGATCAGAAAACACAATAACTTTAGATCCCACAAGATATGACCTAAACTTTTCTAAGGCAAAAACAACAGCAAGCAACTCCTTTTCAGTTGTGGAATAGTTAAGTTGGGCATCATGCAGAGTCCTGCTTGCATAGTAGATCACATGTGGAAGCTTGTTCACCCTTTGCCCTAAAACTGCACCAATAGCATAGTCAGAGGCATCACACATTAATTCAAAAGGTAACGACCAATCTGGTGCCATAATAATAGGGGCCGAGGTTAGTTCATATTTCAAAGTATTGAATGCATCCATACAAGCCTTATCAAAATGAAATACAACATCTTCAGCTAACAGATTGCATAATGGACGAGTGATCATTGAAAAGTTCTTAATGAAACGACGATAAAAACCCGCATGGCCCAAAAAACTTCTTACTCCCTTCACAGTGGTGGGGGCTACCATATTGGTGATGACGTCAATTTTGGCTTTGTCCACCTCCATTCCTTTGCTAGAGATTACATGTCCCAACACAATTCCTTGTTTCACCATAAATTGGCACTTTTCCCAATTGAGAACCAAATTTGTTTCCTGACATCTTTGAAGTACTAAAGAGAGATGGTTAAGACATTCATCAAAAGAGGAACCAAACACTGAGAAGTCATCCATAAATACCTCAATGAATCTTTCTACCATGTCAGAAAAGATGGCCAACATGCATCTTTGGAATGTTGCTGGAGCATTGCAAAGCCCAAAAGGCATTCTCCTGTATGCAAATGTGCCAAAGGGGCAAGTAAAGGTTGTTTTCTCTTGATCCTCCGGAGCAATTGCAATTTGATTGTAACCTGAGTATCCATCCAGAAAACAATAATGTGAGTAACCTGCCAATCTCTCAAGCATTTGATCTATGAAAGGCATAGGAAAGTAATCTTTTCTAGTGCTAGAATTCAACTTCCTGTAATCGGTGCAAACACGCCAACTGGCCGTGGGCTTTGTGGGCACAAGCTCATTGTTTTCATTCCTCATCACAGTGATTCCCACCTTCTTAGGCACCACCTGAATAGCACTCACCCATTTGCTATCAGAAATGGGATATATGATCCCCACATCTAACAATTTCAACACCTCATTCCTAACAACCTCCTTCATGTGTGGATTGAGTCTTCTTTGTGGCTCACGGGTTGACTTTGCCCCCTCCTCCAAAAGAATCCTATGCATGCACATGGTAGGGCTTATTCCCTTGATATCTGCAATAGACCAACCAAAAACTGATTTGAACTCTTTTAACACCCTAATTAGTTTATCTTCTTCATTTGGGGTGAGATCAGAAGCTATGATAATTGGAAGAGTTTCAAATTCAGCTAGATATGCATATTTTAGATGTGGTGGAAGTGGTTTAAGTTCAAGTTTTGGTGCCTTAACAGTGGAAGGAGTTAGATGTGACATTGATGGTTCTAAAGGCTCTAAAAAAGGTGAAACATTCAAAGGGTACAATGCTAATGCTTCCAAGGCAGCTACTTCTTCCATGAGTGCATCTTCTTCATCAAACTCATCTTGAGATTGACTCAAAACAGTTTGTAATGGTTCATTCGATTGTGCCTGCAAGAACTTAGAGAATACCAATGAATCAAGCACATCAATGGCATAACAATTAAGAGATGAAGAAGGATGAGAAAGAGATTCAAACACTTTGAATTGAACTGTCTCTCCTAACACTGTCATAGTGAGGAGTCCATTTTGCACATCAATGATGGTCTTGGCCGTGGCCATGAAAGGTCTCCCAAGCAATATTGGCAACTCACGATCATGTATAGGAGCTTCTTCCATGTCCAACACTACAAAATCTGCAGGCAAGATTAGTTTATCAACTTGAACTAGAATATCTTCTACTATACCTCTTGGATATTTCACGGATCTGTCTGCAAGTTGTAATGAAATGGTGGTGGCTTTCAAATCTCCCAAACCTAGTTGAAGGTACACTGAATAAGGCATTAAGTTGATGCTAGCATCCAAATCAAGCATCGCCTTCTCTACTTTCTTGTCCCCTATGGTGATGTTGATAGAGAAACTTCCTGGGTCCTTGAGCTTTGGTGGAAGTTTTCTTTGCAAAACTGCACTCACATTCTCAGACACCACTACCTTCTCATGTGGTACATACTTCCTTTTGTAGCTGTTTAACTCCTTGAAGAACTTCCCATATGCTGGCATGTTCCTAATGACATCAAGCAAAGGTAAGTTAACATTCACTTTGCTTAGTATATCAAAAATTTCCTTGAATGACTTATCCTGCTTGCTCTTGGCAAGTCTTCCAGGGAATGGTATTGGTGGAGTGTATGGTTTCTCGGCCTTGTGAAGATTTGGTGCTTCAAATGAGGAAGTATCATGGCTTGGTTCCTCATTTGGTTTCTCATTGTCTCCTTGAGTAACACCTGCATTCACATGATCATATTCATTAGTAACTTCATTGCCAACCCTATTATCAATAACCTTACCACTTCTAAGTGTAGTGATTGCTTTGGCTTGCTCTTGGTTCCTTTGGAGTATAACGGGTTGGCTTGGAAACTTTCCAACTTCTCTTTGGTTCAAGGCATCTGCAATCTACCCCAATTGTGT
Organism: Pyrus communis; assembly: GCF_963583255.1. Taxonomy (NCBI): domain Eukaryota; kingdom Viridiplantae; phylum Streptophyta; class Magnoliopsida; order Rosales; family Rosaceae; genus Pyrus; species Pyrus communis. The sequence goes on from NC_084812.1 coordinate 17,893,771, forward strand.
CTCCATTTTGGTTAGAGCCGCTGAATGTTGTTGGAGAGTGCTATTTGTGGAATGTTGGAATTGCAAGGTGTTTTGGGCTAACATCTTAATTGTATCTTCAAGGGTAGTGGCAGGTTTTGGTTGGAAATTTTGGAATTGATTGTTGTTCTTCCATGAAAGGTTGGGATGATCTCTCCAACTCGAGTTATATGTATTGGAATACACATCATTCCTTGGCCTTTGGTTGTAAGAATTCATGAGGTTCACTTGCTCTTGAACATACTCGGGATAAGCCTCCCTAGATGGACATTAGTGAGTAGGATGGCTTGGTATGTTGCAAATGGCACACACTTCATTTGCTTTTGGCACCATGTTGAGCACGGATTCAAGCTTCCTTTCTAGGTTAGCTACCTGCAACAAAAGCTCATGATTAGAACTTGTTTCATAGACTCCAACTTTCTTACCCCTTAAATCTTTGTGTTGAGCATTAGACCCCAACATCTCATAAATGTTATATGACTCTTGAGCATTCTTTTTCTTCAATGCTCCACCTGCTGCATTATCAACAGTTGATTGACAAGTTTGGGTTAGTCTATCATAGAAAATTTGCATTTGTAAGTGAAAAGGTAACCCATGGTGTGGACATTGTATCAAGAAGCCTTTAAAACGCTCCCAACACTCATTGAAAGGTTCTCCATCATCTTGTTTGAAGTTGAAGATTTGTCCCCTTAATGTGGCTATCTTTTGAGTGGAAAAAAACTTCTCCAAGAACTTCTTAGCCACGGCATCCTATGTAGTGAGGGAACCTGGTGTTAGAGTCATCAACCAACTCTTGGCCTTATCTTTCAAGGTGTAAGGAAACACTCTCATCCTCAAATTTGCTTCACTTACTCCCTGCAAAGGTAAACCACTCACAACATTGTAAAACTCTTTAATATGAGCTAAAGGGTCTTCATTAGGTAAGCCATAAAATGAAGGAAACATATGGAAATGTGAAGATTTGAGATCATAGTTTCTAGCTTCTGTGGGCAGCAAGATGCATGAAGGTGAATTTGGTATGATTGGTTGAGCAAAGTCCTCCAAAGCTCGAAGTTCATCTTGGTTGCCCGCCATCTCTTCTTCTCTTTCCCAATTATATTGCTCAGATCCTTTACTTGTTGAACTAGGTGAATTCCCTTCCTCTTCCTCACGGCTAATGGATGAACTTGATGGCACAAAGTTGTCCAAAGTGTGGCCCTTCAACCGTTCAATTCTTTGGCCTAACTCAACAAGTCTATTTGACATATACTACCTGAAACAAAGTAACACAAGTTTGAATGAAAATCAAGAATCTACCTACAATGAAAAGAACAAAGTTTAACTAGCAAACAACAATGAAATGAACAAATTTTAAATAGCAAACAAGCAATTACAAGGGACTGAAATCAGTCCCCGGCAACGGCGCCATTTTTGTTGATGTATTATTCCTTCCTAATGCTAGAATATATTTAGTATAATGGCACAAGCAAGGGTGTCGAATCCTCAGGGACTAATTGGACCTATGTAATTACTTGTTTTGCAAGAACTCTATGAAATGAATCAAACTAAACAGAATAGGCAGATTTGTTGTTGTAACTTGAAAGTATAAGAAAGTGAAGTAAACACAAATAAATGACTCAACAACTAATAAAATGAGATAGTACCAATGGAGATGAAGCTAGGGATTCGGTTTCACCATTGCTAAACCAAGTCCATGTTTGTTAAGTTAGCTTGTACTCATTCATCTACCTATTTCTTGAGTTTGTTTCACTTGGATATGATGTGTGGATTTGATCAAATGTCTCTAATCATGAACCTAGTTGTGATGTGCAACTTTGGTTCATAATCAAGAGTATGTAATGCACAAGAAACTTTCATAAAACCAAAGGGAATAACTCGGCAGGATGTTTGCTAAACATTCCCTTCATTCATTCACATATCTACCAAGATTATGCATGATGTGTATTTTAATCTTGGCTACACAACTTAGTGATTAATTCAAATGATGATCAAACATTAAAATCAACACACTAAGTCACCATTAAATCAGAGAATGAAACAAGAAAGTAGATGGACAAACTGAGCATTCTAACTTAATTACATGGCAAACTTTGCAAGGTTACATCGAATCCCTAGAGGAGGATTAGTTACAATTCATGTTTACAAAAGATTTAACATAAAAATATAAAACATGAATGAACATAGAATTAATAAGAAGAAACCCTTGAAGCAAAACTGATGTTGAATTCCTTGAAGAGTGCCTTCGGTGTTGGTTTTCCAAATGTGGTGCGGATGAAGGTAGATTGGTTATGGTTGAATGGTTTCTGCCCTTGGGACAGAAATGGACAGAAAATGAAGTGAAATGGGAGAAGTTATGCGTGTGTAATGGACTGAGTGAAGAAGAAAAAATGCGGAACCCTTGTTGTGTGAAGTGAGACTTGTTTTATAGAAAGGAATGTGGCTCCAACACTCAGATTGGATCTCCATCTGCACAAGTGAGATGGAATAGCATAAAATGAGCTGGAATTGATGGGTTTCTGAGGTAGTGGACGCATGGCATGGACAAGATCTGCAAGTATGTGTTAATGTATTCAAAGAAGCATGTGCCCTTGCTTCAACAAGTGAGTGGAACCTGCAAAGGTGAATTGGCCATTTGAAATTGTTTGTACAAATCTGGAAAGGGGAAGAAAGCACACGGCATGGACAAAGGGGGCTGGAATCACATGGAATGATGGGATGAAATGGATTTTTGAAATGATGGCTGAAAGGAGTGGACATGATCTGCAGGTATGTGGTTTGTTTAATCAAAATGCATGTGGATTTCTGCAAAGATGAAGTGGAGAAGGGAAATGGAATGCACGGTCAGCTTGTGAATCATCCATGTGAATGTGGCTTGAGTGGATTAAGTGATGGAAGTGGATGTTTTTGGCGCAAAAGGGAGATGGACAAGTAGTGGAATGCACGGCACAAGGTGTGAGAAATCTGATTTGGTGCTAGAAGTGCATAAAATGATGGGATGACATGAGAATGCACGGCCAAGGTTGTGAACATGCATGTGAATGCATGTTTTGGTGTTGGAACCACATAGCTAACTTCAATGTTTTTGCCTTGTTTAGAATCACCCAATATGGCCGAATTGCATCTCTTAACACTTCACATCTTTTCTGGAATGTTTTTACTTCATTTGCCTTCCCATTGATCCAAATTCCCACTTGGCTGCACACTAACACCAAATAATGTAAAATGCAACTAGTTTAATCCAAAACAATCACAAAGACGCCAAATAAGGAAGATATAAATGCATGCAAAATGTGACTTATCATTAGTCATTTTTCAAAGGTGTTCAAAGAGAAGGGTGGATGGAGTTAAATCTCAAAGGGCCGGAGACGATTTTCACAAATGGGTAGTTTTCAAAGTGTGCATGTTGGCGGTGATCGATAGCTCTATAAAAAGCCAAGGCGACGCGACCACCGATTCAAAGAGCCGGATTTTCCTGCACAAAGTTCGGCGACGATCTCTCGGATTTTCAGAAAACGCGTTCAACTTTGTCAAAAGATCTCTGACAAAGCTGAAAACACGTGGAGGCCATCATCGCAACTACACACTTTTGCCGACAAGTGCAAAGTTCGGCGACACTTTCTCTGCTTTTCAGAAAACACGTGCAGCTTTGTCAAAAGGAGCCGCATCCGCACTACTACGTGTCGTTCAGAAAGCGAAGGGGCGCCTGCTCAGAAATCGAAGAGGCGTCGTTCAGATATCGAAGAGACGTTTGTCGACAAGGGTAAAAGAACAGTACCACCACTTGCTATTGAGAAATCCCTATATATGTCCACCTTCATCTCTTATGGCAAGGCAGACCTGAAGAAAATGCCCAACTCTTCCTCACCTCTGAGGGCGCACTCCCAGCAAAGCCTTTCGAAATACTCAATTTTTTCTTCTTCCCCAAAGATGATACCAGATGCCTGGAGTATAGATGACCCAGGAGGAAACGGTAGATTGAAGCATGTGCTGATTCATTCACTGCTTCTTCAAAAGCAAAGGTATCTCATATCATCAAGGTCAAAAGCAAAAGTATCTCATATCATGCTCTTTCCCTGTCTTTTTCTTTGTCCTTGTTCTTACTCGCATGGCAAAGTGAAAGAAGCAATCAGCCGACACTTGGAGTCAGTCTTCCGATCTGGAGCCGACTGCCTGGAATCTATTCCTGGTTGCTTACCTAGCGTTGCTCTCGAGTAGTCATCTTCAGCGGTTGATACACTTCCAGAGAAGGGACCACGTCTGCAAAGATTGAACAAAGAAACAGATAAAAGGGGTAAGCTCAGACCTTCGGGGGAGAACAAAAGAATCCTGCTGCCCAGAAAGTGGTTTTTAGGCAGATTTGAGTGTGTTTGTGTTGTTTTGAGTCTTTTGGTTTGTCTTAGTGTTTTAAAGTTTAGCTTTGCATTCTTTGATTCTAGTATAGTGTTTCATATTGTTATTTTATGTTTTTGAGTCAAATCCAAGTGGTTAACAATCCCTCCTAATCCCCGGTCTAGAACGATCCCTACTTATACATATACTACAATTTGACGAAAAGAGGGTTTAATCAAAAGAACCCTACTTATACATATACTACACTTGGAAAACTTCTTTGTTGCTTCACTTGAGACCATTTGGATTTTGACTTTCCTTCATCAAGTAGGAAACCTTATTTGAGTAGGAAACTTTGTTCTTCTAGGAATCCTAATTCAACTAGGAAACCCATTTTAACTAGGAATCCTAATTCAACTAGGAAACCATCTTCCATAAGGGACTTTCCTACTTCAACTAGGAAACCTTGCTCAAGTAGGAATCATCATCTTCAAGTCTTCAATTTCGTCCATCCTCTTGGCTCCAAGCATATGATGTCCATTCCAAGCTCTAATTTGCTCCAAAAGGCTCCAAAATGCATCCTTTTGCATACTTTGCCCTTAAAACCTGAAAACACATAGAACTAGCTTAAAAGACTACTTTACTAAGGAAAAACACTATAAATGCACAAAAACAAGCTAAACTAAGGTGCGTAAATATGCTCCTATCAAATTCCCCCACACTTAGCTTTTGCTAGTCCTCGAGCAAAACAAAATGAAACAAAGTAAATAACGAAGTAAAACGAGTAAAACGCAACCTACACCTTCCAACAATCGCCTCAGGGATTTCCAATGCACATGACATGTTAAAAATCATCATTCCCACAGATTTTAGCCATCTTTACGCTTAAGCATGTACTTAATCATGGTCACTACTCATTAGTTCACAAATAACCAATTACAACATGATTTTGAATGTAGTAACATGCCTTAGAGAATTTCCTCAATTCCTTACTAGATATGCACTCAATTTTCACACAGATTTTCTGACTACACACCCTATACTAGTTATATGTGAGAAGATAGATGTAAATATGAAAACGAATGCTCACATATATGTATGACAAAGAAAGCACTTTTCGGAGTTAATAACATGTTTAGATATGATCTCATTAATGGAACGCTACTACTTAGATGCGAGAACCAGTGACACCATATGCTCGTACCAATTTTAAACTCCACAAATTGAAACACATAACACTCAAGATTAAAGTCAAGGGTTGTAACGGGGCTAGGGGTATTGGCTAACAAAGAAAGGTAAAGGATAAAACAACCGTTCTTTAAACAATAGTAAGCAAAGCAATGAACTTGATACTTAGAATTCACTTTAGAGTGCAGAGAATAACTTTAAACACAAAGGGGAATACACGTGCATACTTAGGGTCAAATGCAACGTTTTGGACCCTTTCTTCAATAACCAACAACTTAGAGCTCATTTTATGCTCTTTCAACTCCTTTTCATACTTTTCACAACTTTTTCTTTTTTTCTTCTTATTTTCCACGAATTTTTTTTCTCTCTCTCTCTTTTTTTTTCTTTTCTTCGCCGTGCCTCATTCAAGACTTTGGCACACCCATATATCAAGAATCCTTCCCCCACACTTGTTTTCTGCAATGCAATGATCAAAAGGAATTCATCTTTAAGTTATGCTTTTACTATGCTTCAAGAACAAAGGTATGGGTGGTCCTACTCTAGGCTAGGTGAGGAAAATTGTGGGTTAACAAAGAAAGTAGGCTACACAAGGCTCAACGGGGTTAAATCCTACAAACAAATGAAATAAGGAAATATGGCAATTTGGCTATGGTGGTTACTACTAACTTCATCTTGAATATGTGTTATGCAATTCAACAACATGTTTTGAATGAAATTGGCATGAGTTCTAGTATTTGGAACTAAATGATGAAACGCCTTCTAAGTAGTAACCAAGCAAAGAAAAATGAGATCATGCAACGACTTTAGAAAACAAGAATGCACAGATTTTAACTCTCCAAATAAACGTTTAGGCTCAAGTCTCACAAGGTTGTAGCATTAGTTTGAGTTCCTTCCTTCAAGCATGTTTACAAAAATTTGATGCGTGATTTATACGCACACAAATTAAACCCTCTTTTCGTCAAATTGTAGTATATGTATAAGTAGGGATCGTTCTAGACCGGGGATTAGGAGGGATTGTTAACCACTTGGATTTGACTCAAAAACGTAAAATAACAATATGAAACACTATACTAGACTCAAAGAATGCAAAACTAAACTTTAAAACATTAAAACAAACAAAAAGACTCAAACATCACCCAAAACACTCAAAACTGCCTTAAAATCACTTTCTGGGCAGTTTTGAGCACTTTGGTGAATTTGGACGAATTTATGTAACAAATTTAATCAAAACACTTAGAAGCATAAACTAAGACACTTTCTAACTAAATTGGACAATAAAGTAAAGGGGGATTTAGATTTATACGAAAATTGAAATAACAAAACAAGTTAATAAACTAAACAGATTGTAAAACGAATTTGATGGAATGGAATGAATGGATGATAGAATGGCTAAGGGGTTCATCTCCATACATGTTATACTTGCATAATAAAATGATTTCCAATTGCATTTCAATAAACTATGATACTCAACACCCCAAGTTAACCGTGATGCACTAATTAACCTTCAAATTTTCCTAACGTTATTGAATTGGATGATGCATGCGACAATTCAAAACATTCCCCACAAGTCCTCAACATGAATGCATAGAAGAGGTACAAGCAAGAATCATTACGCTCTATGAAAATTATAAGTGTTGACGAGGCATTCGTTACTATGGATTGCATGAAACTTATGCCAAGAATTCATTTAACGCGATTGTTTATAAGCAACCTCCACTACTTGTGAATATAAGTTCATAACGATTAGGTGAAACTAACTTATATTCTAGCGTCATATTCATGCATGAAAATTAAGTGTGCACTCTCAATGAACATACATAAATAAAAGAAACACCTAAACATTCCAACAACTCAAACTTGAATTGTATGAACGTTTAAGCCCTCTTATCATCCATTCCTCATTCGTACAAAACAAAGAGCATTGAAATTAAACATTGAAATCAAAGAAACACCTAAACATTCCAACAACTCAAACTTGAATTGTATGAACGTTTAGGCACTCTTCTCTTCCTCTTCGTTGTGGCACAAGGTCTAAGGTGAGTTTGATGGTGTGAATGGTTTGGGGAGTGGTGGAAATGGAAGGATGGTGTTTGGATTGTAAGGGAGAGCACGGCACAAGGGAGTTTGATGGTCTACATTTCTGCAATGGATGAGTGTTTATGGAAGAGTGTATGAATGAGTATTTATAGGTGAAATGGGGGGAACATGACAGCTAGGTTGCATGTGCACATGTTGGTTGAATGATTATGAGTGCATGTGGCTGAAATAGCATGTGGAATGGCTGGAAATGCAAGGAGAAGGCATGTGCACGGTTTTGGGAGAGAATGGGAGTGCAAGTGGCTGAAATGTTAGAGGAACAAGTGCATGTGGCTGCATTGTGGTGCAATGATGGAGGAACAATCTGAAAATGCAAGGTATGGCTGGAATGATTGTGTTTGTTTGAATGTGCATGTGATTAAATTAAAGGATGCAAAGTAAATAAATAATGAATGCATGTGTTGAATTATGAAGATGCATGTGCAATGAAGTGGAATGACAATCTGAAATGGGATAGGTACCCACGGCAATGATGATTTCTGGTGGTGTTTGGGTGTATGTTTGAATGGTGCATGTGTTGATTAAAGGGGGAATGCAAAGGAAAAGCTAGAAATGCATGTGGAGTGGCTGCAAGGTGAATGAATAATGAAATGGGAAAGCATGTGCAAGGTTTTGGTGTGAATGATTGAATGTGCATGTGGCTGCAATGGAGGAGGAATCCTTCAATTTCGTCCGTCCTCTTGGCTCCAAGCATATGATATCCATTCCAATCTCTAATTTGCTCCAAAAGGCTCCAAAAGGCATCCTTTTGCATACTTTGCCCTTAGAACCTGAAAACACACAAAAGAAGCATAAAGGACTAAAATAACTAAAGAAACATAACGTAAATGCACGAGAACAAGCCATTTAAGTCGCATGAATATGCTCCTATCAGCGTCGTTCAGATATCGAAGAGACGTTTGTCGACAAGGGTAAAAGAACAGTACCACCACTTGCTATTGAGAAATCCCTATATATGTCCACCTTCATCTCTTATGGCAAGGCAGACCTGAAGAAAATGCCCAACTCTTCCTCACCTCTGAGGGCGCACTCCCAGCAAAGCCTTTCGAAATACTCAATTTTTTCTTCTTCCCCAAAGATGATACCAGATGCCTGGAGTATAGATGACCCAGGAGGAAACGGTAGATTGAAGCATGTGCTGATTCATTCACTGCTTCTTCAAAAGCAAAGGTATCTCATATCATCAAGGTCAAAAGCAAAAGTATCTCATATCATGCTCTTTCCCTGTCTTTTTCTTTGTCCTTGTTCTTACTCGCATGGCAAAGTGAAAGAAGCAATCAGCCGGCACTTGGAATCAGTCTTCCGATCTGGAGCCGACTGCCTGGAATCTATTCCTGGTTGCTTACCTAGCGTTGCTCTCGAGTAGTCATCTTCAGCGGTTGATACACTTCCAGAGAAGGGACCACGTCTGCAAAGATTGAACAAAGAAACAGATAAAAGGGGTAAGCTCAGACCTTCGGGGGAGAACAAAAGAATCCTGCTGCCCAGTTCAAGAGTAGCACAAAGGAAAATCAACGAGTGGAGGAGACCAAAAGAATCCTCCAGCCCAGTTCAAGAGTAGCCTGTGGAAAATCAACGATGGGAGAAAACCAGTTCAAGATTAAGCCTGTGGAATCACCAAGATCAACCCATGCAATCACCAAGGAGAAGAGGGAATTTACACTCCATAACCAGATTTGCGTCCCTAAACTCTTCTCTTTGTTAGTTACATTCTGCCATGTTTAGTATGTTTAAGTGTTGTTTGTGTGTTTACTTATGTTTTGTGTGAATCTATGCTTAAAACATTGAGGACAATGTTTGATTTAAGTGTGGGGGGGGTAACTAAGTATATTTAATACAAATTCGTGGGATTTTATCACCCATAACTTCAAATGTTGTTCCTTGCTGTTTTAAGGTGTTTTTAAGTTGTTTGAGAATGTTTTAGTTTTTTTTTTTTTTTTTTTTTTATAACTCCGAAAAGCAAATAAAAATTTGAAAAACATGTTTTGAAAAACCTAAAAAGAGTGTTTTGAGTCGTTTTTGTGTGTTTGTGTCTTAGGGTACCTTCCAACACAATGATAAGGATTTGGTTTGTAATTGCATGACTGTTAAAAAGAGTTATAAACATAGAGAAAAGTTTGATTTACTCTTGGTATATGCTTGGTTATGGTTATAACTTATGAATTCACATGTAATCAAAAGAAAAATTAGTTTTTGTAACATGCTTGAAGGAAGAAACTCAAACTAACGCTACAACCCTGAGAGAGTGGTTTTTAGGCAGATTTGAGTGTGTTTGTGTTGTTTTGAGTCTTTTGGTTTGTCTTAGTGTTTTAAAGTTTAGTTTTGCATTCTTTGAGTCTAGTATAGTGTTTCATATTGTTATTTTACGTTTTTGAGTCAAATCCAAGTGGTTAACAATCCCTCCTAATCCCCGGTCTAGAACGATCCCTACTTATACATATACTACAATTTGACGAAAAGAGGGTTTAATTTGTGTGCGTATAAATCTCGCATCAGGCACACGGCTATTTGGTTTTTATGGTGGTCACTACACAACTTCATCTTGAATATGTGTTATGCAATTCAATAACATGCTTTGAATGAAATGGGCATGAGTTCTAGCATTTGGAACTAAGTGATGAAACGCCTTCTAAGTAGTAACCAAGCAAAGAATAATGAGATCATGCAACGACTTTAGAAAACAATAACGCACAGATTTTAACTCTCCAAATAACGTTTAGGCTCAAGTCTCACAGGGATGTAGCGTTTGTTAAGTTTCTTCCTTCAAGCATGTTACAAAAACTAATTTTTTCTTTTGTGATTACATGTGAATTCGTAAACTATAACTACAAACAAGCATAAACCAAAGAGTATATCAAACGTCCATCCATGTTTGTAACTTTCTTTAACCATCATGCAATTAAAACCAAATCCTCATCATTGTGTTGGAAGGTGACCTACGACACAAACAAACACACAAAACAACTCTTTTTGGGTTTTTCAAAACAAATTTTCAAATTTTTAGGGGATTTTCGGATTTTTAAGTCCACACACACTAAAACACTCTAAAATGGCTTAAAAACACTTAAAAACAGCAAGGAACAACATTGGAAGTTATGGGTGATAAAATCCCACGAATTTGCATCAACAACATTAGTTACCCCCCACACTTAAATCAAACATTGTCCTCAATGTTTCAAGCATAGACTCACACAATTAACAAACAAACAAACAAAACAACAACTAAACAACCTAACATGGCAGAAACGAAATAGCAACAAAGAGAAGAGTTTAGAAACGCAAATCTGGAATTGGAGTGCTTTCTAGGTCTTCCTTTGTTGAATGCATGGGTTGCCTCCCAAGTAGCGCTTGCTTTAACGTCGTACAGCCGGATGAAGAACCCAATCACTCCAGATTGGAGCCCACGGCACCCAAGGGGGTGTCATCCACGATGTGCTCCACAAAGTTCTCATAATAGGGCTTCAAACGATGCCCGTTCACCTTAAATTCCTGTCCCGTTTTCAAGCTTTGGATTTGGACTGCACCATGAACAAAAACATTAGTAATAACAAACGGTCCAATCCAGTTGGAACGTAACTTACCGGGAAACAAACGTAAACGGGAATTGAACAATAGCACTTTCTGCCCAATGGAGAAGGATTTCCCACGGATCATGTTGTCATGGAAAGCTTTGGTTTTTTGCTTGTAAATGCTTGCATTCTCGTACGCCTCGTGCCGTATTTCATCAAGCTCATTCAATTGGAATTTCCTATGACTTCCCGCTTCATCTAAGTGCATGTTGAACTTCTTGACGGCCCAAAGAGCTTTATACTCCAACTCCACAGGAAGATGGCACGTCTTGCCATAGACAAGTCGAAAAGGGGACATCCCAATGGGGGTTATGTATGCCGTACGATACGCCCAAAGTGCATCATCCAACCGTAAACTCCAATCCTTTCTTGTTGGCCCAACGGTCTTTTCTAGGATTTGCTTGATCTCTCGGTTGAAAACCTCGGCTTGGCCATTTGTTTGAGGATGGTAAGGTGTAGAAACCTTATGGTTGACACTGTATTTCCTCAATAATGCCTCAATGGTCCGGTTGCAAAAATGGGACCCTCCATCACTAATGATCAATCGTGGCATGCCAAACCTTGCAAAAATGTTAGTTCTAATAAAATCTGCAACCACTTTAGAATCATTAGTCCGGGTGGCTTTTGCTTCCACCCACTTCGACACATAATCAACTGCAAGCAAAATATACATAAAACCATATGATGACGGAAATGGACCCATGAAGTCAATACCCCAAACATCAAAAATTTCAACATTTAGGATAGAAACCTGCGGCATTTGGTCCTTTGCACTAATACCACCCATTCTTTGGCATTTATCACATGTTAAGCAAAACGTTCTAGCATCCTTAAAAATACTAGGCCAATAAAATCCACATTGTAACACTTTGAGGGCCGTGCGTTGTGTGCCAAAGTGCCCTCCACATGCATATGTATGACAAAAACTCAAAATTGAATGACATTCAGAATCATGCACACAACGACGTATAATCTGATCGGGACAAAATTTCCATAAGTATGGATCATCCCACACATAAAACCGTGCATCATGCCTAAGTTTGTCACGTTGGTGCCTATTGAACTCACTTGGAATACGTTTTGACACCAAAAAATTAACTATATCGGCATACCAAGGTGTACTAACCTTTATGGACAGCAATTGTTCATCGGGGAATGTCTTTGCAATGGGTAGGGACTCCTCATTATGCACCATTCGGCTTAGGTGGTCAGCCACCATGTTCTCCACGCCCTTCTTATCCCGAATCTCAATGTCAAACTCTTGTAGAAGCAACATCCATCGAATTAGTCTAGGCTTGGCCTCCTTTTTTTGTGAGCAAATACTTGAGAGCTGCATGATCAGTAAAAATAATAACTTTAGTACCAAGTAAGTAGGATCGGAACTTATCTAATGCAAATACCACAGCAAGTAATTCTTTTTCAGTGGTTGAGTAATTTAATTGAGCAGCATTTTGTGTCCTGGATGCATAATAAATAACATGAGGTTGTTTGTTCTTTCACTGCCCCAAAACAGCACCAAGTGCATAGTCCAAAGCATTGCACATCAACTCGAATGGAAGGCTCCAATCCGGAGGTGTGATAATGGGAGCCGAAGTGAGAGCCTCCTTGAGGTGGTTGAATGCTTTCTCACACGCCTCGTTGAACTCGAAAACCACCTCCTTTTGAAGCAATCGGCATAGTGGCTGCGCAATCTTGGAGAAATCCTTTATGAAGCGCCTATAAAAACCTGCATGACCAAGAAACGAACGAACCTCTCTAACCGAAGTTGGAGAGGGTAAGTGACGAACAAGGTCTACCTTAGATTTATCTACTTCAATACCTTTTTCAGAAATAATATGTCCTAAAACAATACCTTGCTTAACCATGAAGTGACATTTCTCCCAATTTAACACAAGGTTTGTTTCAACACAACGATTCAAAATCACACTAAGATTATTCAAACAACCATCAAATGAGTTACCAAAAACACTGAAATCATCCATAAAAACCTCAATAATTTTCTCAACATAATCTGAAAATATGCTCATCATGCATCTTTGAAATGTGGCAGGCGCATTACATAAACCAAATGGCATGCGACGATAAGCAAATGTACCAAAGGGGCATGTAAAAGTAGTCTTTTCTTGATCATCCGGGGCAATAACAATTTGATTATAACCCGAATATCCATCAAGAAAACAATAAAATGAATGACCCGTTAACCTCTCAAGCATTTGATCTAGGAATGGTAATGGAAAGTGGTCCTTCCTCGTGGTGGCGTTTATCGTCCTATAATCAGTGCGTACGCACCAACCGGTTTGGATTCGGGTGGGCACAAGCTCATTCTCCGCATTTTCTACCACCGTCACTCCAGATTTCTTGGGCACACATTGGATAGGTGAAACCCAACGACTATCGGAGATGGGGTAAATCACTCCACAATCAAGGAGTTTGATTATCTCCTTCTTCACTACTTCCATCATCAGAGGGTTAAGACGGCGTTGAGCTTCTCTAGTTGGTTTGGCCCCCTCCTCAAGAAATATGTGATGCATACATGTGGCTGATAGGAGTATTTTTATGCGACTTAATTGGCTTGTTCTCATGCATTTATGTTGTTTTTCCTTAGTTAGTTTAAGTGTTTAAAGTCATTTTCGTGCACTTTCGGGTTTTAGTGTCAAAGTATGCAAAAAGAAGCAATTTGGAGCATTCTAGAGCATTTTTGGGCCAAGATTGGATAGTGCAAGCATGGAGGCATGAGGATGGACGAATTTGAAGGCTTGAATTCAGTTAGGGAGCTGCAAGGGGGCCTAAAAAAACCTTATTTCTAGAAGGCTTTATCTATTCACACATGGTGCCTAATTTCTAGCTTGTCTCCTAGCCGTCCTAGCTTGTCTCCTAGCCGTCCTAGCTTGTCACTAGCCGTCCTAGCTTGTCTCCTAGCCGTCCTAGCTTGTCACTAGTCGTCCTACCTTGTCTACTAGCCGTCCTAGCCGTCACTAGCCGTCCTACCTTGTCTCCTAGCCGTCCTAACTTGTCTCCTAGCCGTCCTAGCTTGTCACTAGCCGTCCTACCTTGTCTACTAGCCGTCCTAGCTTGTCACTAGCCATCCTACCTTGTCTCCTAGCCGTCACTAGCCGTCCTACCTTGTCTCCTAGCCGTCACTAGCCGTCCTACTGATAGGAGCATATTCATGCGACTTAAATGGCTTGTTCTCGTGTATTTACGTTATGTTTCTTTAGTTATTTTAGTCCTTTAAGCTATTTTCGTGTGTTTGTAGGTCCAAAGGGCTAAATGAGCAAAAAGATGCATTTTGGAGACTTTTGGAGCACTTTTGGGCTAAGGATGGATAGCTTATGCTTGGCGCCAAAGTGTTGGACGAAATTGAAGACCTAATTGAAGACCAAAGTGTTGGAACTTTGTTCCCTTTAGTTTTAGGACATTTAAACCTTTCCAATTCCCTTATGTCGTGCATCTCCACCTTTCTCCCAAAACCATACACATGCATTCATTATTCATTCCCTCACATGCTCCCATTACTTATCATAATCACATATCATATCACTTATCATTCACCACTTATCATTCATCACTTATCATTCACCACTTATCACTTATCATATCATTCACCACTTATCATTCATCAAACACATGCATTCACATGTTTTCACAATCTGCCATCATTCCAACCAAAACCGTGCACATGCTATCACCATGCATTCACATGCACTTGTTCCTCCATCATTCCATCCTTTAAAACATTGCACATGCACTTTAATCATTCAACACATGCATTCACTTCATCATTGCAGCCACACATTCACCCACATGCTATCCCATTTCAGATTGCATTTCATTCATTTCACATGCATTCCATCCTTTAATTCACTCACACACACTCATAATCATTCACATTTTGCAATCACATGCACTTCCTTTAATTAATTCATCCTAGCTGTCAAAGCACATGTACACTCACCCTAATCATTCACATAGCTTTAATTCACATGCAAACACATTGCATTACCATTCACCACAGAAAAACACCATCATTGCCGAGCCTAATTCCCTTTGCATCCATTCCACATGCATTCACTTCATCATTGCAGCCACATTTCCACTCACATCCATTTAATTCACACACTTTCACATGCATCTTGGCAGATTTCACATGCACACACAAGCATTAGCACATGCAACCTAGCTGTCATGTTCCCCCCATTTCACCTATAAATACTCATTCATTCATTCTCATTGAAGCACAATTCATTTCACAACAGAAATTGGTCCCTTGGGGCCGTGCCCTTCACAAAGTCCATCCATTCCATTCATACACTTCATCCATTGCAGAAATGTAGACCATCAAACCACCCCCTTTGTGCCGTGAGTCTCCCTTAGAATCCAAACACCATCCTTCCATTTCCACCACACTCTTCCATATCTCCACCACTCCCCAAACCATTCACACCATCAAACTCACCTTAGACCTTGTGCCACAACGAAGAGGAAGAGAAGAGTGCCTAAACGTTCATACAATTCAAGTTTGAGTTGTGGGAATGTTTAGGTGTTTCTTTGATTTCAATGTTTAATTTCAATGCTCTTTGTTTTGTACGAATGAGGAATGGATGATAAGAGGGCCTAAACGTTCATACAATTCAAGTTTGAGTTGTTGGAATGTTTAGGTGTTTCTTTGATTCTCTTTGTTTTGTACCATGAGGAACTAAACCCCCCTTGGTTAGGGGGTGATTCGAATATATGTTTATGCTTGCATTTTGATTTGAATACTTCTAATTGCGTTTCATAAGTTGTGGATTCAATTCATTTAACTGTTTGATTGATAACTTATTTATGTATGTTCATTGAGAGTGCACACTTAATTTTCAGGCATGAATATGACGCTAGAATATAAGTGAGTTTCACCTAATCGTTATGAACTTATATTCACAACTAGTGGAGGTTGCTTATAAACAATCGCGTTAAATGAATTCTTGGCATAAGTTTCATGCAATCCATAGTAACGAATGCCTCGTCAACACTTATAATTTTCATAGAGCGTAATGATTCTTGCTTGTACCTCTTCTATGCATTCATGTTGAGGACTTGTGGGGAATGTTTTGAATTGTCGCATGCATCATCCAATTCAATAACGTTAGGAAGATTTGAAGGTTAATTAGTGCATCACGGTTAACTTGGGGTGTTGAGTATCATAGTTTATTGAAATGCAATTGGAAATCGTTTTATTATGCAAGTATAACATGTATGGAGATGAACCCCTTAGCTAGCCTTCATTCCATTCATTCTATCACGTTCACATTTACATTTTGCTTTAATTTACAATCTGTACATTTTAGTTTAATTTCGTATAAACCTAAATCCCCCTTTACTTTAATGTCAAATTAGTTAGAAATACATTTAGTTTGTGTTTATAAGTGTTTTGTTTCATTTTGTTTCCCAAATTCGTCCAAAGTACTCAAGGTGCTCAAAACTGCCCAGAAAGTGTTTTTAAGGCAGTTTCGAGTGCTTTGGGTACTGTTTGAGTCTTTTGGTTTGTTTTAGTGTTTTAAAGTTTAGTTTTACATTCTTTGGGTCTAGTTTAGTGTTTTATATTACGTTTTTACGTTTGTGATTCAATTTGTTACATAAATTCGTCCAAAGTGCTCTCGCATCACCTACCTTGTCTCCTAGCCGTCCTATCTTGTCTCCTATCTTGTCGAAGCTACACACATATATCCTTTAAGTGTTTCATGTATAGAATTTCTGGTACAAAAAACCTTTTGGTTTCAACTAAGTTCAAAACCTTTCCTAGCCCTATAAATAAGGCTTTGCAGCAAGGCACTTGGGGGATCACTCATTCACCCAATTTTCGTCCATTCATCTAGCCACACCACTCTACACATCCTAAAATCCTAGAAACACAATTCCAGCCAAACACTACACCTTGCTGTGCCTATCCTCCATCCAATTCCATAATCCCTGATCCTAAAACACATCCCAACCATCCCATCCACCTTTGTGCCGTAGCAAGGAGAAAGAAGGAAAGACTCTTGGATGCTCAAGCTTCGTCGTTGGTGCATTCTAGGTGTAATTCGTTTTATGATTTCAATGTTTAATTTATTTTCCTTTCATTTTGCTATGAACATGAGTGGCTAAACCCCTATTGGTTAGGGGTGATTTCGAAGCCATAACTATGTGTGCAAGTTGATTTGATAAATTCCAGTTATGAGTTCTTGAATCGTGAATGCAATTGGCTTAACTGTGCGAGTAATAACGTATTTGTGTATGTTAATTAGGGGTCGACACTTAATTGGCTTGCATGAATATGATGCTAGAATATAAGTTTGTTTCACATAATTGTCACACACTTATATTCACAAGTAGTGAAGGTTGCTAGTCACAATCGCGTTAAGTTCAATTCCTAGCATAAGTGTCATGATGTCATAGTCACAAGTGCTTTGTCAATGCTTATAGTTTTCATTGAACGTAATGATCTTTGATTGTATCTTTATTATGATGTCATGTAAGGAACTTTTGAAGAATACTTTGGGTTGTCGTATGATGTCATCCAATTCAATAACACAAGGAAAACTTGAGAATTAACTAGTGATGTCACGGTTAATTTGGGGCATTGTCATTCATAATTCTATGAAGGAATAACTGGAAATCGAGTCATTTGCATACTTGTCATGTGTGGAGAAAGAACCCCTAACTAGTCCATCATCCATTAAAAACCCCAAAAACGTTTCAAAATCAGTTTTACTTTGCAATCTGTTTTCTCAACTTTAATTTCGTCCAAATCAAATCCCCCTTTACTTTGAAGTCTCAATTTAGTTAGAAATTGTTTTGGTTCATGTTTTTAAGTGTTTTGAGTCAAGTTTTCAACCAATTTCGTCCAAATTAGTGTAGGTGCTCAAAACTGCCCAGAAAGTGGTTTTTAGGCAGTTTTGAGTCTTCTAGTTGCTGTTTTGAGTTTTTGTTTTGTTTTAGTGTTTTAACTTTGGTTTTTCATTCTTTGAGTCCAAATTAGTGTTTTTAACTTTGTTTTGGAGTTCTTAGGTCAGTTTTCAAGAGTTTAGCAATCCCTCCTAATCCCCGGTTTTGAACGATCCCTACTTACATACTTTGCTACAATTGTCAGAAGAGGGTTTAATTTGTGTGCTTAATATATTTTGCATCAGTGGCAGGACTAATACCTTTTATATCGGCCAAGGTCCAACCTAGGGCAGATTTGAACTCCTTCAAAACACGCACTAGTTTATCTTCTTCTTGTGCCGTGAGTGATGAAGAAATAATGGCCGGTAAGGTCTCCTCTTCCCCCAATAAAATGTACTTCAAATGGCTTGGTAATGGTTTGAGATCAAGGGTGGGTGCCTGAACTATAGATGGAAGCAACTTATTAGTCGAAATGGGAATTGACTCAAATTTAGAAAACTTACCCTCGTGCTTAGGTAATGACTCAAGGGCAGCAACCAACTCAAGGCATTCCTCACTAGGAGGCACGGCATGAAGTAGAGAGTGTGTGTCGTGGGCTAGCATCAATCCCCCTTTCACGGTTTTGAGTTCCCTGCTTCGTGTAATGACATTTTCTAGTGCATCGACGTTCAAATCTTCAAAGTGTCCCTGCGCCAACGAGTCAACTATATCAATGGAGAAACATGAATGATCCTCACTAGGATACTTAATAGAATCAGAAAGACTAAAATTAACAACTTCCCCATCAAATTCCATGGACAACGTTCCATTAAACACGTCAATCTTTGTCCGAGCCGTCTTCATGAATGGCCGTCCAAGTAGGATTGGCAACGTAGGGGCATGGTCAGATTCATCCATCTCAAGCACATAGAAATCCGCTGGAAAGATTAAATGATTAACCTGCACTAACACATCTTCCAAAACTCCCTTTGGATAAGCATTAGATCTATCGGCCAATTGTATAATTACACCATCATTTTTCAATACTCCTAAGTTCATAGATGCATAAATTGAATATGGCATGACATTTATAGAAGCACCTAGATCTAGCATGGCAGATTCAAAACGAGTATTACCTATCACACAAGGAATTGTAAAACTACCCGGATCTTTGCATTTGGGGGGTAGTTTGCGTTGCAAGATGGCGGAGACATTTTGATAGGAGCATATTCATGCGACTTAAATGGCTTGTTCTCGTGCATTTACGTTATGTTTCTTTAGTTATTTTAGTCCTTTATGCTTCTTTTGTGTGTTTTCAGGTTCTAAGGGCAAAGTATGCAAAAGGATGCCTTTTGGAGCCTTTTGGAGCAAATTAGAGATTGGAATGGATATCATATGCTTGGAGCCAAGAGGATGGACGAAATTGAAGGATTCCTCCTCCATTGCAGCCACATGCACATTCAATCATTCACACCAAAACCTTGCACATGCTTTCCCATTTCATTATTCATTCACCTTGCAGCCACTCCACATGCATTTCTAGCTTTTCCTTTGCATTCCCCCTTTAATCAACACATGCATCCACTCACCAAGAAATCATTCATTCCACATGCACCCAAAACACCACCAGAAATCATCATTGCCGTGGGTACCTATCCCATTTCAGATTGTCATTCCACTTCATTGCACATGCATCTTCATAATTCAACACATGCATTCATTATTTATTTACTTTGCATCCTTTAATTTAATCACATGCACATTCAAACAAACACAATCATTCCAGCCATACCTTGCATTTTCAGATTGTTCCTCCATCATTGCACCACAATGCAGCCACATGCACTTGTTCCACTAACATTTCAGCCACTTGCACTCCCATTCTCTCCCAAAACCGTGCACATGCCTTCTCCTTGCATTTCCAGCCATTCCACATGCTATTTCAGCCACATGCACTCATAATCATTCAACCAACATGTGCACATGCAACCTAGCTGTCATGTTCCCCCCATTTCACCTATAAATACTCATTCATTCACACTCATTCAGACACAATTCATTTCACAACAGAAATTGGTCCCTTGGGGCCGTGCCCTTCACAAAGTCCATCCATTCCATTCATAAATCCTTCCACATTTCAGAATGTAGACATCAAAACTCTTTTGTGCCGTGCCCTCCCTTAGAATCCAAACACCATCCTTCCATATTCCACCACTCCTCTTCCATTCCTCCACCACTCCCCAAACCATTCACACCATCAAACTATCCCTAGACCTTGTGCTACAACGAAGAGGAAGAGAAGAGTGCCTAAACGTTCATACAATTCAAGTTTGAGTTGTTGGAATGTTTAGGTGTTTCTTTGATTTCAATGTTTAATTTCAATGCTCTTTGTTTTGTACGAATGAGGAATGGAAGATAAGAGGGCCTAAACGTTCATACAATTCAAGTTTGAGTTGTTGGAATGTTTAGGTGTTTCTTTGATTCTCTTTGTTTTGTACCATGAGGAACTAAACCCCCCTTGGTTAGGGGGTGATTCGAATATATGTTTATGCTTGCATTTTGATTTGAATACTTCTAATTGCGTTTCATAAGTTGTGGATTCAATTTGTTTAACCGTTTGATTGATAACTTATTTATGTATGTTTATTGAGAATGCGCGCTTAATTTTCATGCATGAATATGACGCTAGAATATAAGTAAGTTTCACCTAATCGTTATGAACTTATATTCACAAGTAGTGGAGGTTGCTTATAAACAATCGCGTTAAACAAATTCTTGGCATAAGTTTCATGCAATCCATAGTAACGAATGCCTCGTCAACACTTATAATTTTCATAGAGCGTAATGATTCTTGCTTGTATCTCTTCTATGCATTCATGTTGAGGACTTGTGGGGAATGTTTTGATTGTTGTATGCGCTAACCCATCCAATTCAATAACGTTAGGAAGATTTGAAGGTTAATTAGTGCATCACGGTTAACCCGGGGTGTTGAGTTTCATGGTTTATTGAAATGCAATTGGAAATCATTTTATTATGCAAGTATAACATGTATGGAGATGAACCCCTTAGCCATTCTATCATCCATTCATTCCATTCCATCAAATTCGTTTTACAATCTGTTTAGTTTATTAACTTGTTTTGTTATTTCAATTTTCGTATAAATCTAAATCCCCCTTTACTTTAATGTCCAATTTAGTTAGAAATCAATTTAGTTTGTGCTTTTAAGTGTTTTGATTCATTTTATTTCCCAATTTCGTCCAGATTCACCAAAGTGCTCAAAACTGCCCAGAAAGTGAT
Organism: Pyrus communis; assembly: GCF_963583255.1. Taxonomy (NCBI): domain Eukaryota; kingdom Viridiplantae; phylum Streptophyta; class Magnoliopsida; order Rosales; family Rosaceae; genus Pyrus; species Pyrus communis. The sequence goes on from NC_084812.1 coordinate 17,915,154, forward strand.
TTTAAGGCAGTTTTGAGTGTTTTGGGTGATGTTTGAGTCTTTTGGTTTGTTTTAATGTTTTAAGTGTTTAGTTTTACATTCTTTGAGTTAGTTTAGTGTTTTATATTGTGTTTTTACGTTCTTGAGTCAAGTTATTACTTAATTTCGTCCAAATTTGTGTTTGTGCTCAAATCTGCCCAGAAAGTGGTTTTTAGGCAGATTTGAGTGTTTTGGGTGATGTTTGAGTCTTTTGGTTTGTTTTAATGTTTTAAAGTTTAGCTTTGCATTCTTTGAGTCTAGTATAGTGTTTCATATTGTTATTTTACGTTTTTGAGTCAAATCCAAGTGGTTAACAATCCCTCCTAATCCCCGGTCTAGAACGATCCCTACTTATACATATACTACAATTTGACGAAAAGAGGGTTTAATTTGTGTGGAGTCACTATGATCAAAGCCTCAATGCAATTACCAAGGAGAAGAGGGAATTTACACTCCATAACCAGATTTGCGTCCCTAAACTCTTCTCTTTGTTAATTACATTCTGCCATGTTTAGTATGTTTAAATTGCTTTTTGTGTGTTTACTTATGCTTAAAACATTGAGGACAATGTTTGATTTAAGTGTGGGGGGGGGTAACTAAGTATATTTAATGCAAATTCGTGGGATTTTATCACCCATAACTTCAAATGTTGTTCCTTGCTGTTTTAAGGTGTTTTTAAGTTGTTTTAGAGTGTTTTAGTATGTTTTGTTTTTATAACTCCGAAAATCACATAAAAATTTGAAAAACATGTTTTAAAAAGCCTAAAAAGAGTGTTTTGAGTCGTTTTTGTGTGTTTGTGTCTTAGGGTACCTTCCAACACAATGATAAGGATTTGGTTTGTAATTGCATGACGGTTAAAAAGAGTTATAAACATAGAGAAAAGTTTGATTTACTCTTGGTATATGCTTGGATATGGTTATAATGTATGACTTCACATGCAATCATAAAAGAAAAATTCGTTTTTGTAACATGCTTGAAGGAAGGAACTCAAACAAACGCTACATCCTTGTGAGACTCGAGCCATTACTTTCTTTGGAGAGTTATTTTCTGTGATTCTTTGTTTTCTAAAGTTGTTGCATGATCTCATTATTTCTTGCTTGGTTGCTACTTAGAATGCAATTGTATCATGATAGAACTAAATGCTAGAACTTATATCCGTTTCATTCAAAGCATGACATTGAGTTGCATAACATATATCAAGATGAAGTTGTGTAGTTGCCACCATAGCCAAATAGCCTTACTTCCCATATTTCGTATATATTAGTTTTAACCTCGTTGAGCCTCGTTTAGCCTATTTTCTTTGCTAACCACATCACCCCTTACCTAGCCTAGAGTAGGACTTTCCTATACCCTTGTTCTTGAAGTATAGTGAGCATGACTTAAATGAATTCCTTTTGATTAATATGTTGCAGAAAATAAGTGTGGGGGAAGGGATTTTTGTGTGTATGTATGTGCCTAAGTCTTAAAGGAGGCGCGGGAAAAAGAAAAAAAATGTGAGAAAAAGAAGAAGAAAAGAAAGAAAAAGAGTGAGAATAAGTGAGAATGGACTCACAAGTGTGATTGTTGAAGAAAGGGCCCAAAAAGTTTGAATATGGCCCTAAGTTTTGTGTGATTTCCCCTTGGGTGTTCAAAGTTGACTTCTGCGTTCTAAAGGGAATTCTAAGTGCCTAATTCAATACTTTGCTCACTATTGCTTAAAGAACATTTGTTTTCCCTATCCTTTCTTTGTTAGCCAAACACCTTTAGCCCCGTTTCAACCCTTATGCTTCTATCTTGATCGTTATGTGTTCAATAATGTGGAGTTTGGAATTGATATGAGCTTATGGAATCACTGGTTCTCGTTCTAAGTAGTAGCATTTCATTCATGAGATCATATATATACATGTTAATAATTCCAGAAAATGCTTTCCTTGTTATAACATATGTGAGTGTTCGTCTACATGTTTACATCAATCTTCTCACATATACCTAGTGTAGGGTGTGTAGTCAGAAAATCTGTGTGAAAAACGAGTGCATATCTTGTAAGGATTTGAGCAAATTCTCTAAGGCATGTTACTACATTCAAAACATAGTTTTAAATGCTTAATTGTGAAATAATATGTGGTGACTATGAGTAAGAATGTACTTAAGTGTGAAGATGACAAAAATCTATGGGACTAATGATTTTTAACTTGTCATGTGCATTGGAAATCCGTGAGACGATTGTTGGAATGTGTAGGTTGTGTTTTGTTCGTTTTGTCTAGTTTCGTGTTCTTTTGTTGTTTTGTTTTGCTCGAGGACTAGCAAAAGATAAGTGTGGGGGTATTTGATAGGAGCATATTCATGCGACTTAAATGGCTTGTTCTCGTGCATTTACGTTATGTTTCTTTAGTTATTTTAGTCCTTTATGCTTCTTTTGTGTGTTTTCAGGTTCTAAGGGCAAAGTATGCAAAAGGATGCCTTTTGGAGCAAATTAGAGATTGGAATGGATATCATATGCTTGGAGCCAAGAGGATGGACGAAATTGAAGGATTCCTCCTCCATTGCAGCCACATGCACATTCAATCATTCACACCAAAACCTTGCACATGCTTTCCCATTTCATTATTCATTCACCTTGCAGCCACTCCACATGCATTTCTAGCTTTTCCTTTGCATTCCCCCTTTAATCAACACATGCATCCACTCACCAAGAAATCATTCATTCCACATGCACCCAAAACACCACCAGAAATCATCATTGCCGTGGGTACCTGATGCGTAAATTATACGCACACAAATTAAACCCTCTTTTTGTCAAATTGTAGTATAAGTATAAGTAGGGATCGTTCTGGACCGGGGATTAGGAGGGATTGTTAATCACTTGGATTTGACTCAAAAACGTAAAAACACAATATAAAACACTATACTAGACTCAAAGAATGCAAAACTAAACTTTAAAACACTAAAACAAACCAAAAGACTCAAACATCACCCAAAACACTCAAAACTGCCTTAAAAACACTTTCTGGGCAGTTTTGAGCACTTTGGTGAATTTGGACGAATTTGTGTAACAAATTGAATCAAAACTCTTATAAACACAAACTAAGACACTTTCTAACTAAATTGGACAATAAAGTAAAGGGGGATTGAGTTTTGGACGAAAATAAACTAAATGCACAGATTGTAAGTAAAAGCAAAATGTAAATGTGAAAGTGTGATAGAATTGAATGGAATGAAGGCTAGCTAAGGGGTTCATCTCCATACATGTTATACTTGCATAATAAAACGATTTCCAATTGCATTTCAATAAATCATTAATTCTCAACACTCCAAGTTAACCGTGATGCACTAATTAACCTTCAAATCTTCCTAACGTTATTGAATTGGATGATTGCATACGACAACCCAAAACATTCCCCACAAGTCCCCTACATGATTGCATAATAGAGATACAAGCAAGAATCATTACGCTCTATGAAAATTATAAGTGTTGACGGGGCATTCGTTACTATGATTGCATGAAACTTATGCCAAGAATTCGTTTAACGCGATTGTTTATAAGCAACCTCCACTACTTGTGAATATAAGTTCGTAACTATTAGGTGAAACTCACTTATATTCTAGCGTCATATTCATGCATGAAAATTAAGCGCGCATTCTCAATAAACATACATAAATAAGTTATCAATCAAACGGTTAAACAAATTGAATCCACAACTTATGAAACGCAATTAGAAGTAATCAAATCAAAATGCAAGCATAAACATATATTTCGAATTCCCCCCTAGCCAAGGGGGGTTTAGTTGAATTTAAACATTGGAATCAAAGAAACACCTAAACATTCCAACAACTCAAACTTGAATTGTATGAACGTTTAGGCACTCTTCTCTTCCATTCCTCATACGTACAAAACAAAGAGTATTGAAATTAAACATTGAAATCAAAGAAACACCTAAACATTCCAACAACTCAAACTTGAATTGTATGAACGTTTAGGCACTCTTCTCTTCCTCTTCGTTGTAGCACAAGGTCTAAGGATAGTTTGATGGTGTGAATGGTTTGGGGAGTGGTTGGAGTGGCTGCAATGGAGGAGAAAAGTGTTTTGGTGGCTGCAATGAGGGTGTGGAGAGGTTTTGACGAATTTCTGGAATATGGAAGAGTGTATGAATGAAATGTGTATGCAATGGATGCTTATTTATAGGTGAAATGGGGGGAACATGACAGCTAGGAGGGAATGTGGCTGCATGTTTGAATGATTAAAGGATGCATGTGGGTTGGAATTGCATGTGCAATGAATATGTGGCTGCATGTGCAAGGGGACAATCTGAAAATGCATGTGAAAGCATGTGTTGGCTGCAATGATGAAATGGATGGGAGTGCATGTGGCTTAATTAATTAAAGGGAGTGCATGTGCAATGTTTTAAAGGATGGAATGCATGTGAATATGATGGAAATCTGATGGTAGATGGAATGGGATGTTTTGCATGTGAATTAAAGAGTAAATGCATGTGAATTAAAGAGTGAATGCATGTGCAATGACAGCTAGGTTGAATATGCATGTGGAATGGCTGATTTATTTGAAGATGCATGTGCAATGAAGTGGAATGACAGCTAGGTTATGATGATGAATGCATGTGGCTGATTTAATTGAATAGGAAAGCATGTGGATTTAATGGTTTAAAGGGTGAATGCATGTGGATGCATGTGTTGATGAATGGGATTAGGAAAGGTTTAAATGTCCTAAAACTAAAGGGAACAAGGTTCCAACACTTTGGTCTTCAATTAGGTCTTCAATTTCGTCCAACACTTTGGCTCCAAGCATAAGCTATCCATCCTTAGTCCAAAAGTGCTCCAAAAGTCTCCAAAATGCATCTTTTTGCTCCTTTAGCCCTTTGGACCTACAAACACACGAAAATAGCTTAAAGTACTAAAATAACTAAAGAAACATAACGTAAATGCACGAGAACAAGCCATTTAAGTCGCATGAATATGCTCCTATCAAATACCCCCACACTTATCTTTTGCTAGTCCTCGAGCAAAACAAAACAAAAGAAACCAAAAACAAAACAAAACGAACAAAACACAACCTATACCTTCCAACAATCGTCTCAGGGATTTCCAATGCACATGACAAGTTAAAAATCATTATTCCCACAGATTTTAGCCATCTTTACACTTAAGTACATTTTTAATCATAGTCACCACATACTAGTTCACAATTAAGCATTTAAAACCATGTTTTGAATGTAGTAACATGCCTTAGAGAATTCCCTCAATTCCTTACTAGATGTACTCTCGTTTTTCACACAGATTTTCTAACTTCACACCCTACACTAGTTATATGTGAGAAGATTGATGTAAACATGAAAACGAACACTCACATATATGTATCATAAAGAGAGCAATTTCTGGAGTTAATAAGCATGTTTAGGTATGATCTCATGAATGGAATGCTACTACTTAGAAGCGAGAACCAGTGACACCATAAGCTTATACCAAGTTCAAACTCCACAAATTGAAACACATAACAATCAAGATAGAAGTCAAAGGGTTGTAACGAGGCTAGGCTATTGGCTAACAATGAAAGGTGAAGGATAAGCAAACATTCTTAAAGCAATAGTGAGCAAAGTATTGAATTAGGTACTTAGAATTCCCTTTAGAACGCAGAAGTCAACTTTGAACACCCAAGGGGAAGTCACAAAACTTAGGGCCATATTCAACTTTTTGGGCCCTTTCTTCAACAATCACACTTGTGAGTCCATTCTCACTTATTTTCACTCTTTTTCTTTCTTTTCTTCTTCTTTTTCTCACATTTTTTTTTCTTTTTCCCGTGCCTCCTTTAAGACTTAGGCACATACATACACACAAAAATCCCTTCCCCCACACTTATTTTCTGCAACATATTAATCAAAAGGAATTCATTATCCGTCATGCTTACTATGCTTCAAGAACAAGGGTACAGATGGTCCTAATCTAGGCTAGGTGAGGATGATATGGGTTAACAAAGAACATGGGCTAAACAAGGCTCAACGGGGTTAAAACTTACAACATATACGAAATATGGGAAGTAAGGCTATTTGGCTATGGTGGCAACTACACAACTTCATCTTGATATATGTTATGCAATTCAATGTCATGCTTTGAATGAAACGGATATAAGTTCTAGCATTTAGTTCTATCATGATACAATTGCATTCTAAGTAGCAACCAAGCAAGGATAATGAGATCATGCAACAACTTTAGAAAACAAAGAATCATAGAAAATAACTCTCCAAAGAAAGTAATGGCTCGAGTCTCACAGGGATGTAGCGTTATTATGAGTTTCTTCCTTCAAGCATGTTACAAAAACAAATTTTTCTTTTATAATTGCATGTGAAGTCATACATTATAACCATAACCAAGCATATACCAAGAGTAAATCAAACTTTCATCCATGTTTATAACTCTCTTTAACAGTCATGCAATTACAAACCAAATCCTTATCATTGTGTTGGAAGGTACCCTAAGACACAAACACACAAAAACGACTCAAAACACTCTTTTTAGGCTTTTCGAAACATGTTTTTCAAATTTTTATGTGATTTTCGGAGTTATAAAACAAAACATACTAAAAAACTCTAAAACAACTTAAAAACACCTTAAAACAGCAAGGAACAACATTTGAAGTAATGGGTGATAAAATCCCACGAATTTGCATTAACAACATTAGTTACCCCCCCACACTTAAATCAAACATTGTCCTCAATGTTTTAAGCATAGATTTAAACAAAGCATAAGTAAACACACAAAAAGCATTTAAACATACTAAACATGGCAGAATGTAATTAACAAAGAGAAGAGTTTAGGGACGCAAATCTGGTTATGGAGTGTAAATTCCCTCTTCTCCTTGGTAATTGCATTGAGGCTTTGATCATAGTGACTCCACAGGCTTACTCTTGAACTGGTTTCCGCCCATCATTGATTTTCCTTTGTGCTACTGTTGAACTGGGCAGCAGGATTCTTTTGGTCTCCTCCACTTGTTGATTTTCCTTTGTGCTACTGGGCTGGAGGATTCTTTTGGTCTTCCCCGAAGGTCTGAGCTTACCCCTTTGGTCTGTTTCTTTGTTCAATCTTTCCAATTCGTATTGAAAAGGGTTGGAGGATAACTCAGCCTAAGTTTGTCTCCACATGCTTCAATGTATCATTTTCACTTGCCTTACTCGCTCCCCTTTGCAGAAGTGGTCCCTTCTCTGGAAGTGTATCAACCGTTGAAGATGACTACTCGAGAGCAACGCTAGGTAAGCAACCAGGAATATATTCCAGGCAGTTGGCTCCAGATCGAAAGACTGACTCCAAGTGCCGGCTGATTGCTTCTTTCACTTTGCCATGCGAGTAAGAACAAGGACAAAGAAAAAGACAGGGAAAGAGCATGATATGAGATACTTTTGCTTTTGACCTTGATGATATGAGATACCTTTGCTTTTGAAGAAGCGGTGAATGAATCAGCACATGTATTTGTTGTGCTGCTTCCTCCTGGGTCATCTGTACTCCAGGCATCTGGTATCATCTTTGGGGAAGAAGAAAGAATAGAGTATTTCGAAAGGCTTTGCTGGGAGTGCGCCCTCAGAGGTGAGGAAAAGTTGGGCATTTTCTTCAGGTCTGCCTTGCCATAAAAGATGAAGGTCGACATATATAAAGATAATAACAAGTGGTGGTACCATTCTTTTACCCTTGTCGACAGACGTTTTGATCCCGCAAATCCGGCTTTTTGAAATAGTGGCGCCTCTTCGATCTTTGAAGACGCCTCTTCGATTTCTGAGCAGGCGCCCCTTCGATTTCTGAACGACGCCCCTTCGCTTTCTGAATGACACGTGGTAGTGCAGATGCGGCTCCTTTTGACAAAGCTGCACGCGTTTTCTGAAAAGCAGAGAAAGCGTCACCGAACTTTGCGCTTGTCGGCTAAAGAGGTGTAGTTGCGATGATGGCCTCCACGTGTTTTCAGCTTTGTCAGATATCTTTTGACAAAGTTGAACGCGTCTTCTGAAAAGTCGAGAAAGCGTCGCCTAAATTACGCCGGAAAATCCGGCTCTTTGAATCGGTGGACGCGTCGCCTTGGCTTTTTATAGAGCTATCAATCACCCCAACACACACACTCTGAAGATTTCCCATTCTTGAAACTCGACTCCGGCCCTTTGTGATTTAACTCCATTCACCCCTTCTCTTTGAACACCTTAGAAAAATGACTAACCCATCGAACCTTAGCTTAGATTTGAGTCTCAGCAGCGATCCGGTTGCGCCCCGTCCAGGTAATGTATGGCGCCCTTCTTTTTTATCTTCTAACGGTCCTCTTACAGGTGAAGACTCCGTGATTCAGGACGCCAAAACAGCTACGATAGTAGCTAGGAACCTCCTCACTCCAAAGGATAGTAGGCTGCTTTCTGGACGGTCCGATGAGTTGGCCGTTCAAGAATCCCTCGCTCTTAGTGTTCAGTGTGCGAGCTCTGTGTCCAACATGGGCCAACGCCTGCTTGCCCGCTCCCGTCAGGTGGAATCATTGATGGCAGAGGTGGAAAGTCTTAAGCAAGAGATCCAGCAGCTTAAGTACGAGAATAGAAGTTTGCATGTGCTTGCAAATAACTATTCGTCGAGCATGAAGAGGAAGCTTGATGAGCTGCAAGAATCTGAGGGTCGAATTCAAAGTGACCGTCAAAGGTTTGCGGCTTATCTCCAGAGGCACCTTTTTCCTGGGTCATCCAGCGCTTGGCCAAGTATTGAGGCCTGGAATGCTCTAGCTCCGATGCCTCCCGCTCCGATGCCTTCCGCTCCTATGTCTTCCGCTCCTACGCCTTCCGCTTCAAGAGTATTGCCACGTAGTGGGGCTTCAAGCAAACAACCTTTGTGAAAGTTACATTCTTTTATTTTTCTTTTTTCTTTTTTCTTTTTTTTTTTTTTTTTTTTTCTTTTTTTTTTTTTTTTTCTGAATCAATCGGCATGGAATTTATCTTTGAATGGGCGGTGATACTTGAAATGATCCGGTAATAGTTTAAATTCAAGATTGGGTGCCTGAATCATTAACAACATGTTAGTATAAAAGAAAATTGAAATTCGGGGAGGCGGCTTACCTGTGTGCTCCGAAATGAACTCCAGAATAAACACCCCTTCGAAAGTTATGACCTGTCCCGTGTCATAAAATCCAACTTCTTTGGGACTTGTGGTTTCAAATATGTCCTCTTTGATGCCTTCTACATCTTCTCCAGCCACTACCTTCTCTTGAATCATTCTTCTTGGTGTACAAAGTCCTTTGAAGAATTCAACACCATCTAAAACTTGCTGTGTTGCACCAAGAATTGGAATAGCATTTTGCACCTTTGGGAAGGCTTCCACGATGTCCTTTTTACTCTCTTCTTGGTTGGGAATCAAAAACCTGCTAGGAAAAGGGACATTGGGTGGAATAACATCAGAATAACATGGAATTTGGACGTCCTTACTTGTGGTGGGTGGTTTAGAGGGCTTAGGGGGCTGCGGCAAGGGTTGGTCTACCCTTTCCGTGTGCATGTCTTCTTCCTCCTCCTCAATTAGCAGCTCCTCATCCACTTCTAGGCTATGTTTGGACATTTTTAGGTCAGCTCCAACCTCCATAGCACTTCCCAAAGTGATAGCATTATGGATTTCAAAATCTTCCTTCGAGTTTTCAATAGTTGAGTTGGAGAGTTCACTTTGCTCTTGAATTTGTTTCATGAACTCCATAATCTGCCCAAATTGCTTGTCCAATTTACCCAACTTCTTGTCTTGATTTTGTTCGTCCTGGGTCAAAGAGGTTAGTAATTGAAAATTTTTATCATTATCCATGGACATACTTGAACTTGATTGGAATTGTTGTGGGGGAGGTTGTGGTGGCTGCATAGGTGTTGTATTGAACTCCTCATATGGTTGCCAATATGCTTCTTGTTGAGCCTCCTTGGCTTGATTTTGTGACCCCTGCACCAAAGAATTTATTTCATTAAGAATTTGATTATAATCTATTGGCGAACTTGAATTTAATTGAGCATATTGCATATGAAGTTGTGGTGGCTGCATAGGTCTTGAATAGAACTCCTCATATGGTTGCCAATATGCTTCACGTTGAACTTGTTGATCTTCCCACCATATAGAGTTTGAATGATCCCTCCAATCTCTTTGTGGACATTGATTGGCTTGAAATCCTTGCCTATATGAAGCACCAAATGTAGGGACACTCTGCATTGTGGTCCTTTCGGCATACGGCGACAATTGAGAAGTAAGATTTGCCAATTGAGCTTGAATGCTAGCAAAATCCATATCTTACTTCTCTAGTACCTAAAATCAAAGAAAGAGAACTAAATCAAATATCAAAAGTAACAACAAACAAAGAAAACAACACTAAGTTAGAAACTAAAACGAAAACAACTAAACCAAAAAAAAAAAAAGAACCAAGGGATTAGCAAAGTTGCTAATCCCCGGCAACGGCGCCAAAATTTGATGCGTAAATTATACGCACACAAATTAAACCCTCTTTTTGTCAAATTGTAGTATAAGTATAAGTAGGGATCGTTCTGGACCGGGGATTAGGAGGGATTGTTAATCACTTGGATTTGACTCAAAAACGTAAAAACACAATATAAAACACTATACTAGACTCAAAGAATGCAAAACTAAACTTTAAAACACTAAAACAAACCAAAAGACTCAAACATCACCCAAAACACTCAAAACTGCCTTAAAAACACTTTCTGGGCAGTTTTGAGCACTTTGGTGAATTTGGACGAATTTGTGTAACAAATTGAATCAAAACTCTTATAAACACAAACTAAGACACTTTCTAACTAAATTGGACAATAAAGTAAAGGGGGATTGAGTTTTGGACGAAAATAAACTAAATGCACAGATTGTAAGTAAAAGCAAAATGTAAATGTGAAAGTGTGATAGAATTGAATGGAATGAAGGCTAGCTAAGGGGTTCATCTCCATACATGTTATACTTGCATAATAAAACGATTTCCAATTGCATTTCAATAAATCATTAATTCTCAACACTCCAAGTTAACCGTGATGCACTAATTAACCTTCAAATCTTCCTAACGTTATTGAATTGGATGATTGCATACGACAACCCAAAACATTCCCCACAAGTCCCCTACATGATTGCATAATAGAGATACAAGCAAGAATCATTACGCTCTATGAAAATTATAAGTGTTGACGGGGCATTCGTTACTATGATTGCATGAAACTTATGCCAAGAATTCGTTTAACGCGATTGTTTATAAGCAACCTCCACTACTTGTGAATATAAGTTCGTAACTATTAGGTGAAACTCACTTATATTCTAGCGTCATATTCATGCATGAAAATTAAGCGCGCATTCTCAATAAACATACATAAATAAGTTATCAATCAAACGGTTAAACAAATTGAATCCACAACTTATGAAACGCAATTAGAAGTAATCAAATCAAAATGCAAGCATAAACATATATTTCGAATTCCCCCCTAGCCAAGGGGGGTTTAGTTGAATTTAAACATTGGAATCAAAGAAACACCTAAACATTCCAACAACTCAAACTTGAATTGTATGAACGTTTAGGCACTCTTCTCTTCCATTCCTCATACGTACAAAACAAAGAGTATTGAAATTAAACATTGAAATCAAAGAAACACCTAAACATTCCAACAACTCAAACTTGAATTGTATGAACGTTTAGGCACTCTTCTCTTCCTCTTCGTTGTAGCACAAGGTCTAAGGATAGTTTGATGGTGTGAATGGTTTGGGGAGTGGTTGGAGTGGCTGCAATGGAGGAGAAAAGTGTTTTGGTGGCTGCAATGAGGGTGTGGAGAGGTTTTGACGAATTTCTGGAATATGGAAGAGTGTATGAATGAAATGTGTATGCAATGGATGCTTATTTATAGGTGAAATGGGGGGAACATGACAGCTAGGAGGGAATGTGGCTGCATGTTTGAATGATTAAAGGATGCATGTGGGTTGGAATTGCATGTGCAATGAATATGTGGCTGCATGTGCAAGGGGACAATCTGAAAATGCATGTGAAAGCATGTGTTGGCTGCAATGATGAAATGGATGGGAGTGCATGTGGCTTAATTAATTAAAGGGAGTGCATGTGCAATGTTTTAAAGGATGGAATGCATGTGAATATGATGGAAATCTGATGGTAGATGGAATGGGATGTTTTGCATGTGAATTAAAGAGTAAATGCATGTGAATTAAAGAGTGAATGCATGTGCAATGACAGCTAGGTTGAATATGCATGTGGAATGGCTGATTTATTTGAAGATGCATGTGCAATGAAGTGGAATGACAGCTAGGTTATGATGATGAATGCATGTGGCTGATTTAATTGAATAGGAAAGCATGTGGATTTAATGGTTTAAAGGGTGAATGCATGTGGATGCATGTGTTGATGAATGGGATTAGGAAAGGTTTAAATGTCCTAAAACTAAAGGGAACAAGGTTCCAACACTTTGGTCTTCAATTAGGTCTTCAATTTCGTCCAACACTTTGGCTCCAAGCATAAGCTATCCATCCTTAGTCCAAAAGTGCTCCAAAAGTCTCCAAAATGCATCTTTTTGCTCCTTTAGCCCTTTGGACCTACAAACACACGAAAATAGCTTAAAGTACTAAAATAACTAAAGAAACATAACGTAAATGCACGAGAACAAGCCATTTAAGTCGCATGAATATGCTCCTATCAGTACCTATCCCATTTCAGATTGTCATTCCACTTCATTGCACATGCATCTTCATAATTCAACACATGCATTCATTATTTATTTACTTTGCATCCTTTAATTTAATCACATGCACATTCAAACAAACACAATCATTCCAGCCATACCTTGCATTTTCAGATTGTTCCTCCATCATTGCACCACAATGCAGCCACATGCACTTGTTCCTCTAACATTTCAGCCACTTGCACTCCCATTCTCTCCCAAAACCGTGCACATGCCTTCTCCTTGCATTTCCAGCCATTCCACATGCTATTTCAGCCACATGCACTCATAATCATTCAACCAACATGTGCACATGCAACCTAGCTGTCATGTTCCCCCCATTTCACCTATAAATACTCATTCATTCACACTCATTCAGACACAATTCATTTCACAACAGAAATTGGTCCCTTGGGGCCGTGCCCTTCACAAAGTCCATCCATTCCATTCATAAATCCTTCCACATTTCAGAATGTAGACATCAAAACTCTTTTGTGCCGTGCCCTCCCTTAGAATCCAAACACCATCCTTCCATATTCCACCACTCCTCTTCCATTCCTCCACCACTCCCCAAACCATTCACACCATCAAACTATCCCTAGACCTTGTGCTACAACGAAGAGGAAGAGAAGAGTGCCTAAACGTTCATACAATTCAAGTTTGAGTTGTTGGAATGTTTAGGTGTTTCTTTGATTTCAATGTTTAATTTCAATGCTCTTTGTTTTGTACGAATGAGGAATGGAAGATAAGAGGGCCTAAACGTTCATACAATTCAAGTTTGAGTTGTTGGAATGTTTAGGTGTTTCTTTGATTCTCTTTGTTTTGTACCATGAGGAACTAAACCCCCCTTGGTTAGGGGGTGATTCGAATATATGTTTATGCTTGCATTTTGATTTGAATACTTCTAATTGCGTTTCATAAGTTGTGGATTCAATTTGTTTAACCGTTTGATTGATAACTTATTTATGTATGTTTATTGAGAATGCGCGCTTAATTTTCATGCATGAATATGACGCTAGAATATAAGTAAGTTTCACCTAATCGTTATGAACTTATATTCACAAGTAGTGGAGGTTGCTTATAAACAATCGCGTTAAACAAATTCTTGGCATAAGTTTCATGCAATCCATAGTAACGAATGCCTCGTCAACACTTATAATTTTCTAGAGCGTAATGATTCATTTTATTTCTAGAGCGTAATAATTTTCTAGAGCGTAATGATTTTCTAGAGCGTAATGATTCATTTTATTCCCCCTTTACTTTAATGTCCAATTTAGTTAGAAATCAATTTAGTTTGTGCTTTTAAGTGTTTTGATTCATTTTATTTCCCAATTTCGTCCAGATTCACCAAAGTGCTCAAAACTGCCCAGAAAGTGATTTTAAGGCAGTTTTGAGTGTTTTGGGTGATGTTTGAGTCTTTTGGTTTGTTTTAATGTTTTAAGTGTTTAGTTTTACATTCTTTGAGTTAGTTTAGTGTTTTATATTGTGTTTTTACGTTCTTGAGTCAAGTTATTACTTAATTTCGTCCAAATTTGTGTTTGTGCTCAAATCTGCCCAGAAAGTGGTTTTTAGGCAGATTTGAGTGTTTTGGGTGATGTTTGAGTCTTTTGGTTTGTTTTAATGTTTTAAAGTTTAGCTTTGCATTCTTTGAGTCTAGTATAGTGTTTCATATTGTTATTTTACGTTTTTGAGTCAAATCCAAGTGGTTAACAATCCCTCCTAATCCCCGGTCTAGAACGATCCCTACTTATACATATACTACAATTTGACGAAAAGAGGGTTTAATTTGTGTGCGTATAAATCTCGCATCACATTTTCACCTACCTTTACCACCTCCTTGGTCGACATCCTCTTCCATGTGGTGTAAAGCTCCTTGAGAAACTTGGCGTACCTCGGGACTTGTTTGATTGCATCCAAAAGGGGTATGTTCACTTGAACTTTCTGAAACGTCTCAAGGATGTCCTTCTCGGCTTCTTCTTTCTTCGTTTGCATGAACCTACTAGGAAAAGGCACATTCAAAGGAAAAACATTAGTAGGAACCGAATTTGACACATTCTTACCCTTTTTGGCCGAATTAGACACTTTGAAGTCACTTGAAGCTTGCGGCAAAGGTGTTTCCACCTTTGCCGTGGGTTGGCCTATGTCCTCCTCTTCAATTCTCAGTTTTTCGTCCTCGTTAAGACCTGATGGTGATGGTGTAGGACCTGCCCCGACTTCTTTTCCACTTCTCAAGAGTGTGGCCTTTGCACTTTCGAAGCCTCCTTTGGGGTTTGGAATGGTAGAACTAGGAAGTTGGCCTTGCTCACGAAACTTCCCTACAAAATCTGCAATCTGCCCAATTTGTTTCTCCAATTGCTCCACCCTCTTATCTTGGTTTTGCATGGCTTTGGCTTGGTTTTCTTGCCCTTGAGACAAATTCGTTAGTAACTTAAGAAGTGTATCATTGTCTAAAGTGTTACCTGAACTTGTTTGGGCAGATTGTGGAGGTGGTTGTGTGGGTGCGTATGGCTTGTTGTAGAAGCCCGGGGGTTGTTGCCTAAAGCCTCCTTGTTGTGGTGGTTGTTGGGGCTCCCTCCACTTGAAATTCGGGTGGTCTCTCCAACCGGGATTGTAGGTGTTAGAATACGGATCGTTCCTCGGTTGGTTTTGGCCTTGAAACCCAATTGCATTTGCACTTTCCCATCCACCATTTTCAATGAGTTGTGGGCACTTCTCAGAAGCATGTCCTTGGATAGAACACACTCCGCATACAGTTGGTCCTTGCACCCTCATTCCTTCGGCCATCTGAGACACAATGGAAGTAAGATTAGCTAATTGTGAATGAATGTCGGGTGTGGAACTTACCTCATGTACTTGCTGCCGTGGGGGTCCTCTTTGGCCTACTCCTTCGTATTGTTGAGCGTTCAACGCTCGGTTAGCAATCAAAACCTTGGCATCCCTGGGTGTCTTGTCCACCAATGCTCCACCCGCTGAGGCATCAAGCATTTGACGTTCGATTGGTAGGAGCCCCTCGTAGAAGTATTGTAGAAGCAACTCCTCCTTCATCTGATGCTGTGGACATGAAGCAACAAGAGATTTAAAACGTTCATAATACGTAGGAAATGACTCACCTTCTTCTTGTTGGATTCCACTTATCCTTTTTCGTAAAAGGATGATTCAAGAAGTTGGGAAAAACTTCTCCAGATATGCCCTCTTCATGCTCTCCCATGATGTGACGGTTCCGGGAGCTAAGTCGTACAACCAATCCTTGGCTTTGTCCATTAAAGAGAATGGAAAAGCCTTCATCTTCAATATACTTCCATCGACATTGATGGGAGTCATGCTTGAACATACCACCTCGAATTCCTTCAGGTGCTTGTTCGGATCCTCCATGGACAACCCATGGTACTTCGGAATATGGTGAAGCAAACTTGACTTCAACTCGAACTCATCGGTCTTCCCTTCGGCAAGTGGGGGATATTGGATACACAAGGGTGCGGCATTATCCAATCCCGAGGCCGAAAGCTCCTTGAGTGTCTGGGTGTCCACGGCCATGACTTGTGGTTCTTCAAAGATCCTTGCCATGGGTTCCTCCTCTTCCTCTAGGACTTGTTCTTCGAGGTCAGGTTCCGGGCTTGGAGGATTTGGTTCGTGTTGCTTCCTCTTCCGTCTCAAAGTCCTCTCAAAATCGCTGTCAAAGTCCGAGATATGCTCACGAATCGGTTGAGAACTCCGAGTCATGCACTAGTACCTAAAACAAGAAAAAGAACACAGGGTCAGAATCTTTAACAAAATAACTAAATAAACAGAAAGTAAACAATCCAAGGCATTAGCAAAGTTGCTAATCCCCGGCAACGGCGCCAAAAATTTGATGCGAACTAATTAAGCACACAAATTAAAACCCTCTTGTGACAATTGTAGTAAAGATGCAAGTAGGGATCGTTCTAGACCGGGGATTAGGAGGGATTACTAAATCACTTGGAAACTGACTCAAAAACGTAAAACAAACGTTAAAAACACTAAACTAGACTCAAAGAATGCAAAACTAAACAATAAAACACTAAAACAAATCAAACAACTCAAAACAGCCCCAAAACACTCAAAACTGCCTTAAAAACACTTGCTGGGCAGTTTTGAGCACTTTAACTACTTTGGATGAATTTGTGAAATAAATTGATTCAAAACACTTATAAACACAAACTAAGACACTTTCTAACTAAATTGGACACTAAAGTAAAGGGGGATTGAGGTTTTGACGAAATTAAACTAAATGCACAGATTGTAATTAAGGGCAGAATGTAAATATGAATGTGATGAAAATATGGATGGACTGCTAGCTAGAAGGTTCTTCTCCACACATGTCACACTTGCATACAAGATGATTTTCGGTTGGTCTTTCGATGAATTATGAAACTCAACACTCCGGGTTAATTAGGTCCGCTTAAATTAACCTTCAGATTTCCCTAGAATCATTGAATTGGATGAATATGCATCGCAAACAAATTATTCCTAACAAGTTCTCTATATGAACAGCATGATAAAGATACAAGTTAGAATCATTACGTTCTTTGGAAATCATAAGTGTTGACGAGGCATTCGTTACTATGATAAGCATGAAACTAGTGCCAAGAATTCATTTAACGCGATTGTTTATAAGCAACCTCCACTACTTGTGAATATAAGTTCATAACTATTAGGTGAAATTCACTTATATTCTAGCGTCATATTCATGCATGAAAATTAAGCATGCATTCTCAATAAACATACACAAATAAGTTATCAATCAACTAGTTAAACAAATTGAATCCACAATACATGAAATTCCAACCAAAGGTAATCAAATCATATTACAAGCATAAACATAGTTTCGAATCACCCCCTAGCTAATTAGGGATTTAGCCTCTCATGTTCACAGAAAGAGAAATAAAATTGAGTTTAAACATAACGAACAAAAGATTGATTACACCTAGAACGCACAACGAATCCACTTGAATTTCTGCGCGTCCAAGCTCCTCTTTCTCCTTTCCTTGCTACAGCAGAGATGGTTTAGGGAATTTCTGGATGTTATTTTGGGTTGGGGATGGATTTAGGGAAGTTTGGTGGTGTGGCAAGGGTGGTGGAAGGTGTATGGAGATGTGGAAGGTGGCTGGAATTGATGTGGTGGCTGCGGCAATGGTGGGAAGTGGCTGGAATTGGATGGTTCTTGCGGACTGAAGGTGGGAGAAAAGATGGTGGCTGTGGCAAGATGTGTTTTTTTTGCTGATGGGAGTCACGGCTTAGGGGAAATTAGGGTGAATGATTAGAGAATGAGAAGTGAATGAATAATGCCCTAGGGTTAGGAAAAAGGTGCGGCTGATATGGTTTTGTGAATGAATGGAAAGTTTAAACCTAGGGTGCGGCTGATATGGATTTGGTGGCTGAAAAAAAATATGAAAAGTAATAATGAGAGGTCCCTAAGGCGCGGCTAGGTGGTGGAAAACCTAGGGTTTAAGAAAATCAAACCCTAATTTATTTTGGTTAATTAGAAATAAGTTAAAAGCTTCTAGAATTAAGAAATAAAATCAGAAATTAAAAGGGATGGCTGCAAGGTGCGGCTAGGGTTAGGTTAGGAGAGGGAAATAAGGTTTAAGTGAATGACATTGGACCTAAATGCCCCCCCTTGCACGGCAAGGGAAGGGAAGAAGGATTAAGGCACGGCAAGGGCTATGCAATTGGCCTAGGGCCTTGGTTTTATGTCCTCAAGTGCATACAAGGCCTTCAAAGTGGCTAGAAAATACGGACATTTAAGATTAGGAAAGGTTACCAAAACGGGAAACCTAGGATTAACTTTCCTACTTCAAGTAGGAATCCTTGTTTGAGTAGGAATCCTCGTTTTGGTAGGAATTCATCGTTGGAGTAGGAATTCATCGTTTCTTCAATTCTTCAACTCATTCCTTCCTCTTTTGCTCCAAAAGGCTCCAATTTGCATCTTCTTGCACACTTTGGCCTTATAATCTGAAAATACACAAAAGTGGCCTTAAACACTAAAATAACTAAGTAAACACAACATAAATGCACGAGAACAAGCTAATTAAGTCGCATGAATATGCTCCTATCAGAAGGAACTCAAACTAAAGCTACATCCTTGTGAGACTTGAGCCTATAACGTTCTTTGGAGAGTATAAATCTGTGATTTCTTGTTTTCTAAAGTCGTTGCATGATCTCATCATTCTTTGCTTGGAATGCATTTCATTATAGTTCCAAATACTAGAACTCATGCCCATTTCATTCAAAGCATGATATTGATTGCATAACATACAATAAGATGAAGTTGTTAGTCAAGCCAAAACCAAAAAGCCTATCCCTTTTCACATGTATTGTAGGATTAACCCTTTTGAGCCTTTTCAAGCCTATTTTCTTTGTTAGCCACATTATCCTTACCTAGCCTAGATTAGGACTTCCCATACCCTTGTTCTTAAAGGATAGTGAAGCATGATTTAGAATGAACTCCTTTTGATCAATATATTGCAGAAAATGAGTGTGGGGGAAGATAATAGGGCACGGCCAAAGAAGAAAATAAAAGAAAAAAAAATTCGTGGAAAAATAAAAAGAAAATAGAAAAGTGTAGAAAAGAAAGAAAAAGAGTTGAAAAATAAGTGAGAATGATCTCACAAGTGTTGGTTATTGAAGGAAGGGTCCAAAAGAGTGAATTTGACCCTAATTGTTGCATGAATCTTCCCTTGTGTTTAAAAGTTGATTTCTGCCATTAAAAGTGAGTTTAAGTGTCAATTTCATTACTTTGCTTCCTATTGCTTTAAGAACCTTTGTTTATCCCTTGCCTTTCCTTGTTAGCCATTACCCTTAGCCCCGTTACAACCCTCAACTTCTATCTTGATGTTATGTGTTCAATATGTGGAGTTTGAATTTGGTATGAGCATATGGAATCACTGGTTCTCATTCTAAGTAGTAGCATTCCATCCATGAGATCATATTCATGTCATTGTCGTAAATCCAGAAAATGCTTTCTTTGATATACCATATGTGAGTATTAGAATTCATATTTACATCAATCTTCTCACATATACCTAGTGTAGGGTGTGGAGTTAGAAAATCTGTGTGAAAATTGAGTGCATTCTAGTAAGGAATTGAGGGAATTCTCTAAGGCATGTTACTACATTCAAAATGTTGTTTTAATTGATTAAATGTGAACTAATAAGTGGTAACTATGATTAAGTGTTTGTTGAAGTGTAAAGTAAGCTAAATGTCGTGGGAATGACTTTCTATATTGTGTCATGTTCGTTTGAAATCCCTGAGATACATGTTGGAAGGTTTAGAATGTGTTTTGGTTTGTTTTTAGTTTCTTTCGTTTTGTTTTGCTCGAGGACTAGTAAAAGCTAAGTGTGGGGGAATTTGATAGGAGCATATTTAGGCGACTTACTTAGCTTGTTTTCGTGCATTTATATTGTTAATTCATAGTTGTTTTAGTAGTTTAAGCCATTTTCGTGTGCTTTTAGGTTCATATGGCTAAGGAAGCAAAAAGATGCATTTTGGAGCATTTTGGAGCAAAATTGGAATTGGAATGGATAGCTTATGTTTGGAGCAAAAGGAATGGACGAAATTGAAGACCTAATGAAGTTAGGATTCCTAATCACAAGGGGATTCCTAATCAAATGAGGAATCCTAGTCAAAGAAGGTTTCCTACTTGAAGTAGGAAAGTTAAGCCAAGGTTTCCTATTTTGGTTTAATCTTTCCTAATCCTTAAAGACTCCATATTTCAGCAAGATCAAAGGATCCTATCTATTCTAGGTCACAAAATCAACATTCCTTGCAACCTTAGGACAATGCCGTGTGTTTCCTTGTGACTCCCTTCCTTGCCGTGCAAAGAAGGGCTTTGTTCCCCATTTTGAACACTTAAATACCTTCCTTTCTCATACCTATTTCAGCCATAACTCACATACCCTTTTATATTCCTAAATCCTTGCCTAAATTCAGAAATAAAAGACATTCCCTTTCTCTCTAACCTTGGCCGCAAGTCACATTCCTATTTCTTTCAATTTCTGATTTTGTGTTTCCTATTCTTCAAAGATTTAGAATTAATTCCTTTCCTAAACCAAGTAATAAAGCCTTTAGGTCTTTTCTTCCTTATATATATATTCTTGTGCCGCACCCTTAGGAAGCTAATCCCCCCTTCTAGACAACCAACCTTTATTCACAAACACATCCAACTTTGCCGCAGCTTTCCATCCAAATTTCCACCATCCCTCGACTTCCAAACCTTCGTCCAAACCACCCTAGACCACCACTAAGCCTTGCCGCACCACCATACGTCCATAAACCCACCTTAAACCCAGAAACTCATCCAAAAACTCACCTTAGCACTTGTGCCGTGACCTAGCTAGGAAGAGGAGAAAGAAGACGAAGCCTTGGACGTTTATGCATTCGAGTTGGAGTGTTGGAACGCTTCTAGGTGTAATCTATCTTTTGTTTTCAATGTTTAATTCTAATTGCCTTTGTTTCGTTATGAACATGAGAGGCTAAACTCGTTTTAGCCTAGGGATGCTTTAAAGCCATGATTATATTTATAATATGAGTTGATAAATTCCAGTTGTGATTTCATAAATTGTGAATGCAATTTACTTAACCGTTTGATGGATAACTTATTCTTGTATGTTGATTAGGGAGGCCTACTTAATTCGCATGTGATAGGAGCATATTTAGGCGACTTACTTAGCTTGTTTTCGTGCATCTATGTTGTTAATTCATAGTTGTTATAGTAGTTTAAGCCATTTTCGTGTGTTTTTAGGTTCATATGGCTAAGGAAGCAAAAAGATGCATTTTGGAGCATTTTGGAGCAAAATTGGGCTTGGAATGGATAGCATATGCTTGGAGCCAAAGTGTTGGACGAATTTGAAAGCCTTGTATGCACTTTGGACATAAAACAAAGGGCCTAGCCCAATCAAACAATCCTTTGAGCCATGCAAAACCTCTAGCCCAATCAACAACCCTTAGCCACATGCATTTCCACCTTCCTACTTCATCATTTCATCATTGCACCACCATTCACACACACATGCACTTACTCTTTCATCATTGCACCACCATTCACACACACATGCACTTACTCTTTCATCATTGCACCACCAATTCAACACATGCATTTCCACCTTCCTACTTCATCATTTCATCATTGCACCACCATTCACACACACATGCACTTACTCTTTCATCATTGCACCACAAATTCAACACATGCATTCACACACCAACAACCTAGCTCTTTTTCCATCATTATTTCATTCACATGCACTCTCAATCATAACAACCACATTCACTCTTAAACAATCACCCACATATTCTCCCATTCCCCCTATAAAAACCCATGCATTCATACACAAAAATCACATCTCATTTTCATACACAACACATCACAAACACATCCAATCTTCCCTCATTGTCGTGAGCTACCATTCCCTTATAATCCAAACACCACTCCTCATCCATTTCCATAATTCCCCAATCCATTCAACACACCAACAACATCCCTTAGACCTTGTGCTACGACGAAGAGGAAGATAAGAGGGCCTAAACGTTCTTACAATTCAAGTTTGAGTTGTTGGAATGTTTAGGTGTTTCTTTGATTCTCCTTGTTTTGTACCATGAGGAACTTCCTCTCGGCTTCATTCCATTAGATACACTCTCCCATTTCTTAAAGGATTTCGACATCAGTTTTGCTTCAAGGGTTCTTTCTTCTTAATCCTATGTTCACTCATGTTATATATTTTTATGTCAAACCTTTTGTAAACATGAAGTGTAACTAATCTCTCTCTAGGGATTCGATGTAGCCTTGCAAGATTGCCATGTAGTTAATTCGGAATTCTCATTTAATCTATCTATTTCTTGTTTCATTCTCCGATTTAATTGTGACTTAGTGTGTTGATTTTAATGCTTGATCATCATTTGAATTAACCACAGGTTGTTTAGCCAAGATTAAAGCACACATCATGCATAATCTTGGTAGATATGTGAATGAATGAAGGGAATGTTTTGCAAACATCCTGCCGAGTGTTCCCTTTGGTTTTGTGAAAGTTTCTTGTGCACTACATAGTCTTGATTAGGAACCAAAGTTGCACATCACAATTAGGCTCATGATTAGAGACATTTGATCAAATCCACACATCATATGGCTGATCATATCTAAGTGAAACAAACCCAAGAAATAAGTAGAGGGATGAGTATAATCTGACTTAACAAGCATGGACTTGGCTTAGTGATAGAAGCATATTTAGGCGACTTACTTAGCTTGTTTTCGTGCATTTATATTGTTAATTCATAGTTGTTTTAGTCGTTTAAGCCATTTTCGTGTGTTTTTAGGTTCATATGGCTAAGGAAGCAAAAAGATGCATTTTGGAGCATTTTGGAGCAAAATTGGACTTGGAATGGATAGCTTATGTTTGGAGCAAAAGGAATGGACGAAATTGAAGGATTCCTAATCCATTGCAGCCACATGCATTCACATGCATAAATCAGCCACATGCATCTCCCATCACCATATCAGATTTCCATCATATTCACATGCATTCCATCCTTTAAAACATTGCACATGCACTCCCTTTAATTAATTAAGCCACATGCACTCCCATCCATTTCATCATTGCAGCCAACACATGCTTTCACATGCATTTTCAGATTGTCCCCTTGCACATGCAGCCACATATTCATTGCACATGCATTTCCAACCCACATGCATCCTTTAATCATTCAAACATGCAGCCACATTCCCTCCTAGCTGTCATGGTCCCCCCATTTCACCTATAAATAAGCATTCATTCTCATTCATTCTAATACACTCTTCCATATTCCAGAAATTCGTCAAAACCTCTCCACACCCTCATTGCAGCCACCAAAACACTTTTCTCCTCCATTGCAGCCACTCCAACCACTCCCCAAACCATTCACACCATCAAACTATCCTTAGACCTTGTGCTACAACGAAGAGGAAGAGAAGAGTGCCTAAACGTTCATACAATTCAAGTTTGAGTTGTTGGAATGTTTAGGTGTTTCTTTGATTTCAATGTTTAATTTCAATGCTCTTTGTTTTGTACGTATGAGGAATGGAAGAGAAGAGTGCCTAAACGTTCATACAATTCAAGTTTGAGTTGTTGGAATGTTTAGGTGTTTCTTTGATTCCAATGTTTAAATTCAACTAAACCCCCCTTGGCTAGGGGGGGATTCGAAATATATGTTTATGCTTGCATTTTGATTTGATTACTTCTAATTGCGTTTCATAAGTTGTGGATTCAATTCGTTTAACCGTTTGATTGATAACTTATTTATGTATGTTTATTGAGAATGCGCGCTTAATTTTCATGCATGAATATGACGCTAGAATATAAGTGAGTTTCACCTAATAGTTACGAACTTATATTCGCAAGTAGTGGAGGTTGCTTATAAACAATCGCGTTAAACAAATTCTTGGCATAAGTTTCATGCAATCATAGTAACGAATGCCTCGTCAACACTTATAATTTTCATAGAGCGTAATGATTCTTGCTTGTACCTCTTCTATGCATTCATGTTGAGGACTTGTGGGGAATGTTTTGAATTGTCGCATGCATCATCCAATTCAATAACGTTAGGAAGATTTGAAGGTTAATTAGTGCATCACGGTTAACTTGGGGTGTTGAGTTTCATGGTTTATTGAAATGCAATTGGAAATCATTTTATTATGCAAGTATAACATGTATGGAGATGAACCCCTTAGCCATTCTATCATCCATTCATTCCATTCCATCAAATTCGTTTTACAATCTGTTTAGTTTATTAACTTGTTTTGTTATTTCAATTTTCGTATAAATCTAAATCCCCCTTTACTTTAATGTCCAATTTAGTTAGAAATCAATTTAGTTTGTGCTTTTAAGTGTTTTGATTCATTTTATTTCCCAATTTTGTCCAGATTCACCAAAGTGCTCAAAACTGCCCAGAAAGTGATTTTAAGGCAGTTTTGAGTGTTTTGGGTGATGTTTGAGTCTTTTGGTTTGTTTTAATGTTTTAAGTGTTTAGTTTTACATTCTTTGAGTTAGTTTAGTGTTTTATATTGTGTTTTTACGTTCTTGAGTCAAGTTATTCCTTAATTTCGTCCAAATTTGTGTTTGTGCTCAAATCTGCCCAGAAAGTGGTTTTTAGGCAGATTTGAGTGTGTTTGTGTTGTTTTGAGTCTTTTGGTTTGTCTTAGTGTTTTAAAGTTTAGCTTTGCATTCTTTGAGTCTAGTATAGTGTTTCATATTGTTATTTTACGTTTTTGAGTCAAATCCAAGTGGTTAACAATCCCTCCTAATCCCCGGTCTAGAACGATCCTTACTTATACATATACTACAATTGATAAAAAGAGGGTTTAATTTGTGTGCGTATAAATCACGCATCAAATTTTGGCGCCGTTGCCGGGGATTAGCAAATTTGCTAATCTCTTGGATTGTTCGTTTCTGTTATGTATTTTAGTTTTAGTTTTTGATTTGTGTTTTGTTTGTTAAAATCAAGTACTAGAGAAGAACAACATGGCACTTGATAATGCTTCTCTTTTGTCACAGCTCATGGAAAGGTCCCAAATGCAACGCGTTGATATATTTGATCTTCAATCAAGGAATAATGTGTTTTCCAATACTTACAATTCGGATTGGAGTGATCATTCAACTTCTATGTGGTGGGAACCTCAACATGTTCAACAAGAAGGATATTGGCAGCCACCTCATATTCAATATGCCCAACCAAACTCAAGTTCGTCAATAGATTATAATCAAAAGCTTAATGAATTAATTTGTTTGGTGCAGGGATCACAAAATCAAGTCAAGGAGGGCCAAAATCAAGACAAAAGGTTGGACCACTTGGAAGAGCAAATAGGGCAGATCGCGGAGTTCGTAGGACAGTTTCAAGACCAAGGCGAACTCCCTAGTTCAACCATTGCAAATCCGAAGGGAGAATTTGAACTTGCCAAGGAAATCATATTGAGCAGTGACGAGGAGGTTGGAACGGACCCTCAACCATCAAAATCAAATCACAAGGAAGAGGAATACACCCAAACCACGGCAAGAGTGGAAACACCTTTGCCGGAGGCACCTATTGCTCCTACGCCATCTAATTCAAGTAAGGTTGTTCCAATTAGTTCTAACCCCGTTCCAACTAATAATCCTATTCCTTGCAGGTTCATGAATTCCAAGGAAGAAGAAAGTGAAAAAGACACCTCGGAAGCCCTTCCAAAGGTGAAAAGTAGAGAATGTCATGAATTCATCAAAGAGGACGTTCTTGAAACCATCACATGCAATCTGGCCAAGTCCAATATCCCTGAAACTTTCAAAGGAGTGGTGTTTGTCATTGAGTTCTTGTCGGACAAAACAAGTAAGTTATCTTTTCCAAATTCCATTACATTTTATACTAACTTACTGTTTTTTATGAATCAGGCACCTACACTAGAATTCAAACCAATGCCGGTTCACTTCAAGTATCACCCTCCATTCAAGGACAAATTCCATGCCGTTTGATTTTATTTATGTCATAAAAAAAAAAAAAAAAAAAAAAAAAAAAAGATACTAAACATGGAGAAAGGTGGAGCTTCACAAAGGTTGTTTACGTGAAGCCCCACTACGAGGCGTCGAAGCGGAAGGCATCGAAGCGGAAGGCATCGGAGCGGAAGGCATCGGAGCGGAAGGCATCGGAGCGGAAGGCATCGGAGCGGAAGGCATCGGAGCGGAAGGCATTGGAGCGGAAGGCATCGGAGCGGGAGGCATCGGAGCTAGAGCATTCCAGGCCTCAATACTTGGCCAAGCGCTGGATGAGCCAGGAAAAAGGTGCCTCTGGAGGAAAGACGAAAACCTTTGACGGTCACTGTGAATCCGACCTTCAGACTCTTGCAGCTCATCAAGCTTCCTCTTCATGCCCGTCGAATAGTTGTTTGCAAGCACATGCAAACTTCTATTCTCGTACTTAAGCTGCTGGATCTCTTGCTTAAGACTTTCCACTTCTGCCATCAATGATTCCACCTGACGGGAGCGGGCAAGCAGGCGTTGGCCCATGTTGGACACAGAACTCGCACACTGAACACTAAGTGCGAGGGACTCTTGAACGGCCAACTCATCGGACCGTCCTGACAGCAGCCTACTATCTTTTGGAGTGAGGAGGTTCCTAGCTACTATTGTAGCTGTTGTGGCGTCCTGCATCACGGAGTCTTCACCTGTGAGAGGACCGTTAGAAGAAAAGAAAGAAGGGCGCCATACGTTACCTTGACGCGGTGCGCCCGTATCACTGCTAAGGCTCAATTCCAAGCTAAGGTTCGATGAGTTTGCCATTTTTTTTAAAGGTGTTCAAAGAGAATGGATGGAGTTAAATTTCAAAGGGCCGGAGCCGATTTTCAAGAATGGGAAGTCTTCAGAGTGTGTTTGTTGTGGTGATCGATAGCTCAATAAAAAGCCAAGGCGACGCGTCCATCGATTCAAAAAGCCGGAATTTCCGGCGTAATTTTGGCGACGCTTTCTCGGCTTTTCAGAAGGCGCGTTCAACTTTGTCAAAAGATTTCTTCTTTTCAGACAACACGTGGAGGCCATCACCGCAACTACACATCTTTAGCCGACAAGCGCAAAGTTCGGCAACGCTTTCTCTGCTTTTCAGAAAACGCGTGCAGCTTTGTCAAAAGGAGCCGCATCCGCACTACCACGTGTCGTTCAGAAAGCAAAGGGGCGTCGTTCAGAAATCGAAGGGGCGCCTGCTCAGAAATCGAAGAGGCGTCGTTCTGATATCGAAGAGACATTTGTCGACAAGGGTAAAAGAATAGTACCACCATTTGATATTATCTCTATATATGTCGACCTTCGTCTTTTATGGCAAGGTAAACCTGAAGAACCATGCCCAACTCTCTCTCACCTCTGAGGGCGCACTCCCAGCAAAGCCTTTCGAAATACTCAATTTTTTCTTCTTCCCCAAAGATGA
Source organism: Pyrus communis (assembly GCF_963583255.1). NCBI lineage: Eukaryota > Viridiplantae > Streptophyta > Magnoliopsida > Rosales > Rosaceae > Pyrus > Pyrus communis. Next base: position 17,942,789 of record NC_084812.1, read on the forward strand.
TACCAAATGCCTGGAGTACAGATGACCCAGGAGGAAACGGCGGATTGAAGTGTGCTGATTCATTCACCACTTCTTCAAAAGCAAAGGTATCTCATATCATCAAGGTCAAAAGCAAAAGTATCTCATATCATGCTCTTTCCCTGTCTTTTTCTTTGTCCTTGTTCTTACTCGCATGGCAAAGTAAAAGAAGCAATCAGCCGGCACTTGGAGTCAGTCTTCCGATCTGGAGCCAACTGCCTAGAATCTATTCCTGATTGCTTACCTAGCTTGCTCTCGAGTAGTCATCTTCAACGGAGCAAGTAAGGCAAGTGAAAATGATACATTGAAGCATGTGGAGACAAGCAACAACTGCATATGCTGAGCTATCCTCTAACCCTCTTCAATACGAATTGGAAAGATTGAACAAAGAAACAGATAAAAGGAGGAAGCTCAGACCTAGCTCAGACCTTCGGGGGAGACCCAAAAGAATCATGCTGCCCAGTTCAAGAGTAGCACAAAGGAAAATCAATGATGGGCGGAAACCAGTTCAAGAGTAAGCCTGTGGAATCATAAAGATCAAAGCCTCAATGCAATCACCAAGGAGAAGAGGGAATTTACACTCCATAACCAGATTTGCGTCCCTAAACTCTTCTCTTTGTTAATTACATTCTGCCATGTTTAGTATGTTTAGTTGCTTTTTGTGTGTTTACTTATGTTTTGTGTGAATCTATGCTTAAAACATTGAGGACAATGTTTGATTTAAGTGTGGGGGGGGTAACTAAGTATTTTTGATGCAAATTCGTGGGATTTTATCACCCATAACTTCAAATGTTGTTCCTTGCTGTTTTAAGGTGTTTTTAAGTTATTTTAGAGTGTTTTAGTATGTTTTGTTTTTATAACTCCGAAAATCACATAAAAATTTGAAAAACATGTTTTAAAAAAAGCCTAAAAAGAGTGTTTTGAGTCGTTTTTGTGTGTTTGTGTCTTAGGGTACCTTCCAACACAATGATAAGGATTTGGTTTGTAATTGCATGACGGTTAAAAAGAGTTATAAACATAGAGAAAAGTTTGATTTAGTCTTGGTATATGCTTGGTTATGGTTATAATGTATGACTTCACATGCAATCATAAAAGAAAAATTCGTTTTTGTAACATGCTTGAAGGAAGGAACTCAAACAAACGCTACAACCCTGTGAAACTCGAGCCATTACCTTCTTTGGAGAGTTATAATCTGTGATTCTTTGTTTTCTAAAGTTGTTGCATGATCTCATTATTCCTTGCTTGGTTGCTACTTAGAATGCAATTGTATCATGATAGAACTAAATGCTAGAACTTATATCCGTTTCATTCAAAGCATGATATTGAATTGCTTAACATATATCAAGATGAAGTTGTGTAGTTGCCACCATAGCCAAATAGCCTTACTTCCCATATTTCGTATATGTTGTAAGTTTTACCCCCGTTGAGCCTTGTTTAGCCTTTATTCTTTGTTTACCCACATTATCCTCACCTAGCCTAGTGTAGGACAGTCCACACCCTTGTTCTTAAATGATAGTGAGCATGACTAAAATGAATTCCTTTTGAGTACATTATGAAAGAAAATGAGTGTGGGGGAGAGAATGTTTTGTTCTTAAGTGTCTATGTATGTTTTGAGAGGCAAAAGAAAAGAAAAAATTGTGAAAAACATATAAAAAAAAAGAAAAACAGAAAAGAAAAGAAAGAAAGAAAGAAAAAGGAAAAAAGAGCTTGTTCCCCCTTGTTGTTCAAAAGTTGAGTTTTCATTCAAAAGTGAATTCTAAGTTAATTCAAATGCTTTGCTCGCTATTTCTTTAAGAACCTTTGTTTTCCATATCCCTTCTTTGTTAGCCAAACACCTTCAGCCCCATTTCAACCCTTATGCTTCTATCTTGATCGTTATGTGTTCAATAATGTGGAGTTTGGAATTGATATGAGCTTATGGAATCACTGGTTCTCATCCTAAGTAGTAGCATTCCATTCATGAGATCATATTCATGTCATTATCATAAATCCAGAAAATGCTTTCCTTGTTAAAACATATGTGAGTGTTCGTCTACATGTTTACATCAATCTTCTCACATATACCTAGTGTAGGGAGTGTAGTCAGAAAATCTGTGTGAAAAACGAGAGTACATCTAGTGAGGAATTGAGGGAATTCTCTAAAGGCATGTTACTACATTCAAATCATGGTTTTAAATGCTTAATTGTGAACTAGTATGTGGTGACTATGAGTAAGAATGTACTTAAGTGTAAAGATGGCTAAAATCTGTGGGAATAATGATTTTTAACTTGTCATGTGCATTGGAAATCCCTGAGACGATTGTTGGAAGATATAGATTGTGTTTTGTTCGTTTTGTTTTGTTTTTGGTTTCTTTTGTTTTGTTTTGCTCGAGGACTAGCAAAAGCTAAGTGTGGGGGAATTTGATAGAAGCATATTTAGGCGACTTACTTAGCTTGTTTTCGTGCATTTATATTGTTAATTCATAGTTGTTTTAGTCGTTTAAGCCATTTTCGTGTGTTTTTAGGTTCATATGGCTAAGGAAGCAAAAAGATGCATTTTGGAGCATTTTGGAGCAAAATTGGACTTGGAATGGATAGCTTATGTTTGGAGCAAAAGGAATGGACGAAATTGAAGGATTCCTAATCCATTGCAGCCACATGCATTCACATGCATAAATCAGCCACATGCATCTCCCATCACCATATCAGATTTCCATCATATTCACATGCATTCCATCCTTTAAAACATTGCACATGCACTCCCTTTAATTAATTAAGCCACATGCACTCCCATCCATTTCATCATTGCAGCCAACACATGCTTTCACATGCATTTTCAGATTGTCCCCTTGCACATGCAGCCACATATTCATTGCACATGCATTTCCAACCCACATGCATCCTTTAATCATTCAAACATGCAGCCACATTCCCTCCTAGCTGTCATGGTCCCCCCATTTCACCTATAAATAAGCATTCATTCTCATTCATTCTAATACACTCTTCCATATTCCAGAAATTCGTCAAAACCTCTCCACACCCTCATTGCAGCCACCAAAACACTTTTCTCCTCCATTGCAGCCACTCCAACCACTCCCCAAACCATTCACACCATCAAACTATCCTTAGACCTTGTGCTACAACGAAGAGGAAGAGAAGAGTGCCTAAACGTTCATACAATTCAAGTTTGAGTTGTTGGAATGTTTAGGTGTTTCTTTGATTTCAATGTTTAATTTCAATGCTCTTTGTTTTGTACGTATGAGGAATGGAAGAGAAGAGTGCCTAAACGTTCATACAATTCAAGTTTGAGTTGTTGGAATGTTTAGGTGTTTCTTTGATTCCAATGTTTAAATTCAACTAAACCCCCCTTGGCTAGGGGGGGATTCGAAATATATGTTTATGCTTGCATTTTGATTTGATTACTTCTAATTGCGTTTCATAAGTTGTGGATTCAATTCGTTTAACCGTTTGATTGATAACTTATTTATGTATGTTTATTGAGAATGCGCGCTTAATTTTCATGCATGAATATGACGCTAGAATATAAGTGAGTTTCACCTAATAGTTACGAACTTATATTCGCAAGTAGTGGAGGTTGCTTATAAACAATCGCGTTAAACAAATTCTTGGCATAAGTTTCATGCAATCATAGTAACGAATGCCTCGTCAACACTTATAATTTTCATAGAGCGTAATGATTCTTGCTTGTACCTCTTCTATGCATTCATGTTGAGGACTTGTGGGGAATGTTTTGAATTGTCGCATGCATCATCCAATTCAATAACGTTAGGAAGATTTGAAGGTTAATTAGTGCATCACGGTTAACTTGGGGTGTTGAGTTTCATGGTTTATTGAAATGCAATTGGAAATCATTTTATTATGCAAGTATAACATGTATGGAGATGAACCCCTTAGCCATTCTATCATCCATTCATTCCATTCCATCAAATTCGTTTTACAATCTGTTTAGTTTATTAACTTGTTTTGTTATTTCAATTTTCGTATAAATCTAAATCCCCCTTTACTTTAATGTCCAATTTAGTTAGAAATCAATTTAGTTTGTGCTTTTAAGTGTTTTGATTCATTTTATTTCCCAATTTTGTCCAGATTCACCAAAGTGCTCAAAACTGCCCAGAAAGTGATTTTAAGGCAGTTTTGAGTGTTTTGGGTGATGTTTGAGTCTTTTGGTTTGTTTTAATGTTTTAAGTGTTTAGTTTTACATTCTTTGAGTTAGTTTAGTGTTTTATATTGTGTTTTTACGTTCTTGAGTCAAGTTATTCCTTAATTTCGTCCAAATTTGTGTTTGTGCTCAAATCTGCCCAGAAAGTGGTTTTTAGGCAGATTTGAGTGTGTTTGTGTTGTTTTGAGTCTTTTGGTTTGTCTTAGTGTTTTAAAGTTTAGCTTTGCATTCTTTGAGTCTAGTATAGTGTTTCATATTGTTATTTTACGTTTTTGAGTCAAATCCAAGTGGTTAACAATCCCTCCTAATCCCCGGTCTAGAACGATCCTTACTTATACATATACTACAATTGATAAAAAGAGGGTTTAATTTGTGTGCGTATAAATCACGCATCACTTAGCAATGGTGAAATCGAATCTCTAGCTTCATCTCCATTTGTGCTATCTCTTTTTATTAGCTGTTGATTCATTCATTTTGTGTTTACTTCATTTCCTTATGCTTTAATTTACAATCTGTCATTTAGTTTAATCAAAACCTAAATCCCCCTTTACCTTATTTTTCAATTTAGTTAGAAATCAATTTAGTTTACCCTTTAAAGCATTTTGAGTCTTTGGTTTGTCTTAGTGTTTTAAAGTTTAGTTTTGCATTCTTTGAGTCTAGTATAGTGTTTTAGATTGTGTTTTTAGCGTTTTTGAGTCAAATCCAAGTGATTAACAATCCCTCCTAATCCCCGGTCCAGAACGATCCCTACTTACATACTTACTACAATTGTCAAAAAGAGGGTTTAATTTGCGTGCGTATAATTCTCGCATCAAATTTTGGCGCCGTTGCCGGGGATTAGAAAATTTGCTAATCCCTTGGATTGTTTTATTTTCGTTTGATCTTTTTATTTTATTCCAGATTCTTAATCTTGTTTTGTTTCTTGTTTTAGGTACTAGTTTATGACTCGGATTTTTCATCCGATTCGTGAACATATCCTGGAGTGATTGGGTTCTTCGTCCGGCTGCAAGACGTAAAAGAAAGCGCTACTTTGGAGGCAACCCAATGCACTGAATAAAGCAAAGCATGTTCATAATAAAATAAAAAATAAAAAAAAATAAAAAAAATATATATATAGAATAAAAATAAACATGGCAAAAAGATGGAGCCTTCACAAAGGATGTTTACGTGAAGCCCCACAACGAGGCGTCAAAGCAGAAGGCGTCGGATCAGAAGGCGTCGGAGCAGAAGGCATCGAAGCGGGAGGCATCGAAGCAGGAGGCATCGAAGCGGGAGGCATCGGAGCTAGAGCATTCCAGGCCTCAATACTTGGCCAAACGCTGGATGACCCAGGAAAAAGGTGCCTCTGGAGATAAGCCGCAAGCCTTTGACAGTCACTGTGAATTCGACCCTCAAATTCTTGCAGCTCATCAAGCTTCCTCTTCATGCCCGACGAATAGTTATTTGCAAGCACATGCAAACTTCTATTCTCGTACTTAAGCTGCTGGATCTCTTGTTTAAGACTTTCCACCTCTGCCATCAATGATTCCACCTGACGGGAGCGGGCAAGCAGGCGTTGGCCCATGTTGGACACAGAACTCGCACACTGAACACTAAGTGCGAGGGACTCTTGAACGACCAACTCATCGGACCGTCCTGACAGCAGCCTACTATCTTTTGGAGTGAGGAGGTTCCTAGCTACTATTGTAGCTGTTGTGGCGTCCTGCATCACGGAGTCTTCACCTGTAAGAAGACCGTTAGAAGATAAGAAAGAAGGGCGCCATACGTTACCTTGACGCGGCGCGCCCGTATCACTGCTAAGGCTCAATTCCAAGCTAAGGTTCGATGGGTTTGCCGTTTTTCAAAAGTGTTCAAAGAGAAGGGATGGAGTTAAATTTCAAAGGGCCGGAGTCGATTTTCAAGAATGGGAAATCTTCAGTGTGTGTTTGTTGGCGGTGATCGATACCTCTATAAAAAGCCAAGGCGACGCGTCCACTGATGCGAGATTTATACGCACACAAATTAAACCCTCTTTTTGTCGATTTGTAGTATAAGTATAAGTAGGGATCGTTCTGGACCGGGGATTAGGAGGGATTGTTAATCACTTGGATTTGACTCAAAAACGTAAAATAACAATATGAAACACTATACTAGACTCAAAGAATGCAAAACTAAACTTTAAAACACTAAGACAAACCAAAAGACTCAAACATCACCCAAAACACTCAAAACTGCCTTAAAATCACTTTCTGGGCAGTTTTGAGCACTTTGGTGAATTTGGACGAAATTATGTAACAAAATGAATCAAAACACTTATAAACATAAACTAAAACACTTTCTACTAAATTAGACAATAAAGTAAAGGGGGATTGAGTTTTATACGAAATTAAATAAAATGTACAGATTCGAATTAAGACAGATAGTATATATGAATGTGATGAAATGGAATGAATGGATGGATGCTAGCCAAGGGGTTCATCTCCATACATGTTATACTTGCATACTAAATGATTTCCAATTGCATTTCAATAAACCATGAATTCTCAACACCCCAAGTTAACCGTGATGCACTAATTAACCTTCAAATCTTCCTAACGTTATTGAATTGGATGATGCATGCGACAATTCAAAACATTCCCCACAAGTCCTCAACATGAATGCATAGAAGAGGTACAAGCAAGAATCATTACGCTCTATAAAAATTATAAGTGTTGACGAGGCATTCGTTACTATGAATGCATGAAACTCTTGCCAAGAATTCGTTTAACGCGATTGTTTATAAGCAACCTCCACTACTTATGAATATAAGTTCGTAACTATTAGGTGAAACTCACTTATATTCTAGCGTCATATTCATGCATGAAAATTAAGCGTGCACTCTCAATAAACATACATAAATAAGTTATCAATAAAACGGTTAAACAAATTGAATCACAACTTATGAAACGCAATTAGAAGTAATCAAATCAAAATGCAAGCATAAACATATATTTCAAATTACCCCCTAGCCAAGGGGGGTTTAGTTCCTTATGATACAAAACAAAGAGAATCAAAGAAACACCTAAACATTCCAACAACTCAAACTTGAATTGTATGAACGTTTAGGCACTCTTCTCTTCCATTCCTCATACGTACAAAACAAAGAGAATTAAAATGAAACATTGAAATCAAAGAAACACCTAAACATTCCAACAACTCAAACTTGAATTGTATGAACGTTTAGGCACTCTTATCTTCCTCTTCGTTGTAGCACAAGGTCTAAGGATAGTTTGATGGTGTGAATGGTTTGGGTAGTAGTGGAGGAATGGAAGGATGGTGTTTGGATTTGTAGGGAAGACTCACGGCACAAAGGGGGTGGTTTGATGGTCTACATTTCTGCAATGGATGAGTTTATGGAAGAGTGTTTGGAATGGGTGAATTTCTGGCACAAAGGCCTTATTTCTGTGGTGAATGGATTGTGTATGAATGAGAATGAATGAATGAGTATTTATAGGTGAAATGGGGGGAACATGACAGCTAGGAACTTGGTGGAAATCTGAAATGGTGATGGGAGATGCATGTGGCTGTTTGTGCATGTGATTAAAGGGTGGAAATGCATGTGCTTTGACAGAAATGAAAGGGAATGCACGGTTTTGGTTGATTTCTGGTGGTTGTGAGGTGGAAATCTAGGTGGAAATGCATGTGGATTAAAGCTATGTGAATGATTAAGGTGAATGTGCATGAGTGCATGTGAAATCTGCCAAGATGCATGTGTTATGAAGTGGATTTTCTGCAAATGCAAGGTGAATGTGCATGTGATTAAATTAAAAGATGGAATGCATGTGAATGACAGCTAGATATGTTGATGAATGCATGTGACTTGTTTGTGGTGAGTGAATGCATGTGCAAAGCTTTTTGGGAGAAAGGTGGATGAATGTACATGTGACTTAGGTTGTGAAATCTGATGGAATGATGAAGTGGCTGAAATGATGAAAGAATGAGGGTATGCACGGCACAAGGGAAGTGTTGGGTGATGGATGCATGTGGGTTAATTAATTAAGTGTATGATATGATAAGTGATTGATAAGATAAGTGAATGATATGATAAGTGGTTGATAAGATAAGTGGTGAATGATATGTGGTGAATGATATGTGATAAGTGATAAGTGATAAGTGATAAGTGATGATGATAAGTGGTTATGATAAGTGATAAGTGGTGATGATAAGTAATGGAAGCATGTGAGGGAATGAATAATGAATGCATGTGATAAGGGAATTGGAAAGGTTTAAATGTCCTAAAACTAAAGGGAACAAGGTTCCAACACTTTGGTCTTCAATTTCGTCCAACATTTTGGCGCCAAGCATAAGCTATCCATCCTTAGCCCAAAAGTGCTCCAAAAGTCTCCAAAATGCATCTTTTTGCTCCTTTAGCCCTTTGGACCTACAAACACACGAAAATAGCTTAAAGGACTAAAATAACTAAAGAAACATAACGTAAATGCACGAGAACAAGCCATTTAAGTCGCATAAATATGCTCCTATCAAATACCCCCACACTTATCTTTTGCTAGTCCTCGAGCAAAACAAAACAACAAAAGAACACGAAACTAGACAAAACGAACAAAACACAACCTACACCTTCCAACAATCGTCTCACGGATTTCCAATGCTCATGACAAGTTAAAAATCATTATTCCCACAGATTTTAGCCATCTTTACACTTAAGTACATTCTTAATCATAGTCACCATATACAAGTTCACAATTAAGCATTTAAAACACATTTCGAATGTAGTAACATGCCTTAGAGAATTTCCTCAATTCTTTACTAGAATGCACTCTATTTTCACACAGATTTTCTGACTACACACCCTACACTAGTTATATGTGAGAGATTGATGTAAACATGAAAGACTAGCATCTCACATATGTTATAACAAAGAAAGCATTTTCTGGAGTTAATAAGTATGTTTAGATATGATCTCAAGAATGGAATGCTCCTACTTAGATGCGAGAACCAGTGACACCATAAGCTCATATCAATTCCAAACTCCACATTATTGAACACATAACGATCAAGATAGAAGCATACGGGTTGAAACGGTGCTAAAGGTGTTTGGCTAACAAAGAAAGGATAGGGAAAACAAACGTTCTTTAAGTAATAGTGAGCAAAGTATTGAATTAGGCACTTAGAATTCCCTTTAGAACGCAGAAGTCAACTTTGAACACCCAAGGGGAAGTCACACAAAACTTAGGGCCATATTCAGACTTTTTGGGCCCTTTCTTCAACAATCACACTTGTGAGTCCATTCTCACTTATTTTCACTCTTTTTCTTTCTTTTCTTCTTCTTTTTCTCACATTTTTTTTTTCTTTTTCCCGTGCCTCCTTTAAGACTTAGGCACATACATACACACAAAAATCCCGTCCCCCACACTTATTTTCTTTCATAATGTACTCAAAAGGAATTCATTTAAGTCATGCTCACTATCTTTTAAGAACAAGGGTGTGGACAGTCCTAAACTAGGCTAGGTTAGGATAATGTGGGTTTACAAAGAAAATAGGCTAAACGAGGCTCAACGGGGTTAAAACTAATATATACGAAATATGGGAAGTAAGGCTATTTGGCTAGGTGGCAACAACACAACTTCATCTTGATATATATTATGCAATTCAATGTCATGCTTTGAATGAAACGGATATAAGTTCTAGCATTTAGTTCTATCATGATACAATTGCATTCTAAGTAGCAACCAAGCAAGGAATAATGAGATCATGCAACAACTTTAGAAAACAAAGAATCACAGAAAATAACTCTCCAAAGAAGGTAATGGCTCGAGTCTCACAGGGTTGTAGCGTTTGTTTGAGTTCCTTCCTTCAAGCATGTTACAAAAACGAATTTTTCTTTTATGATTGCATGTGAAGTCATACATTATAACCATATCCAAGCATATACCAAGAGTAAATCAAACTTTTCTCTATGTTTATAACTCTTTCTAACCGTCATGCAATTATAAACCAAATCCTTATCATTGTGTTGGAAGGTACCCTAAGACACAAACACACAAAAACAACTCAAAACACTCTTTTTAGGCTTTTTTAAAACATGTTTTTCAAATTTTTATGGTATTTTCGGAGTTATAAAAACAAAACATACTAAAACACTCTAAAACAACTTAAAAACACCTTAAAACGGCAAGGAACAACATTTGAAGTTATGGGTGATAAAATCGCACGAATTTGCATTAACAACATTAGTTACCCCCCCCCCACACTTAAATCAAACATTGTCCTCAATGTTTTAAGCATATGGTTCACACAAAACATAAGTAAACACACAAAAAGCAATTTAAACATACTAAACATGGCAGAATGTAATTAACAAAGAGAAGAGTTTAGGGACGCAAATCTGGTTATGGAGTGTAAATTCCATCTTCTCCTTGGTAATTGCATTGAGGCTTTGATCATAGTGACTCCACAGGCTTACTCTTGAACTGGTTTCCGCCCATCATTGATTTTCCTTTGTGCTACTCTTGAACTGGGCAGCAGGATTCTTTTGGTCTTCCCCGAAGGTCTGAGCTTACTCCTTTGGTCTGTTTCTTTGTTCAATCTGTCCAATTCGTATTGAAAAGGGTTGGAGGATAACTCAGCCTATGTTTGTCTCCACATGCTTCAATGTATCATTTTCACTTGCCTTACTCGCTCCCCTTTGCAGAAGTGGTCCCTTCTCCGGAAGTGTATCAACCGTTGAAGATGACTACTCGAGAGCAACGCTAGGTAAGCAATCAGGAATAGATTCCAGGCAGTTGGCTCCAGATCGGAAGACTGACTCCAAGTGCCGGCTGATTGCTTCTTTTACTTTGCCATGCGAGTAAGAACAAGGACAAAGAAAAAGACAGGGAAAGAGCATGATATGAGATACTTTTGCTTTTGACCTTGATGATATGAGATACCTTTGCTTTTTGAAGAAGCGGTGAATGAATCAGCACACTTCAATCCGCCGTTTCCTCCTGGGTCATCTGTACTCCAGGCATCTGGTATCATCTTTGGGGAAGACGAAAGAATTGAGTATTTCGAAAGGCTTTGCTGGGAGTGCGCCCTCAGAGGTGAGGGAGAGTTGGGCATTTTATTCAGGTTTGCCTTGCCATAAAAGACGAAAGTCGACATATATAGAGATAATATCAAGTGGTGGTACTGTTCTTTTACCCTTGTCGACAAATGTCTCTTCGATATCAGAACGACGCCTCTTCGATTTCTGAGCAGGCGCCCCTTCAATTTCTGAACGACGCCCCTTCGCTTTCTGAACGACACGTGGTAGTGCAGATGCGGCTCCTCTTGACAAAGCTGCACACGTTTTCTGAAAAGCAGAGAAAGCGTCGCCGAACTTTGCGCTTGTCGGCTAAAGACGTGTAGTTGCGATGATGGCCTCCACGTGTTTTCAGCTTTGTCAGAAATCTTTTGACAAAGTTGAACGCGTTTTCTGAAAAGCCGAGAAAGCGTCGCCAAAATTACGCCGGAAATTCCGGCTTTTTGAATCGGTGGACGCAAAAAGATGCATTTTGGAGCATTTTCGTGTGTTTTTAGGTTCATATGGCTAAGGAAGCAAAAAGATGCATTTTGGAGCATTTTGGAGCAAAATTGGGCTTGGAATGGATAGCATATGCTTGGAGCCAAAGTGTTGGACGAATTTGAAAGCCTTGTATGCACTTTGGACATAAAACAAAGGGCCTAGCCCAATCAAACAATCCTTTGAGCCATGCAAAACCTCTAGCCCAATCAACAACCCTTAGCCACATGCATTCACATGCATCACAACCCCAAAACCATCAAGAAACACCATTCACACACACATGCACTTACTCTTTCATCATTGCACCACCATTCACACACACATGCACTTAATCCTTCATCATTACACCACCTTCTCCATCTTTATTCCACATGCATTCATCATAATTCACCCTAGCTACCACCATTCACACACACATGCACTTACTCTTTCATCATTGCACCACCAATTCAACACATGCATTTCCACCTTCCTACTTCATCATTTCATCCACATGCACTCTCAATCATAACAACCACATTCACTCTTAAACAATCACCCACATATTCTCCCATTCCCCCTATAAAAACCCATGCATTCATACACAAAAATATCATCTCATTTTCATACACAGCACATCACAAACACATCCAATCTTCCCTCATTGTCGTGAGCTACCATTCCCTTATAATCCAAACACCACTCCTCATCCATTTCCATAATTCCCCAATCCATTCAACACACCAACAACATCCCTTAGACCTTGTGCTACGACGAAGAGGAAGATAAGAGGGCCTAAACGTTCATACAATTCAAGTTTGAGTTGTTGGAATGTTTAGGTGTTTCTTTGATTCTCTTTGTTTTGTACCATGAGGAACTTCCTCTCGGCTTCATTCCATTAGATACACTCTCCCATTTCTTAAAGGATTTCGACATCAGTTTTGCTTCAAGGGTTCTTTCTTCTTAATCCTATGTTCACTCATGTTATATATTTTTATGTCAAACCTTTTGTAAACATGAAGTGTAACTAATCTCTCTCTAGGGATTCGATGTAGCCTTGCAAGATTGCCATGTAGTTAATTCGGAATTCTCATTTAATCTATCTATTTCTTGTTTCATTCTCCGATTTAATTGTGACTTAGTGTGTTGATTTTAATGCTTGATCATCATTTGAATTAACCACAGGTTGTTTAGCCAAGATTAAAGCACACATCATGCATAATCTTGGTAGATATGTGAATGAATGAAGGGAATGTTTTGCAAACATCCTGCCGAGTGTTCCCTTTGGTTTTGTGAAAGTTTCTTGTGCACTACATAGTCTTGATTAGGAACCAAAGTTGCACATCACAATTAGGCTCATGATTAGAGACATTTGATCAAATCCACACATCATATGGCTGATCATATCTAAGTGAAACAAACCCAAGAAATAAGTAGAGGGATGAGTATAATCTGACTTAACAAGCATGGACTTGGCTTAGCAATGGTGAAATCGAATCTCTAGCTTCATCTCCATTTGTGCTATCTCTTTTTATTAGCTGTTGATTCATTCATTTTGTGTTTACTTCATTTCCTTATGCTTTAATTTACAATCTGTCATTTAGTTTAATCAAAACCTAAATCCCCCTTTACCTTATTGTTCAATTTAGTTAGAAATCAATTTAGTTTATGCTTTAAAGCATTTTGAGTCTTTGGTTTGTCTTAGTGTTTTAAAGTTTAGTTTTGCATTCTTTGAGTCTAGTATAGTGTTTTAGATTGTGTTTTTAGCGTTTTTGAGTCAAATCCAAGTGATTAACAATCCCTCCTAATCCCCGGTCCAGAACGATCCCTACTTACATACTTACTACAATTGTCAAAAAGAGGGTTTAATTTGTGTGCGTATAATTCTCGCATCAAATTTTGGCGCCGTTGCCGGGGATTAGAAAATTTGCTAATCCCTTGGATTGTTTTATTTTCGTTTGATCTTTTTATTTTTTTTTTATTCCAGATTCTTAATCTTGTTTTGTTTCTTGTTTTAGGTACTAGTTTATGACTCGGAGTTTTCATCCGATTCGTGAACATATCCTGGAGTGATTGGGTTCTTCGTCCGGCTGCAAGACGTAAAAGAAAGCGCTACTTGGGAGGCAACCCAATGCACTGAATAAAGCAAAGCATGTTCATAATAAAAAAAAAAAAAAAATATAGAATAAAAATAAACATGGCAAAAAGATGGAGCCTTCACAAAGGATGTTTACGTGAAGCCCCACTGCGAGGCGTCGGAGCAGAAGGCGTCGGATCAGAAGGCGTCGGAGCAGAAGGCATCGAAGCGGGAGGCATCGAAGCAGGAGGCATCGAAGCGGGAGGCATCGGAGCTAGAGCATTCCAGGCCTCAATACTTGGCCAAACGCTGGATGACCCAGGAAAAAGGTGCCTCTGGAGATAAGCCGCAAGCCTTTGACGGTCACTGTGAATTCGACCCTCAGATTCTTGCAGCTCATCAAGCTTCCTCTTCATGCCCGACGAATAGTTATTTGCAAGCACATGCAAACTTCTATTCTCGTACTTAAGCTGCTGGATCTCTTGCTTAAGACTTTCCACCTCTGCCATCAATGATTCCACCTGACGGGAGCGGGCAAGCAGGCGTTGGCCCATGTTGGACACAGAACTCGCACAATGAACACTAAGTGCGAGGGACTCTTGAACGGCCAACTCATCGGACCGTCCTGACAGCAGCCTACTATCTTTTGGAGTGAGGAGGTTCCTAGCTACTATTGTAGCTGTTGTGGCGTCCTGCATCACGGAGTCTTCACCTGTAAGAAGACCGTTAGAAGATAAGAAAGAAGGGTGCCATACGTTACCTTGACGCGGCGCGCCCGTATCACTGCTAAGGCTCAATTCCAAGCTAAGGTTCGATGGGTTTGCCATTTTTCAAAAGTGTTCAAAGAGAGTGGATGGAGTTAAATTTCGAAGGGCCGGAGACGATTTTCAAGAATGGGAAATCTTCAGAGTGTGTATGTTGGCGGTGATCGATAGCTCTATAAAAAGCCAAGGCGACGCGTCCACCGATTCAAAGAGCCGGATTTTCCGGCGTAAGTTAGGCGACGCTCCCTCGGCTTTTCAGCAAACGCGTTCAGCTTTGTCAAAAGATTTCTGACAAAGCTGAAAACACGTGGAGGCCATCATCGCAACTACACATCTTTAGCCGACAAGCGCAAAGTTCGGCGACGCGTGCAGCTTTGTCAAAAGGAGCCGCATCTGCACTACCACGTGTCATTCAGAAAGTGAAGGGGCGTCGTTCAGAAATCGAAGGGGCGCCTGCTCAGAAATCGAAGAGGCGGCTTCAAAGATCGAAGAGGCGCCACTATTTCAAAAAGCCGGATTTGCGGGATCAAAACGTCTGTCGACAAGGGTAAAAGAATAGTACCACCACTTGTTATTATCTATATATATGTCGACATTCATCTTTTATGGCAAGGCAGACCTGAAGAAAATGCCCAACTCTTCCTCACCTCTGAGGGCGCACTCCCAGCAAAGCCTTTCGAAATACTCAATTCTTTCTTCTTCCCCAAAGATGGTACCAGATGCCTGGAGTACAGATGACCCAGGAGGAAACAGCACAACAAATACATGTGCTGATTCATTCACCGCTTCTTCAAAAGCAAAGGTATCTCATATCATCAAGGTCAAAAGCAAAAGTATCTCATATCATGCTCTTTCCCTGTCTTTTTCTTTGTCCTTGTTCTTACTCGCATGGCAAAGTGAAAGAAGCAATCAGCCGGCACTTGGAGTCAGTCTTCCGATCTGGTTCCGACTGCCTGGAATCTATTCCTGGTTGCTGATAGGAGCATATTCATGCGACTTAAATGGCTTGTTCTCGTGCATTTACGTTATGTTTCTTTAGTTATTTTAGTACTTTAAGCTATTTTCGTGTGTTTGTAGGTCCAAAGGGCTAAAGGAGCAAAAAGATGCATTTTGGAGACTTTTGGAGCACTTTTGGGCTAAGGATGGATAGCTTATGCTTGGAGCCAAAGTGTTGGACGAAATTGAAGACGTAATTGAAGACCAAAGTGTTGGAACCTTGTTCTCTTTAGTTTTAGGACATTTAAACCTTTCCTAATCCCAATCATGCCATGCATAACACACATCCATTCTAACACATTGTCGTTGCACATGCATTTCCTTCATTAGTTAACCCACATGCTCTCATTACTTATCACCACATATCATATCACTTATCACTTATCACTTATCATCATCACTTATCACTTATCACTTATCATCACCACTTACCACTTATCACTTAACATGCACCCATCACCTAACACAACACCTTTAATTCACATGCATACCTATTCTTTAAATCAGCCACATGCATTCATATTCACCATCATTGCCGTGCACATTCCTTCTCATTTCCACCTTTCATTTCAGCCGCATGTCTTCATCATTGCAGCCACCATTCACTCTTTAATCCACATGCATTCACACACACTTCACACAAACAGCAATCACATGCAAACACATGCATTTCCAACCCCAAACACTCATTGCCGTGAGTTCCCATTGCATTTCCAGCTTTGCACATGCATTCACTCACCACAAACAAGTCACATGCATTCATCAACATATCTAGCTGTCATTCACATGCATTTCATTCATCATTTCCACCCCCACATGTCCCTTTAATCATTCAAACATACACCCATTCACCATCAGAAAATCCACTTCATTGCACATGCATTTCCTTCATCATTTCACAACCTAATTCACATGCAAACACAATCTGCCATCATTCACAGAAAACACCATCATTGCCGTGACTTTCCCATCCAAATGCACCACAAATCAGCACATGCACCACCAATTCAATCAACACATGCTTTCACATACATTTTCAGATTGCATTCCCTTGCATTCCAACCAAAACCGTGCACATGCACTTGTTCCTCCATTAAATCAGCCACATGCATCTTCCATCACCATTTCAGCTTTCCACCTAGTTCCTAGCTGTCATGTTCCCCCATTTCACCTATAAATAAGCATGCATTGCATTCATAATTCATTCATTCATTCTTCCATTTCAGAAATTCACCCATTTCCCACATCAAAACTGCCCTTTGGCCGTGAGTTCCCTATAATCCAAACACCACCAGAAATTCATCCATTCACACCATCAAACTCACCTTAGACCTTGTGCCACAACGAAGAGGAAGAGAAGAGTGCCTAAACGTTCATACAATTCAAGTTTGAGTTGTTGGAATGTTTAGGTGTTTCTTTGATTTTCTTTGTTTAATTTCAATGCTCTTTGTTTTGTACGAATGAGGAATGGATGATAAGAGGGCTTAAACGTTCATACAATTCAAGTTTGAGTTGTTGGAATGTTTAGGTGTTTCTTTGATTCTCTTTGTTTTGTACCATGAGGAACTAAACCCCCCTTGGTTAGGGGGTGATTCGAATATATGTTTATGCTTGCATTTTGATTTGAATACTTCTAATTGCGTTTCATAAGTTGTGGATTCAATTCGTTTAACTGTTTGATTGATAACTTATTTATGTATGTTCATTGAGAGTGCACACTTAATTTTCATGCATGAATATGACGCTAGAATATAAGTGAGTTTCACCTAATCGTTATGAACTTATATTCACAAGTAGTGGAGGTTGCTTATAAACAATCGCGTTAAATGAATTCTTGGCATAAGTTTCATGCAATCCATAGTAACGAATGCCTCGTCAACACTTATAATTTTCATAGAGCGTAATGATTCTTGCTTGTACCTCTTCTATGCATTCATGTTGAGGACTTGTGGGGAATGTTTTGAATTGTCGCATGCATCATCCAATTCAATAACGTTAGGAAGATTTGAAGGTTAATTAGTGCATCACGGTTAACTTGGGGTGTTGAGTATCATAGTTTATTGAAATGCAATTGGAAATCATTTTATTATGAAAGTATAACATGTATGGAGATGAACCCCTTAGCCATTCTATCATCCATTCATTCCATTCCATCAAATTCGTTTTACAATCTGTTTAGTTTATTAACTTGTTTTGTTATTTCAATTCTCGTCAATTTAAAACCCCCCTTTACTTTCTTGTTCTTTAGTGTTTAGAATTTGTTTAGTTTATGTTTTAAAGTGTTTTGATTCAATTTTATTTCCCAATTTCGTCCAAATTCACCAAAGTGCTCAAAACTGCCCAGAAAGTGATTTTAAGGCAGTTTTGAGTGTTTTGGGTGATGTTTGAGTCTTTTGGTTTGTTTTAATGTTTTAAAGTTTAGCTTTGCATTCTTTTAGTCTAGTATAGTGTTTCATATTGTTATTTTACATTTTTGAGTCAAATCCAAGTGGTTAACAATCCCTCCTAATCCCCGGTCTAGAACGATCCCTACTTATACATATACTACAATTTGACGAAAAGAGGGTTTAATTTGTGTGCGTATAAATCACGCATCAAATTTTGGCGCCGTTGCCGGGGATTAGCAAATTTGCTAATCTCTTGGATTGTTCGTTTCTGTTATGTATTTTAGTTTTTGTTTTTGATTTGTGTTTTGTTTGTTGAATTCAAATACTAGAAAAGAACAACATGGCACTTGACAATGCTTCTCTTTTGTCACAGCTCATGGAAAGGTCCCAATTGCAACGCGTTGATATATTTGATCTTCAATCAAGGAATAACGTGTTTTCCAATACTTACAATTCGGATTGGAGTGATCATTCAACTTCTATGTGGTGGGAACCTCAACATGTTCAACAAGAAGGATATTGGCAGCCACCTCATATTCAATATGCCCAACCAAACTCAAGTTCGTCAATAGATTATAATCAAAAGCTTAATGAATTAATTTGTTTGGTGCAGGGATCACAAAATCAAGTCAAGGAGGGCCTAAATCAAGACAAAAGGTTGGACCACTTGGAAGAGCAAATAGGGCAGATCGCGGAGTTCGTAGGACAGTTTCAAGACCAAGGCGAACTCCCTAGTTCAACCATTGCAAATCCGAAGGGAGAATTTGAACTTGCCAAGGAAATCATATTGAGCAGTGACGAGGAGGTTGGAACGGACCCTCAACCATCAAAATCAAATCACAAGGAAGAGGAATACACCCAACCCACGGCAAGAGTGGAAACACCTTTGCCGGAGGCGCCTATTGCTCCTACGCCATCTAATTCAAGTAAGGTTGTTCCAATTAGTTCTAACCCCGTTCCAACTAATATTCCTATTCCTTGCAGGTTCATGAATTCCAAGGAAGAAGAAAGTGAAAAAGACACCTCGGAAGCCCTTCCAAAGGTGAAAAGTAGAGAATGTCATGAATTCATCAAAGAGGACGTTCTTGAAACCATCACATGCAATCTGGCCAAGTCCAATATCCTTGAAACTTTCAAAGGAGTGGTGTTTGTCATTGAGTTCTTGTCGGACAAAACAAGTAAGTTATCTTTTCCAAATTCCATTACATTTTATACTAACTTACTGTTTTTTATGAATCAGGCACCTACACTAGAATTCAAACCAATGCCGGTTCACTTCAAGTATCACCCTCCATTCAAGGACAAATTCCATGCCGTTTGATTTTATTTATGCATTTAAAAAAAAAAAAAAAAAAAAAAAAAAAAAAAAAATACTAAACATGGAGAAAGGTGGAGCTTCACAAAGGTTGTTTACGTGAAGCCCCACTACGAGGCGTCGAAGCGGAAGGCGTCGAAGCGGAAGGCATCGGAGCGGAAGGCATCGGAGCGGAAGGCATCGGAGCGGGAGGCATCGGAGCTAGAGCATTCCAGGCCTCAATACTTGGCCAAGCGCTGGATGAGCCAGGAAAAAGGTGCCTCTGGAGGAAAGACGAAAACCTTTGACGGTCACTGTGAATCCGTCCTTCAGACTCTTGCAGCTCATCAAGCTTCCTCTTCATGCCCGTCGAATAGTTGTTGGCAAGCACATGCAAACTTCTATTCTCGTACTTAAGCTGCTGGATCTCTTGCTTAAGACTTTCCACTTCTGCCATCAATGATTCCACCTGACGGGAGCGGGCAAGCAGGCGTTGGCCCATGTTGGACACAGAACTCGCACACTGAACACTAAGTGCGAGGGACTCTTGAACGGCTAACTCATCGGACCGTCCTGACAGCAGCCTACTATCTTTTGGAGTGAGGAGGTTCCTAGCTACTATTGTAGCTGTTGTGGCGTCCTGCATCACGGAGTCTTCACCTGTAAGAAGACCGTTAGAAGATAAGAAAGAAGGGCGCCATACGTTACCTTGACGCGGCGCGCCCGTATCACTGCTAAGGCTCAATTCCAAGCTAAGGTTCGATGAGTTTGCCATTTTTCAAAAGTGTTCAAAGAGAAGGGATGGAGTTAAATTTCAAAGGACCGGAGTCGATTTTCAAGAATGGGAAATCTTCAGAGTGTGTTTGTTGGCGGTGATCGGTACCTCTATAAAAAGCCAAGGCGACGCGTCCACCGATTCAAAAAGCCGGAATTACCGGCGTAATTTTGGCGACGCTTTCTCAGCTTTTCAGAAGACGCGTTCAACTTTGTCAAAAGATTTCTTCTTTTCAGACAACACGTGGAGGCCATCATCGCAACTACACGTCTTTAGCCCACAAGCGCAAAGTTCGGCGACGCTTTCTCTGCTTTTCAGAAAACGCGTGCAGCTTTGTCAAAAGGAGCCGCATCTGCACTACTACGTGTCGTTCAGAGATCGAAGGGCGCTACTACGTGTCGTTCAGAGATCGAAGGGCGCTCGTTCAGAAAGCAAAGGGGCGTCGTTCAGAAATCGAAGGGGCGCCTGCTCAGAAATCGAAGAGGCGTCGTTCTGATATCGAAGAGACATTTGTCGACAAGGGTAAAAGAATAGTACCACCATTTGATATTATCTCTATATATGTCGACCTTCGTCTTTTATGGCAAGGCAAACCTGAAGAACCATGCCCAACTCTCTCTCACCTCTGAGGGCGCACTCCCAGCAAAGCCTTTCGAAATACTCAATTCTTTCTTCTTCCCCAAAGATGATACCAGATGCCTGGAGTACAGATGACCCAGGAGGAAACGGCGGATTGAAGTGTGCTGATTCATTCAACGCTTCTTCAAAAGCAAAGGTATCTCATATCATCAAGGTCAAAAGCAAAAGTATCTCATATCATGCTCTTTCCCTGTCTTTTTCTTTGTCCTTGTTCTTACTCGCATGGCAAAGTGAAAGAAGCAATCGGCCGGCACTTGGAATCAGTCTTTCGATCTGGAGCCAACTGCCTGGAATCTATTCCTGGTTGCTTACCTAGCGTTGCTCTCGAGTAGTCATCTTCAACGGTTGATACACTTCCAGAGAAGGGACCACTTCTGCAAAGGGGAGCGAGTAAGGCAAGTGAAAATGATACATTGAAGCATGTGGAGACAAACTTAGGCTGAGTTATCCTCCAACCCTTTTCAATACGAATTGGAAAGATTGAACAAAGAAACAGACCAAAGGGGTAAGCTCAGACCTTCGGGGAAGACCAAAAGAATCCTCCAGCCCAGTAGCACAAAGGAAAATCAACAAGTGGAGGAGACCAAAAGAATCCTGTTGCCCAGTTCAACAGTAGCACAAAGGAAAATCAATGATGGGCGGAAACCAGTTCAAGAGTAAGCCTGTGGAGTCACTATGATCAAAGCCTCAATGCAATTACCAAGGAGAAGAGGGAATTTACACTCCATAACCAGATTTGCGTCCCTAAACTCTTCTCTTTGTTAATTACATTCTGCCATGTTTAGTATGTTTAAATGCTTTTTGTGTGTTTACTTATGCTTTGTTTAAATCTATGCTTAAAACATTGAGGACAATGTTTGATTTAAGTGTGGGGGGGTAACTAATGTTGTTAATGCAAATTCGTGGGATTTTATCACCCATTACTTCAAATGTTGTTCCTTGCTGTTTTAAGATGTTTTTAAGTTGTTTTAGAGTGTTTTAGTATGTTTTGTTTTTATAACTCCGAAAATACCATAAAAATTTGAAAAAATTGTTTTGAAAAGCCTAAAAAGAGTGTTTTGAGTCGTTTTTGTGTGTTTGTGTCTTAGGGTACCTTCCAACACAATGCATGGATTTGGTTTGTAATTGCATGACTGTTAAAAAGAGTTATAAACATAGAGAAAAGTTTGATTTACTCTTGGTATATGCTTAGTTATGGTTATAATGTATGACTTCACATGCAATCATAAAAGAAAATTCGTTTTTGTAACATGCTTGAAGGAAGGAACTCAAACAAACGCTACAACCCTGTGAGACTCGAGCCATTACCTTCTTTGGAGAGTTATTTTCTGTGATTCTTTGTTTTCTAAAGTTGTTGCATGATCTCATTATTCCTTGCTTGGTTGCTACTTAGAATGCAATTGTATCAAGATAGAACTAAATGCTAGAACTTATATCCGTTTCATTCAAAGCATGACATTGAATTGCATAACATATATCAAGATGAAGTTGTGTAGTTGCCACCATAGCCAAATAGCCTTACTTCCCATATTTCGTATATATTAGTTTTAACGCTGTTGAGCCTCGTTTAGCCTATTTTCTTTGCTAACCACATCATGATAGGAGCATATTTAGGCGACTTACTTAGCTTGTTTTCGTGCATTTATATTGTTAATTCATAGTTGTTTTAGTTGTTTAAGCCATTTTCGTGTGTTTTTAGGTTCATATGGCTAAGGAAGCAAAAAGATGCATTTTGGAGCATTTTGGAGCAAAATTGGACTTGGAATGGATAGCTTATGTTTGGAGCAAAAGGAAGGGCTTTGTGACCTGATTTGCAAGCTGTGAAAACAAGAAAAAAACGCTCAAAACACATGCCATATGTGGAAATACCATTTACATCAGATTTGAGCCATTTAACTTACCTTAAATACTTACCTTGTTTGTCATCCTCTCAGCCATATTTTAAAGTAATGAAAACCTGATTTGGAGGTGGAAAATGAGGAAACAAAGTTCAAAACAAATGCCATTCTCTTTGAATCAGATTCTAGCCTTTTATACATACTTCATTCCAGCCACTCCACATGCATTTCCAACCCACATGCACCTTTAATCATTCAACCATGCAGCCACACATTCACCCACATGCATTTCCACCCACATGCTCTCCCAATTCATCATTGCAGCCACATATCCATCCCACTTCATCATTTCAGTCACCAAAACACCCACATGCATTCCTAATCACCCTTCCACACAACTTGCCTTCATTCATTCAGAAAATACATCCCTTGCCGTGGCTTTCCACCATTCCACACCATCATTTCAGCACATGCACTTCCCCCTTTCTTTAATCCATTGCAGCCACATGCAATTCCCACTCCAGATTTTCAGCCATCCCAATTCATCATTGCACATCAACATATTTCAGCACACTCCACATGCATTTCCACAATCACATTCACTTCATCATTGCACCACAAATCAGCCACACATTCACCCACATGCACCCTTTCATTTCTGTCAAAGCACATGCACTCCCACCCTTTAATCACATGCACAAATCAGCCACATGCATCTCCCATCACCATTTCAGATTTCCACCAAGTTCCTAGCTGTCATGTTCCCCCCATTTCACCTATAAATAAGCATCCATTGCATTCATTCTCATTCACTCTTCCATATTCAGAAAACCATCTCATATACACATCCATTCACGCCAGAAATTCATGCTCTCTCTCTAACACAGCCATACTTCACCATTCTTCATATTTTCTGCCCAAAAACACTCCTTGCCTTCCCCTACATCCATCCCTACCCTAAACACATCATTCTACATCATCCATAACCCCCAAAACTCACCAAAACCCCTTGTGCTGCAGCAACTAAAGGAGAAGAGGCCTAAACGTTCATACAATTCAAGATTGAGTTGTTGGGATTTTTAGGTGTTCTTCGTTCTTGTTTTCAATGTTTACCTTGTTATTACTATCTAAGTTTGTTGTAATCATGAGTGGCTAAACCCCTAATTAGTTAGGGGAAAATTTGAAGCCATGAACATGTTTGAAATATGAATTGATTTCTTCCAATTGTGATTTGTTAAGTTATGATTGCAATTCAATTATCATGTTTATTAAAAACTTGTTTTTGTATGTTGATTAGGGATGCATACTTAGTCTTCATGCATAAACTCGATGCTAGTTTATAAACGAGTTTCACCTAATCGTCACAAGTTTATAAACATGAGTAGTGAAGGTTGTTAGTCACAACCGCGTTAATTGAATTCTTGGCAAGAGTATCATGCATTCATAGTTACAATTGCCTCGTCAACACTTATAATTCTCATAGAGCATAATGATCTCTCATTGTATCTCTTCTATGCATTCATGTTGAGAACCATTGGAGAATGATTTGAATTGTCGAATGCATCATCCAATTCAATAACATAAGGAAAATTTGAGAGTTAATTAGTGCATCACGGTTAACTTGGGGTGTTGAGCATCATAGATAATGAAAAGCAATTGGAGAATCGATTCATATATAAATGTGTCATGTGTGGAGAATGGACCTCTAACTAATCCATCCATCATCTTGTTTCTCAAATCTGTTTATACAATCTGCCTAGTTTATTAACTTGTTTTATTTAATTTAATTTCGTCAAAACCTTAATCCCCCTTTACTTTAGTGTCCAACTTAGTTAGAAAGTGTCTTAGTTTGTGTTTTTAAGTGTTTTGATTCAATTTGTTACACAAATTCGTCCAAATTCACCAAAGTGTCCAAAACTGCCCAGAAAGTGTTTTTAAGGCAGTTTTGAGTGTTTTGGGTGATGTTTGAGTCTTTTGGTTTGTTTTAGTGTTTTAAAGTTTAGTTTTGCATTCTTTGAGTCTAGTAAGTGTTTTATATTGTGTTCTTACGTTTTTGAGTCAATTTCACATTAATTAGCATCCCTAGTTAATCCCCGGTCTAGAACGATCCCTATTTGCTCATTTACTACAATTGTCATCCATAGGGTTTAATTTGTGTGTTTAACTATTTTCGCATCACATCACCCCTTACCTAGCCTAGAGTAGGACCATCCGTATCCTTGTTCTTGAAGTATAGTGAGCATGACTTAATTGAATTCCTTTTGAGTTACATTTTGCAAGAAAATGAGTGTGGGGGAGGGAAAGTTTGCTCTTAAGTTTGTATGTTTTGAGAGTCAAAAGAAAAGAAAAAAAAATTGTGAAAAACATATGAGAACCAAAAAGAAGAAGAAAAGAAAGAAAAAGAATGAAAATAAGTGAGAATGGACTCACAAGTGTGATTGTTGAAGAAAGGGCCCAAAAAGTTTGAATATGGCCCTAAGTTTTGTGTGACTTCCCCTTGGGTGTTCAAAGTTGACTTCTGCGTTCTAAAGGGAATTCTAAGTGCCTAATTCAATACTTTGCTCACTATTGCTTAAAGAACGTTTGTTTTCCCTATCCTTTCATTGTTAGCCAACTCCCCAAGCCCCGTTACAACCTTTGACTTCTATCTTGATCGTTATGTGTTCAATAATGTGGAGTTTGGAATTGATATGAGCTTATGGAATCACTGGTTCTCGTTCTAAGTAGTAGCATTCCATTCATGAGATCATATTCATGTCATTGTCGTAAATCCAGAAAATGCTTTCTTTGATATAACATATGTGAGTGTTAGAATTCATATTTACATCAATCTTCTCACATATAACTAGTGTAGGGTGTGTAGTCAGAAAATCTGTGTAAAAAACGAGTGCATATCTTGTAAGGATTTGAGCAATTTCTCTAAGGCATGTTACTACATTCAAAACATGGTTTTAAATGCTTAATTGTGAAATAGTATGTGGTGACTATGATTAAGAATGTATTCAAGTGTGAAGATGACTAAAATCTATGGGACTAATGATTTTTAACTTGTCATGTGCATTGGAAATCCGTGAGACGATTGTTGGAAGGTGTAGGTGGTGTTTTGTTCGTTTTGTCTAGTTTCGTGTTCTTTTGTTGTTTTGTTTTGCTCGAGGACTAGCAAAAGATAAGTGTGGGGGTATTTGATAGGAGCATATTCATGCGACTTAAATGGCTTGTTCTCGTGCATTTACGTTATGTTTCTTTAGTTATTTTAGTACTTTAAGCTATTTTCGTGTGTTTGTAGGTCCAAAGGGCTAAAGGAGCAAAAAGATGCATTTTGGAGACTTTTGGAGCACTTTTGGGCTAAGGATGGATAGCTTATGCTTGGAGCCAAAGTGTTGGACGAAATTGAAGACGTAATTGAAGACCAAAGTGTTGGAACCTTGTTCTCTTTAGTTTTAGGACATTTAAACCTTTCCTAATCCCAATCATGCCATGCATAACACACATCCATTCTAACACATTGTCGTTGCACATGCATTTCCTTCATTAGTTAACCCACATGCTCTCATTACTTATCACCACATATCATATCACTTATCACTTATCACTTATCATCATCACTTATCACTTATCACTTATCATCACCACTTACCACTTATCACTTAACATGCACCCATCACCTAACACAACACCTTTAATTCACATGCATACCTATTCTTTAAATCAGCCACATGCATTCATATTCACCATCATTGCCGTGCACATTCCTTCTCATTTCCACCTTTCATTTCAGCCGCATGTCTTCATCATTGCAGCCACCATTCACTCTTTAATCCACATGCATTCACACACACTTCACACAAACAGCAATCACATGCAAACACATGCATTTCCAACCCCAAACACTCATTGCCGTGAGTTCCCATTGCATTTCCAGCTTTGCACATGCATTCACTCACCACAAACAAGTCACATGCATTCATCAACATATCTAGCTGTCATTCACATGCATTTCATTCATCATTTCCACCCCCACATGTCCCTTTAATCATTCAAACATACACCCATTCACCATCAGAAAATCCACTTCATTGCACATGCATTTCCTTCATCATTTCACAACCTAATTCACATGCAAACACAATCTGCCATCATTCACAGAAAACACCATCATTGCCGTGACTTTCCCATCCAAATGCACCACAAATCAGCACATGCACCACCAATTCAATCAACACATGCTTTCACATACATTTTCAGATTGCATTCCCTTGCATTCCAACCAAAACCGTGCACATGCACTTGTTCCTCCATTAAATCAGCCACATGCATCTTCCATCACCATTTCAGCTTTCCACCTAGTTCCTAGCTGTCATGTTCCCCCATTTCACCTATAAATAAGCATGCATTGCATTCATAATTCATTCATTCATTCTTCCATTTCAGAAATTCACCCATTTCCCACATCAAAACTGCCCTTTGGCCGTGAGTTCCCTATAATCCAAACACCACCAGAAATTCATCCATTCACACCATCAAACTCACCTTAGACCTTGTGCCACAACGAAGAGGAAGAGAAGAGTGCCTAAACGTTCATACAATTCAAGTTTGAGTTGTTGGAATGTTTAGGTGTTTCTTTGATTTTCTTTGTTTAATTTCAATGCTCTTTGTTTTGTACGAATGAGGAATGGATGATAAGAGGGCTTAAACGTTCATACAATTCAAGTTTGAGTTGTTGGAATGTTTAGGTGTTTCTTTGATTCTCTTTGTTTTGTACCATGAGGAACTAAACCCCCCTTGGTTAGGGGGTGATTCGAATATATGTTTATGCTTGCATTTTGATTTGAATACTTCTAATTGCGTTTCATAAGTTGTGGATTCAATTCGTTTAACTGTTTGATTGATAACTTATTTATGTATGTTCATTGAGAGTGCACACTTAATTTTCATGCATGAATATGACGCTAGAATATAAGTGAGTTTCACCTAATCGTTATGAACTTATATTCACAAGTAGTGGAGGTTGCTTATAAACAATCGCGTTAAATGAATTCTTGGCATAAGTTTCATGCAATCCATAGTAACGAATGCCTCGTCAACACTTATAATTTTCATAGAGCGTAATGATTCTTGCTTGTACCTCTTCTATGCATTCATGTTGAGGACTTGTGGGGAATGTTTTGAATTGTCGCATGCATCATCCAATTCAATAACGTTAGGAAGATTTGAAGGTTAATTAGTGCATCACGGTTAACTTGGGGTGTTGAGTATCATAGTTTATTGAAATGCAATTGGAAATCATTTTATTATGCAAGTATAACATGTATGGAGATGAACCCCTTAGCCATTCTATCATCCATTCATTCCATTCCATCAAATTCGTTTTACAATCTGTTTAGTTTATTAACTTGTTTTGTTATTTCAATTCTCGTCAATTTAAAACCCCCCTTTACTTTCTTGTTCTTTAGTGTTTAGAATTTGTTTAGTTTATGTTTTAAAGTGTTTTGATTCAATTTTATTTCCCAATTTCGTCCAAATTCACCAAAGTGCTCAAAACTGCCCAGAAAGTGATTTTAAGGCAGTTTTGAGTGTTTTGGGTGATGTTTGAGTCTTTTGGTTTGTTTTAATGTTTTAAAGTTTAGCTTTGCATTCTTTGAGTCTAGTATAGTGTTTCATATTGTTATTTTACATTTTTGAGTCAAATCCAAGTGGTTAACAATCCCTCCTAATCCCCGGTCTAGAACGATCCCTACTTATACATATACTACAATTTGACGAAAAGAGGGTTTAATTTGTGTGCGTATAAATCACGCATCAGTTGCTTACCTAGCATTGCTCTCGAGTAGTCATCTTCAACGGTTGATACACTTCCAGAGAAGGGACCACTCCTACAAAGATTGAACAAAGAAACAGATAAAAGGGGTAAGCTCAGACCTTCGGGGAAGACCAAAAGAATCCTGCTGCCCAGTTCAAGATTATGTAGCACAAAGGAAAATCAACGATGGGCGGAAGCCAGTTCAAGAGTAAGCCTGTGGAATCACAAAGATCAAAGCCTCAATGCAATCACCAAGGAGAAGAGGGAATTTACACTCCATAACCAGATTTGCGTCCCTAAACTCTTCTCTTTGTTAATTACATTCTGCCATGTTTAGTATGTTTAAGTGCTTTTTGTGTGTTTACTTATGTTTTGTGAGAATCTATGCTTAAAACATTGAGGACAATGTTTGATTTAAGTGTGGGGGGGGGGGGTAACTAAGTATATTTGATGCAAATTCGTGGGATTTTATCACCCATAACTTCAAATGTTGTTCCTTGCTGTTTTAAGGTGTTTTTAAGTTGTTTTAGAGTGTTTTAGTATGTTTTGTTTTTATAACTCCGAAAATCACATAAAAATTTGAAAAACATGTTTTAAAAAGCCTAAAAAGAGTGTTTTGAGTCATTTTTGTGTGTTTATGTCTTAGGGTACCTTCCAACACAATGACATGGATTTGGTTTGTAATTGCATGACGGTTAAAAAGAGTCATAAACATAGAGAAAAGTTTGATTTACTCTTGGTATATGCTTGGTTATGGTTATAATGTATGACTTCACATGCAATCATAAAAGAAAAATTCGTTTTTGTGACATGCTTGAAGGAAGGAACTCAAACAAACGCTACAACCCTGTGAGACTCGAGCCATTACCTTCTTTGGAGAGTTATTTTCTGTGATTCTTTGTTTTCTAAAGTTGTTGCATGATCTCATTATTCCTTGCTTGGTTGCTACTTAAAATGCAATTGTATCATGATAGAACTAAATGCTAGAACTTATATCCATTTCATTCAAAGCATGACATTGAATTGCATAACATATATCAAGATAAAGTTGTGTAGTTGCCACCATAGCCAAATAGCCTTACTTCCCATATTTCGTATTTGTTGTAAGTTTTAACCCCTTTGAGCCTTGTTTAGCCTATGTTCTTTGTTAACCCATGTTATCCTTACCTAGCCTAGAATAGGACCATCCATGCCTTTGTTCTTAAAGCATAGTAAGCATGACGGAAAATGAATTCCTTTTTGATTAATATGTTGCAGAAAATAAGTGTGGGGGAAGGATTATTGATGAGAATTGTTGTGCCATAGGCACGGCTAAAAAAAAAAAAAAAGAAGAAAAAAAAAATTTGAAAAAATTTGAAAAAAAAAGAAAAATAAGAGTTGTTTGAATTTCCCCTATTAGTCTAAAAGTTGTTTTCCGCACTCTAAAGGGAATTCTAAGTGCCTAATTCAATACTTTGCTCACTATTGCTTTAAGAATGTTTGTTTATCCTTCACCTTTCATTGTTAACCAGTACCCTAGCCCCGTTACACCCCTTTGACTTCTATCTTGATCGTTATGTGTTCAATAATGTGGAGTTTGGATTTGATATGAGCTTATGGAATCACTGGTTCTCATTCTAAGTAGTAGCATTCCATTCATGAGATCATATTCATGTCATTATCGTAAATCCAGAAAATGCTTTCTTTGTTATAACATATGTGAGATACTAGTCTTTCATGTTTACATCAATCTCTCACATATAACTAGTGTAGGGTGTGTAGTCAGAAAATCTGTGTGAAAATAGAGTGCATTCTAGTAAGGAATTGAGTAAATTCTCTAAAGCATGTTACTACATTTGAAATGTGTTTTAATTGCTTAATTATGAACTAGTATGTGGTGACTATGATTAAGAATGTACTTAAGTGTAAAGATGGCTAAAATCTGTGAGAATAATGATTTTTAACTTGTCATGTGCATTGGAAATCCCTAAGACGGTTGTTGGAAGGTTTAGGTTGTGTTTTACTTGTTTAGTGTCGTTTTGTTTATTTGTTATTATTTTGTTTTGCTCGAGGACTAGCAAAAGCTAAGTGTGGGGGAATTTGATAGGAGCATATTTAGGCGACTTACTTAGCTTGTTTTCGTGCATCTATGTTGTTAATTCATAATTGTTTTAGTAGTTTAAGCCATTTTCGTGTGTTTTTAGGTTCATATGGCTAAGGAAGCAAAAAGATGCATTTTGGAGCATTTTGGAGCAAAATTGGGCTTGGAATGGATAGCATATGCTTGGAGCCAAAGTGTTGGACGAATTTGAAAGCCTTGTATGCACTTTGGACATAAAACAAAGGGCCTAGCCCAATCAAACAATCCTTTGAGCCATGCAAAACCTCTAGCCCAATCAACAACCCTTAGCCACATGCATTCACATGCATCACAACCCCAAAACCATCAAGAAACACCATTCACACACACATGCACTTACTCTTTCATCATTGCACCACCATTCACACACACATGCACTTAATCCTTCATCATTACACCACCTTCTCCATCTTTATTCCACATGCATTCATCATAATTCACCCTAGCTACCACCATTCACACACACATGCACTTACTCTTTCATCATTGCACCACCAATTCAACACATGCATTTCCAGTTTCCTACTTCATCATTTCATCCACATGCACTCTCAATCATAACAACCACATTCACTCTTAAACAATCACCCACATATTCTCCCATTCCCCCTATAAAAACCCATGCATTCATACACAAAAATATCATCTCATTTTCATACACAACACATCACAAACACATCCAATCTTCCCTCATTGCCGTGAGCTACCATTCCCTTATAATCCAAACACCACTCCTCATCCATTTCCATAATTCCCCAATCCATTCAACACACCAACAACATCCCTTAGACCTTGTGCTACGACGAAGAAGAAGATAAGAGGGCCTAAACGTTCATACAATTCAAGTTTGAGTTGTTGGAATGTTTAGGTGTTTCTTTGATTCTCCTTGTTTTGTACCATGAGGAACTTCCTCTCGGCTTCATTCCATTAGATACACTCTCCCATTTCTTAAAGGATTTCGACATCAGTTTTGCTTCAAGGGTTCTTTCTTCTTAATCCTATGTTCACTCATGTTATATATTTTTATGTCAAACCTTTTGTAAACATGAAGTGTAACTAATCTCTCTCTAGGGATTCGATGTAGCCTTGCAAGATTGCCATGTAGTTAATTCGGAATTCTCATTTAATCTATCTATTTCTTGTTTCATTCTCCGATTTAATTGTGACTTAGTGTGTTGATTTTAATGCTTGATCATCATTTGAATTAACCACAGGTTGTTTAGCCAAGATTAAAGCACACATCATGCATAATCTTGGTAGATATGTGAATGAATGAAGGGAATGTTTTGCAAACATCCTGCCGAGTGTTCCCTTTGGTTTTGTGAAAGTTTCTTGTGCACTACATAGTCTTGATTAGGAACCAAAGTTGCACATCACAATTAGGCTCATGATTAGAGACATTTGATCAAATCCACACATCATATGGCTGATCATATCTAAGTGAAACAAACCCAAGAAATCAGTAGAGGGATGAGTATAATCTGACTTAACAAGCATGGACTTGGCTTAGCAATGGTGAAATCGAATCTCTAGCTTCATCTCCATTTGTGCTATCTCTTTTTATTAGCTGTTGATTCATTCATTTTGTGTTTACTTCATTTCCTTATGCTTTAATTTACAATCTGTCATTTAGTTTAATCAAAACCTAAATCCCCCTTTACCTTATTGTTCAATTTAGTTAGAAATCAATTTAGTTTATGCTTTAAAGCATTTTGAGTCTTTGGTTTGTCTTAGTGTTTTAAAGTTTAGTTTTGCATTCTTTGAGTCTAGTATAGTGTTTTAGATTGTGTTTTTAGCGTTTTTGAGTCAAATCCAAGTGATTAACAATCCCTCCTAATCCCCGGTCCAGAACGATCCCTACTTACATACTTACTACAATTGTCAAAAAGAGGGTTTAATTTGTGTGCGTATAATTCTCGCATCAGCATGCTTGAATTTGGTGCTAGAATATAAGGGTGTTTCACATAATCGTTACAAACTTATATTCACAAGTAGTTACGGTTGTTTTCACAATCATGTTAAGTAAATTCCAAGCATGCGTATCATGATGTCATAGTTACAAGTGCTTTGTCAATACTTATGATTTCCATTGAACGTAATGATCTTTGATTGCATCTCTATTATGATCTCATGTAGGGGACTTTTGAAGAATGTTTTGGGTTGTCGTATGATGTCATCCAATCCAATAACTTAAGGGAAATCTGAGGGTTAATTAGTGATGTCACGGTTAATCTGGGGTATTGAGGTTCATGGTTTATCGGAAAAGCAACTGGAAATCAACTTATGTTTGAATGTATCATGTGTGGAGAAGTATCCCTTGGCTAGTTCATCATCCATTGGTTTTACTTAAATTCGTCCAAAAATCTGTTTTGAAGTTTAAGTTACTTGTTTTCTTTTAAATTCGTCCAAACTCAAACCCCCCTTTCTTACTTATTCCAAATCTTTCCAAAAGTGTGTTTTAGAGTCTTTTGAGTCAAAACTAATTGTATTTTCGTCCAAATTAGTGTTAAGTGTTCAAAACTGCCTAGATTGTGTTTTTAAGGCAGTTTTGAGTGTTTTATTGCTGTTTTGAGTCTTTTGGTTTGTTTTAGTGTTCTAGTGTTTAGTTTTGCATTCTTTGAGTCTAGTTTAGTGTTTTAACCTTTGTTTTACGTTTTTGAGTCAGTTTTCAAGTGTTTTAGCAACCCCTCCTAATCCCTGGTTTAGAACGATCCCTACTTATACATATACTACAATTGTCAAAAGAGGGTTTTAATTTGTCGGCTTATATAATTCGATCAGTGAGTGGATGAATGAATGGTGCGGCATAGGGCTGTTTATATAGGCTAATTAGGCGCACTTAGTGAAGGAGAAGGATTGCACAATCCCATTGAAAAAGGGTTAATTCAAGGCAGAAATCAAATGGGAAATGGAATGGTTAGTGCGGCTAGGACTTAGGGATGAGATAAGGTTTCTAGAAGGGATGGTTTAGGGCAGATTCCTAAACCTAAAGGGCCTAGGACACATGATATTTATGTAGAAGGAGGATTGCAATTCCTAAACCTACAAGGAATGGTGTTCATGCGGCATTTAAGTGGATAAGGCTTCTAGAACTGAAATAGGTGTTTAAATGTGTAATTAATTCCCTCTAATTAGCTAGGTATAAGTCCTAACCAGATTTGGTTAGGATAGAATAGGATAATGTTAGAGTTAGGATAGGATAAGGTTTCTAGGATAGGATAAGATAAGGTTGGATAAGGTTGGATATGGTTCCTTGTTTCTTGCTTCTTCCTTATCTTCATTGCATTAGGACTTCTTCCACCAGATTTGTAGCCTTTCCTAGCCCTTCTTGACTTCAATTTCGTCCATCCTCTTTACTCCATGGTTAAGCTATCCAATCCATGCCCAAAAATGCTCCAAATAGCCTCAAAATGCACTTTCTTGCTCCTTTTGCCATTAGGACCTAAAAACATACGAAAATAACTTAAAAGACTGAAATAAATAGTAATTAACGCCATAAATGCAAGGAAACAACATAACTAAGTAGCATAAATATGCTCCTATCAATTAGCAAATCAAATCAGAAATTAAAAGGAAATTGGCTAAAATATGCGGCTAGGGTTTTTATTTGAAAGGGGAATGTGTTTAAGTGCAGAAAATAGGAAGTAAGGACCCCCCTTGCACGGCAAGGGATGGGGAGAAAGGGAAAGGTGTGGCAATGGTCCCTAAGGGGTCTAGGGCCTTTGTTTTGTGTCCTAAAGTGCATACAAGGCCTTCAAAGTGGCTGGAAAATAAGGATTTTTAAGATTAGGAAAGGTTACCAAAATGGGAAACCTTGGCTTAACTTTCCTACTTCAAATAGGAATCCTTGTTGGAGTAGGAATCCTTGTTCTTCTAGGAATCCTCATGTGAGTTGGAATCCATCTTCAATTAGGAATTCATATTTCTTCAAGTCTTCAACTCATTCATTCCTCTTTTGCCCCAAAAGACTCCAATTTGCATCTTCTTGCACACTTTGGCTTTATAATCTGAAAACACACAAAAGTGACTTTAAACATTAAAATAACTAAGGAAACACAACATAAATGCACGAGAACAAGCCAATTAAGTCTCATAAATATGCTCCTATCATTGAATGCATGGGTTGCCTCCCAAGAAGCGCTTGCTTTAACGTCTTCCAGCCGGACGAATATGCCATGCTAAGCTTCACTAGTACCCACGGCATGAAGGGGTACATCATCCACAACATGCTCCTCGAAATTCTCATCGTATGGCTCTATGAATGGAAGGGGGTAGTGATCTTCCCTAATTGTGGTGTTTTGGTTCCTAAAGTCCATGTAAATGCTCCCACCACCTTGAAATCGACTGGGTACCTGCACCAAAGAAGGTAACAACCTATTAGTTGAAATGGGAATTGGAATTGGGATTGGAGACTTACTAGGCTGTTGTGGCAATGCCCCTAGGGCAGCCACCATCTCGCCAATTTTATCACTAGGCACGACCAAATTGGGTGTTTTTAGGGTAGTGTGATGCGAGAATTATACGCACACAAATTAAACCCTCTTTTTGACAATTGTAGTATAAGTATAAGTAGGGATCGTTCTTAACCGGGGATTAGGAGGGATTGCAAATCACTTGGAAACTGACTCAAAAACGTAAAAACACAATATAAAACACTATACTAGACTCAAAGAATGCAAAACTAAACTTTAAAACACTAAGACAAACCAAAAGACTCAAACATCACCCAAAACACTCAAAACTGCCTTAAAATCACTTTCTGGGCAGTTTTGAGCACTTTGGTGAATTTGGACGAATTTGTGTAACAAATTGAATCAAAACACTTATAAACACAAACTAAGACACTTTCTAACTAAATTGGACACTAAAGTAAAGGGGGATTAAGGTTTTGACGAAATTAAATTAAATGGACAGATTGTAATTAAGGCAGAATGTAAATATGAATATGATGAAAAGTATGGATGAATGCTAGCTAAGGGGTTCATCTCCACACATGTTACACTTGCATAATAAAACGATTTCCAATTGCATTTCAATAAACCATGAATTCTCAACACCCCGGGTTAATTAGGTCCGCTTAAATTAACCGTCAAATTTTCCTTAAGTTAATGAATTGGATGATTGCATACGACAACCCAAAGCATTCCCCACAAGTTCCCTACATGAATTGCATAATAGAGATACAAGCAAGAATCATTAAGTTCTTTGAAAACTATAAGTGTTGACGAGGCATTCGTTACTATGATTGCATGAAACTTATGCCAAGAATTTATTTAACGCGATTGTTTATAAGCAACCTCCACTACTTGTGAATATAAGTTCATAACTATTAGGTGAAACTCACTTATATTCTAGCGTCATATTCATGCATGAAAATTAAGCGTGCACTCTCAATAAACATACATAAATAGGTTATCAATAAAACAGTTAAACAAATTGAATTCACAACTTATGAAACGTAATTAGAAGTAATCAAATCAAAATGCAAGTATAAACATATATTTCGAATCACCCCCTAGCTAAGGGGGTTTTAGTTCTTCATAACATTGAAATCAAAGAAACACCTAAACATTCCAACAACTCAAACTTGAATTGTATGAACGTTTAAGCACTCTTTTCTTCCATTCCTCAAACATACAAAACAAAGAGAATTGAATTTAAACATTGAAATCAAAGAAACACCTAAACATTCCAACAACTCAAACTTGAATTGTATGAACGTTTAGGCCCTCTTCTCTTCCTCTTTATTGTAGCACAAGGTCTAAGGATAGTTTGATGGTGTGAATGGTTTGGGGAGTGGTTGGAGTGGCTGCAATGGAGGAGAAAAGTGTTTTGGTGGCTGCTGCAAGGGTGTGGAGAGGTTTTGACGAATTTCTGGAATATGGAAGAGTGAATGAGAATGAATGAATGTTGTGTGAAGTGTGTATGGTATTTATAGGGAGAAAGAGAGGGAACATGACAGCTAGGAACTTGGTGGAAATCTGAAATGGTAATGGGAGATGCATGTGGCTGATTTATGCATGTGGTTAAAGGGTGGGAATGCATGTGCTTTGACAGAAATGAAAGGGAATGCATGTGCAATGAGTGTGGAGTGAATGATTGAATGCATGTGGCTGATTTATGAAGAGTGAATGCATGTGGCTGATAGGTATGAATGATTATGGTTGCATGTGGGTGGAAATGCATGTGGAATTAAAACTAGAGTGAATGATTATGAATGCATGTGGATTAAAGAGAGAGAATGTGGTGTAATGATGAAGTGGAATAAGTGCATGTGGATGTGGCTGATTTGATTTATGGAAGATGCATGTGGATTAAAGATGAGTGAATGATTATGGGTGCATGTGGATGAATGTGCATGTGCAAGGTTGTTGTTGTGATAAGTGATAAGTGAATGATATGATAAGTGAATGATATGATAAGTGGATGATAAGATAAGTGAATGATATGATAAGTGGATGATATGATAAGTGGATGATATGATAAGTGGTGAATGATAAGTGGTGAATGATATGTAATGATATGTGGGAGTGTGGCTGAAATGAAGGAGTGGAATGTTGGAATGTTATGCACGGCTAGGATATAGGAAAGGTTTAAATGTCCTAAAACTAAAGGGAACAAGGTTCCAACACTTTGGTCTTCAATTAGGTCTTTAATTTCGTCCAACACTTTGGCTCCAAGCATAAAAGTACTCCAAAAGTCTCCAAAAGTCTCCAAAAGTCCCCAAAAGTACTCCAAAAGTCTCCAAAATGCATCTTTTTGCTCCTTTAGCCCTTTGGACCTACAAACACACGAAAATAGCTTAAAGTACTAAAATAACTAAAGAAACATAACGTAAATGCACGAGAACAAGCCATTTAAGTCTCATGAATATGCTCCTATCATAGTGGCGTGCTCCTTGTGCTCCACTCCAATTCCTTCCTTGATGGTGGTTCTAGATGCATCCTTCTTGATTGGTGCTGAACATTCCTGCCCTATATTTTTAATTATACCAATGGAAAAACAAGAACGAACATCATTAGGATTCTCAATGGATTCAGAAACTTTAAAGTTAATCATATCACCACCAAATTCCATAGTTAAGGCTCCCTTGGCCACGTCAATCTTGGTGTGGGCTGTTTTCATGAAAGGTCGTCCAACTAAGAGTGGCGATGCTGGAGAGTGGGTTGAATCCTCCATGTCAAGCACATAGAAATCTGTTGGAAAAATCAAGTGGTCCACCTGCACCAAAACATCTTCCAAAACTCCTCTCGGGTATGCATTAGATCGATCGTCTTATTGAATAATAACACCATCAATTTTAAGCTCTCCTAGATTCGTAGATGCATAAACAGAATATGGCATGACATTAATTGATGCATCTAAATCTAGCATAGCATGTTCAAACCTTGTATTACCAATTACACAAGGGATAGTGAAATTACCTAGATCTTTGCATTTAGGTGGTAGCTTTCTTTGCAACATTGCAGAGACATTCTCACTTACATGTACCACCTCTTTCTCCCGAATCCGTTTCCTTGTTGTACAAATCTTCTTCAAAAACTTAGCATACTTTGGAATTTGCTTTATTGCTTCAAGGAGCGGGATATTGACATGCACCTTCCTAAAAGTCTCTAGGATGTCTTTTTCATCCTCATCTATCTTAGTGATAGGAGCATATTTATGCTACTTAGTTATGTTGTTTCCTTGCATTTAGTTACTTAACTACTATCTATTTTAGTCTTTTAAGCTATTTTCGTATGTTTTTAGGTCCTAATGGCAAAAGGAGCAAGAAAGTGCATTTTGAGGCTATTTGGAGCAGTTTTGGGCATGGATTGGATAGCTTAACTATGGAGCAATGTGGATGGACGAAATTGAAGTCAAGAAGGGCTAGGAAAGGCTACAAATCTGGAGAAAGAAGTCCAAATGCAAAGAAGATAAGGAAATAGGAAGAAATAAGGAACCTTATCCAACCTTATCTTATCCTATCCTAACCAAGCTTATCCTTTCCTAACTCTAACATTATCTTATCTTATCCTATCCTAATCTTTTCCTACCTTAATTCCAACTTCAAAGAGGACTCCTTTTCACATTAAATCACCTAAATATCAAGTTCTAGAAGCCCTATTTTCGTGCAATAAGTTTATGCCACATGT
Source organism: Pyrus communis (assembly GCF_963583255.1). Lineage (NCBI taxonomy): Eukaryota > Viridiplantae > Streptophyta > Magnoliopsida > Rosales > Rosaceae > Pyrus > Pyrus communis. Next base: position 17,981,294 of record NC_084812.1, read on the forward strand.
AACCCTTATAGAAGTTCTAGAATCTGCCACAAGGACCATTCCTTGTCCTCCTTGGAATCTGATTGAAAGTATCCTTGTTCTTTGGTGATTTGGAGTCCTAATTCCTCTCATTTTCATCCCAAATTCGTGCCTCCCCTTCACCCTATAAATACTTGATGCCACAACACTCAAAAACCACCACCCTCTACCCCAAATTCACACCACACCATCCACCACACCTCAAGAGCCTAAATTCACACAAATCCTCATTGTTGGCAGCAAGGAAGGAAGATTGAGCCACCTGGAGCTTTTCTAGGTGTATTCAATCTTTGTTTTCAATGTTTAATTTATATTCTCTTTGTTTTGTTGTAAACATGAGGAACTAATTTTGTTTTGGCTAGGGGAGACTTTGAAACCATGATTATATTTGCAATATGAATTGATTAATTCCAGTTGTGATTTCATAAATTGTGAATGCAATTTACTTAACCGTTTGGTGGATAACTTATTCTTGTTTGTTGATTAAGGGTGCACACTTAGTTTGCATGCATGAATTTGGGGCTAGAATATAAGGGAGTTTCACATAATCGTTACAAACTTATATTCACAAGTAGTTAAGGTTGTTTTCACAATCATGTTAAGTAAATTCCTAGCATGAGTATCATGATGTCATAGTTACAAGTGCTTTGTCAATACTTATGATTTTCATAGAACGTAATGATCTTTGATTGTATCTCTATTATGATGTCATGTAGGGGACTTTTGAAGAATGCTTTGGGTTGTCGTATGATGTCATCCAATCCAATAACTTAAGGAAAATCTGAGGGTTAATTAGTGATGTCACGGTTAATCCGGGGTGTTGAGGTTCATGGTTTATCGGAAAAGCAACTGGAAATCAATTTGTATGCAAGTGTGTCATGTGTGGAGAAGAATCCTCTAGCTATCTAATCGTCCATCGTTTTTCCCAAATTCGTCCAAAGCCTATTCAAGTCTTTTAGTTACTTGTTTTTATCTTAAATTCGTCAAAAACCTAATCCCCTTTATTTAGTTGTGTCAAATCTGTCCTAATTAGTGTTTTTGAGTGTTTTGAGTCAAAACCAAACCTATTTTCGTCCAAGTTCAGTCTTAGAGTCTAGTTTGAGTCTTTTTTATTGTTTTGTGTTATTTTGAGTCTTTTGAGTTTGTTTTGAGTCATATAAGTTTAGTTAAGAGTCTGAGTTTATTTAAGTGTTTTGAAGCATATTTTTATATCTTTGAGTCAATTTTCATTAGATTAGCAATCCCTCCTAATCCCCGGCCTAGAACGATCCCTACTTATATCTATACTACAATTGTCAAAAAGAGGGTTTAATTTGTGTGCTATTATATATCACATCACTTAGATTGCATAAACCTGCTAGGAAGTGGCGCATTTAGTGGAATAGAACTAGACATGTTCGAATTTGGACTTACCTTGGTGGTCTAGGATGGTTTTTGTGCACTAAGGGCCTGCGGTAAGGTTTGTTCCACCCTTGCCATGGCTTTGTCCAATTTCTCCTCTTCGAGCAGCAGCTTATCGTCCTCTTTTTGACTTGATTTGGTTGGTTCGAGGATAGTTCCAACTTCCTTGCCACTTTTCAAGGTGATAGCCTTAGCGGTTTCAAAACCTCCTTTTGGATTGACGATGGTCGAGCTAGGCAACTTGCCTTGCTCTCTAAATTGGCCCATGAACTCCACAATCTGCCCTACTTGCTTTTCTAATTCATCAACCTTTTTGTCCCTATTTTGCATTCCCTGCGCCATAGAAGTTAGTAATTGAAAATTTTGATCATTATCTATGGACGAACCTGATTTGGGTTATGTAGGTTGTGCTTGGGGTGGTGTGGGTGCATACGGCCTTTGGTAGAATCCCGGAGGTTGCTGCCTAAATGCGCTTTGTTGTTGGGGCTCCCTCCACTTGAAATTTGGATAATCTCTCCAACCGGGATTGTAGGTATTAGAGAATGGATCATTCCCTGGTTGATTTGGACTTTGGTACCCCAAAGCATGGGCACTCTCCCATCCTCCATTCTCTATCAATTAAGGACATTGATCATTGAGATGTCCTTGCATAGAGCACACTCCACATATGGCCGCACCTTGCATTTTGGATCCTTCAACAACCTGAGACACAAGCATAGTGAGATTAGCTAATTGATATTGAATTTCAGAAATTGCACTTACCTCATTCACTTGTTGCCGTGGGGTATCTCTTTGTCCAAGGCCTTCATATTATTGTGCATTCAATGCTCGGTTTGCAATTAAGACCTTGGCAGCCAGCGGTGTTTTGTCAACCAAAGCACCTCCCGCTGAAGCATCTAGCATTTGTCTCTCAATTGGAAGGAGTCCCTAGTAGAAATATTGAATTAAGAGCTCTTCCTTCATTTGATGTTGAGGACATGATGCAACTAGAGTCTTGAAACGCTCATAATACGCTGGAAAAGACTCCCCTTAATTTTGTTGAATTCCACTAATCTTCTTCCTCAAAAGAATCACTCTTGAAGTTGGGAAGAATTTCTCCAAGAATGCTCTCTTCATGCTTTCCCAAGAAGTAACGGTCCCGGGTGCCAATTCATAGAGCCAATCCTTAGCCTTTTCTAAAAGAGAGAATGGAAAGGCTTTCATCTTCAAAATATTCCCATCGACAGTGATGAGTGTCATGCTCGAACATACCACTTCAAACTCCTTAAGGTGCTTGTTTGGATCTTCCATGGACAGCCCATGGTATTTGGGAATGTGATGCAACAAGCTTGACTTCAATACAAACTCATCGGTCTTGCCTTGAGCCGCCCTAGGGTATTGAATGCATAATGGCACGGCATTATCCAACCCCGAGGCAGAAAGCTCCTTGATTGTTCGATTATCTGCTGCCATGACTTGTTCTTCTTCTTCCAGTTCTTCTTCAGATTCGGCCTCTGAACTTGAACTAGGGGGATTAAGTTCTGGTTGCTTCCTCTTTCTTCTCAAAGTTCGCTCAAAATCGTCGTCAAACTCTAATATATTCTCACGAACTGGATGAGAACTACGAGTCATCACTTGTACCTAGAACAAGGGAACAAAACAAATCAGCAACCCTCTTAGAGGGCACAACAAACCCACAAAAACTATCAAATAAGGCACGGTAAACACTAAAATAAAGAAGAAATAAACACAGGACACTCTTGACCTTAAGACACACTTTGACACGACACAAACACAAGGGATTAGCAAGTTTGCTAATCCCCGGCAACGGCGCCAAAATTTGATGCGAAAATTAACTTAACACACAAATTAACCCTCTTTTAACAATTGTAGCATATAAATAAGTAGGGATCGTTCTTACACCGGGGATTAGGAGGGATTGCTAAACACTTTAAACTGACTCAAATAAATAAAACTAACCTTTAAAACACTTAACTCAACTTAAAAAGACTCAAAACAAGTTCACAAGACTCAAAATAAGCTAAAAACACTCAAAACTGCCTAAAAACACAAACTGGGCAGTTTTGAGTCTAAACACAAACTTGGACGAAATTTGGTTCTAACTTGACTCAAAACTCTTAAAAACACAATCTAAAACATATTTGAACTAATTAGGCACTCTAAAACAAATGGGGATTTGGTTTTGGACGAAAATCAAACAAACAAGACAAGAAATTAAACTAGGCAGATTTGGACGAATTTGATGGAATTAAGTGGATGATGGGATAGCTAGGAGGTTTTTCTGCACACATGGCATACTTGCATACAACACAATCTTCAGTTGCTTATTCAATGAATTATGAACCTCAACACCCCAAGTTAATTAGGTACGCTTAAATTAACTCTCAGATTTCCCTTAGGTCATTGAATTGAATGGAATTAGCGTATTGCAATCAAATTATTCCTTAAAAGTTCTCTATATGAAAGCGCATAATAGAAAAACAATCAAAGATCATTAGGTTCTATGGAAATCATAGGTGTTGACGAGGCATTCGTAACTATGAAAGCGCATGATACTTATGCCAAGAATTTACTTAACATGATTGTGACCAACAATCTTAACTACTCATGAATATAAGTTCCCAACGATTAGGTGAAGTTTCCTTATACCCTAGCATCAAATTTATGCATGCAAATTAAGTGTGCACTCTCAATTCATATACGTAAACAAGTTTTAATTAAAACAGATAAGTAAATTGAATTCACCATTCATGAAATCACAACTGAAAGTAATCAAATCATCATGCAAATATAGCCATAGTTTCAAAATTCCCCCTAGCCAAGAAGGGGATTAGTTCCTCATACTCACAAAGCAAATATTCTTGAAATTAAACATTGAAAACACAAGAAAGATTACACCTAAACGTTTCAGCAATTCCAGGTTGAATGGCATGCACGGCTAAGCTTCCCTTCCTCTTCCTTGCTGCGGCACAAGTTGTGGGTGGTGGATTTGGGGGTTTTGAATGGTGTATTCTTGTTTAGAAGGATGAATAATGGCTGATTATGGTAGTAGGGTGCGGCAGGTTGTGTATGGAGGTGTATGGAGTGGATGGAGGATGAAGAATGGAGGCTAGGGTGTTTCGGCAAGGTGTTTTCTGTATAGCATAAGGGGTCGTACGAATTTGAGGCTGAAAATATGTATATACAGTCCTAGGGTTAATTAAATTAGGGTTACAACTTAGCAGATTTTATGGATTAGGGCCCTAGGGTTCGGCACAAGCAAGTTAAATCCACTTAGGAGAGGGTTTGGCCCAATTAGTTTCATAAAAGGATTTGTATACCCAAATCCACAAGGAATAAGGCCTAACAAATCAGAATGCAAAAGGAAAAAGGTTTAGGAAATTCGTCCAAAATTGGGCCTTCTAGAAACTAGGTGTTTTGTGGCTGATTTTGGGTTTTCTAGAAGAGATAAAAGGGGGAAGGGTGTGGCACCCTTTTAGGGTTAGATAAGGCTTCTAGAAATCATGTTTTTAGGTCCACTTGCAGCTAGGATTAAGACATGATAAGTGATAGGAGCATATTTAGGCAACTTACTTAGCTTGTTTTCGTGCATTTTTATTGTTAATTCATAGTTGTTTTAGTAGTTTAAGTCATTTTCGTGTGTTTTTAGGTTCATATGGCTAAGGAAGCAAAAAGATGCATTTTGGAGCAAAATTGGGCTTGGAATGGATAGCTTATGTTTGGAGCAAAAGGAATGGACGAAATTGAAGGCCTAATGAAGTTAGGATTCCTAATCACAAGAGGATTCCTAATCAAATGAGGAATCCTAGTCAAAGAAGGTTTCCTACTTGAAGTAGGATAGTTAAGCCAAGGTTTCCTATTTTGGTTTAATCTTTCCTAATCCTTAAAGACTCCATATTTCCGCAAGATCAAAGGCTCCTACCTATTCTAGGTCACAAAAACAACTGATGCGTGATTTATACGCACACAAATTAAACCCTCTTTTTGTCAATTGTAGTATATGTATAAGTAGGGATCGTTCTGGACCGGGGATTAGGAGGGATTGTTAACCACTTGGATTTGACTCAAAAACGTAAAATAACAATATGAAACATTATACTAGACTCAAAGAATGCAAAACTAAACTTTAAAACACTAAGACAAACCAAAAGACTCAAAACAACACAAACACACTCAAATCTGCCTAAAAACCACTTTCTGGGCAGATTTGAGCAAAACCACAAATTTGGACGAAATTAAGTAATAACTTGACTCAAGAACGTAAAAACACAATATAAAACACTAAACTAACTCAAAGAATGTAAAACTAAACACTTAAAACATTAAAACAAACCAAAAGACTCAAACATCACCCAAAACACTCAAAACTGCCTTAAAATCACTTTCTGGGCAGTTTTGAGCACTTTGGTGAATTTGGACGAAATTATGTAACAAAATGAATCAAAACACTTATAAACATAAACTAAAACACTTTCTACTAAATTGGACAATAAAGTAAAGGGGGATTGAGTTTTATACGAAATTAAATAAAATGTACAGATTCGAATTAAGACAGATAGTATATATGAATGTGATGAAATGGAATGAATGGATGGATGCTAGCCAAGGGGTTCATCTCCATACATGTTATACTTGCATAATAAAATGATTTCCAATTGCATTTCAATAAACCATGAATTCTCAACACCCCAAGTTAACCGTGATGCACTAATTAACCTTCAAATCTTCCTAACGTTATTGAATTGGATGATGCATGCGACAATTCAAAACATTCCCCACAAGTCCTCAACATGAATGCATAGAAGAGGTACAAGCAAGAATCATTACGCTCTATGAAAATTATAAGTGTTGACGAGGCATTCGTTACTATGAATGCATGAAACTCTTGCCAAGAATTCGTTTAACGCGATTGTTTATAAGCAACCTCCACTACTTATGAATATAAGTTCGTAACTATTAGGTGAAACTCACTTATATTCTAGCGTCATATTCATGCATGAAAATTAAGCGTGCACTCTCAATAAACATACATAAATAAGTTATCAATAAAACGGTTAAACAAATTGAATCACAACTTATGAAACGCAATTAGAAGTAATCAAATCAAAATGCAAGCATAAACATATATTCGAATCACCCCCCAACCAAGGGGTGGTTTAGTTCCTCATGGTACAAAACAAAGAGAATCAAAGAAACACCTAAACATTCCAACAACTCAAACTTGAATTGTATGAACGTTTAGGCCCTCTTATCATCCATTCCTCATTCGTACAAAACAAAGAGCATTGAAATTAAACATTGAAATCAAAGAAACACCTAAACATTCCAACAACTCAAACTTGAATTGTATGAACGTTTAGGCACTCTTCTCTTCCTCTTCGTTGTAGCACAAGGTCTAAGGATAGTTTGATGGTGTAAATGGTTTGGGGAGTGGTGGAGGAATGGAAGGATGGTGTTTGGATTTGTAGGGAAGACTCACGGCACAAAGGGGGTGGTTTGATGGTCTACATTTCTGCAATGGATGAGTTTATGGAAGAGTGTTTGGAATGGGTGAATTTCTGGCACAAAGGCCTTATTTCTGTGGTGAATGGATTGTGTATGAATGAGAATGAATGAATGAGTATTTATAGGTGAAATGGGGGGAACATGACAGCTAGGAACTTGGTGGAAATCTGAAATGGTGATGGGAGATGCATGTGGCTGTTTGTGCATGTGATTAAAGGGTGGAAATGCATGTGCTTTGACAGAAATGAAAGGGAATGCACGGTTTTGGTTGATTTCTGGTGGTTGTGAGGTGGAAATCTAGGTGGAAATGCATGTGGACTAAAGCTATGTGAATGATTAAGGTGAATGTGCATGAGTGCATGTGAAATCTGCCAAGATGCATGTGCTATGAAGTGGATTTTCTGCAAATGCAAGGTGAATGTGCATGTGATTAAATTAAAAGATGGAATGCATGTGAATGACAGCTAGATATGTTGATGAATGCATGTGACTTGTTTGTGGTGAGTGAATGCATGTGCAAAGCTTTTTGGGAGAAAGGTGGATGAATGCACATGTGACTTAGGTTGTGAAATCTGATGGAATGATGAAGTGGCTGAAATGATGAAAGAATGAGGGTATGCACGGCACAAGGGAAGTGTTGGGTGATGGATGCATGTGGGTTAATTAATTAAGTGTATGATATGATAAGTGATTGATAAGATAAGTGAATGATATGATAAGTGGTTGATAAGATAAGTGGTGAATGATATGTGGTGAATGATATGTGATAAGTGATAAGTGATAAGTGATAGGTGATGATGATAAGTGGTTATGATAAGTGATAAGTGGTGATGATAAGTAATGGAAGCATGTGAGGGAATGAATAATGAATGCATGTGATAAGGGAATTGGAAAGGTTTAAATGTCCTAAAACTAAAGGGAACAAGGTTCCAACACTTTGGTCTTCAATTTCGTCCAACATTTTGGCGCCAAGCATAAGCTATCCATCCTTAGCCCAAAAGTGCTCCAAAAGTCTCCAAAATGCATCTTTTTGCTCCTTTAGCCCTTTGGACCTACAAACACACGAAAATAGCTTAAAGGACTAAAATAACTAAAGAAACATAACGTAAATGCACGAGAACAAGCCATTTAAGTCGCATGAATATGCTCCTATCAAGTACCCCCACACTTATCTTTTGCTAGTCCTCGAGCAAAACAAAACAACAAAAGATCACGAAACTAGACAAAACGAACAAAACACAACCTACACCTTCCAACAATTGTCTCACGGATTTCCAATGCTCATGACAAGTTAAAAATCATTATTCCCACAGATTTTAGCCATCTTTACACTTAAGTACATTCTTAATCATAGTCACCATATACAAGTTCACAATTAAGCATTTAAAACACATTTCGAATGTAGTAACATGCCTTAGAGAATTTCCTCAATTCTTTACTAGAATGCACTCTATTTTCACACAGATTTTCTGACTACACACCCTACACTAGTTATATGTGAGAGATTGATGTAAACATGAAAGACTAGCATCTCACATATGTTATAACAAAGAAAGCATTTTCTGGAGTTAATAAGCATGTTTAGATATGATCTCAAGAATGGAATGCTCCTACTTAGATGCGAGAACCAGTGACACCATAAGCTCATATCAATTCCAAACTCCACATTATTGAACACATAACGATCAAGATAGAAGCATAAGGGTTGAAACGGGGCTAAAGGTGTTTGGCTAACAAAGAAGGGATATGGAAAACAAAGGTTCTTAAAGAAATAGCGAGCAAAGCATTTGAATTAACATAGAATTCACTTTTGAATGAAAACTCAACTTTTGAACAACAAGGGGGAACAAGCTCTTTTTTCTTTTTTTTCATATGTTTTTTCACAATTTTTTCTTTTCTTTTGCCTCTCATACATAAACACTTAAGAACAAAACATTCTCTCCCCCACACTCATTTTCTTTCATAATGTACTCAAAAGGAATTCATTTTAGTCATGCTCACTATCATTTAAGAACAAGGGTGTGGATTGTCCTAAACTAGGCTAGGTAAGGATAATGTGGGTTAACAAAGAATAAAGGCTAAACGAGGCTCAACGGGGTTAAAACTTACAACAAATACGAAATATGGGAAGTAAGGCTATTTGGTTATGGTGGCAACTACACAACTTCATCTTGATATATGTTATGCAAAACAATGTCATGCTTTGAATGAAACGGATATAAGTTCTAGCATTTAGTTCTATCATGATACAATTGCATTCTAAGTAGCAACCAAGCAAGGAATAATGAGATCATGCAACTGATGCGGGAATTATACGCACACAAATTAAACCCTCTTTTTATCAATTGTAGTGAAGAATGTAAGTAGGGATCGTTCTGGACCGGGGATTAGGAGGGATTGTTAATCACTTGGAAACTGACTCAAATACGTAAAAACAAGTTTAAAACACTATACTAGACTCAAAGAATGCAAAACTAAACTTTAAAACACCAAAACAAACCAAAAGACTCAAAACAGCACCAAAACACTCAAAACTGCCTTAAAAACACAATCTGGGCAGTTTTGAACACTAGACACAACTTTGGACGAAAATTGGTTTTACTTTGACCTAAGACACTTAAAAACACAAACTAAAGTGATTTCTAACTACTATGACTCAACAAAGTAAAGGGGAATTGGTTTTGGACGAATTTAAAAACAAAACAAACTTTTTAAATTAGAACAGATTGTAAAACCGAATTTGATGGAATTGAATGGATGGGAAACTAGCTAGGGGGTTCATCTCCACACATGTTATACTTGCATATAAAACGATTTCCAATTGCTTTTCAATAACCCATGAATTCTCAACGCCCCAAGTTAATTAGGTTCGCTTAAATTAACCTTCAGATTTTCCTAACGTTATTGAATTGGATGATTGCATACGACAACCCAAAACATTCCCCACAAGTCCCCTACATGATTGCATAATAGAGATACAAGCAAGAATCATTAAGTTCTATGAAAACCATAAGCATTGACGAAGCACTTGTTACTATGATTGCATGAAACTTATGCCAAGAATTTACTTAACGCGATTGAGATCATCAACCTTTACTACTTGTGAATATAATTCCATAACGATTAGGTGAAATTTCCTTATATCCTAGCATCCAATTTATGCATGATAATTAAGCGTGCACTCTCAACCAACACACACAAATCAATGTAATTCACATAGATAAGTAAATTGAATTCACAACTTATGAAACGCAATTAGAAGTAATCAAATCATATAGCAAGTATGTTCATGGTTTCGAATCCCCCCCTAACCAAGGGGGGGTTTAGTTCCTCATACGCACAAAACAAAGAGAATTGAAATTAAACATTGAATTCAAAGGAAAAGAAACACCTAGAAATTCCAGCGACGCGAACTTGAATTGCATGAACTTCCGAGCTTCCTTCTCCTCCTCCTTGGTGCGGCAAGGGTCTAGGGACAGGTTTAGGGCCTTAGGTGCATGGATGCATGGTCATGGAGGGATGTAGTAGTGTTTAGGGGAAGGGGATGGTGCGGCAAGGCTTAAAACTAAGGAGAAAGGTGTTTGGTGGCTGCGGCAAGGGTGTGGAGAAGGTTGGACGAATTTTTGGAATTAATGAATGTGTATGAGAGGTGGTGATCTGATCTAGGGGTTAATATGAGTATATATAGGCACTTAAAACCCTAGGGTAATCAGATATGGACTTGAATAACCCAAATCCACAAGGAAATAAACTTAGAAATCAGAAATAGAAAGGGATAATGCTTCCTAGGTGCGGCAGGTAAGGAGATAAGGTGATAAGGCTTCTAGAATGCCTTGCAAGGCAAGGGAAATCAGCTTTCTAGAAGGATTTGGGGCGCCACTTTTGTAGGAGATAAGATAAGGTTCCTAGAATCATGTTTTAAGGGCCAAATTTGTAGGGAAAAAGAGATAAGGGTGCAGCACCTTTGTAGGGATAATGTTAGGGCTTCTAGAAAGCCTAAAACTAAGGGGATTTGGATAAAACCCACGGCAAAGATAGGATAGGGCATCTAAGGCTTCTAGAAACCCTCCAAGATAAGGTAAAGTGCATGGCATCCCTATAGGATTAGGATAAGGTGTCCTAAAGTGTTTAAGACTCCTCTTTGTGGCTGAAAACCTTGTGCATTAGGATTAGGAAAGCTAATCCTTCTTCATCTTGGAATTCTTCTCCTTCTTGGACTTGGAAAGCTTCTTTGTTGCTTCACTTGAGACCATATGGATTTTGACTTTCCTTCATCAAGTAGGAAACCTTATTTGAGTAGGAAACTTCTTTCTTCTAGGAATCCTAATTCAACTAGGAAACCCATTTTAACTAGGAATCCTAATTCAACTAGGAAACCCATCTTAACTAGGAATCCTAATTCAACTAGGAAACCATCTTCCATTTAGGGACTTTCCTACTTCAACTAGTAAACCTTGCTCAAGTAGGAATCATCATCTTCAAGTCTTCAATTTCGTCCATCCTCTTGGCTCCAAGCATATGATGTCCATTCCAAGCTTTAATTTGCTCCAAAAGGCTCCAAAAAGCATCATTTTGCATACTTTGCCCTTAAAACCTGAAAACACATAGAACTAGCTTAAAAGACTACTTTACTAAGGAAAAACACTATAAATGCACAAAAACAAGCTAAACTAAGGTGCGTAAATATGCTCCTATCAGCAACAACTTTAGAAAACAAAGAATCACAGAAAATAACTCTCCAAAGAAAGTAATGGCTCGAGTCTCACAGGGATGTAGCGTTATTATGAGTTTCTTCCTTCAAGCATGTTAAAAACGAATTTTTCTTTTATGATTGCATGTGAAGTCATACATTATAACCATAACCAAGCATATACCAAGAGTAAATCAAACTTTCATCCATGTTAATAACTCTTTTTAACCGTCATGCAATTATAAACCAAATCCTTATCATTGTGTTGGAAGGTACCCTAAGACACAAACACACAAAAACGACTCAAAACACTCTTTTTAGGCTTTTCAAAACATTTTTTTTCAAATTTTTATGTGATTTTCGGAGTTATAAAACAAAACACACTAAAACACCCTAAAACAATTTAAAAACACCTTAAAACAGCAAGGAACAACATTTGAAGTAATGGGTGATAGAATCCCACGAATTTGCATCAAATATACTTAGTTACCCCCCCACACTTAAATCAAACATTGTCCTCAATGTTTTAAGCATAGATTCATACAAAACATAAGTAAACACACAAAAAGCATTTAAACATACTAAACATGGCAGAATGTAACTTAACAAAGAGAAGAGTTTAGGGACGCAAATCTGGTTATGGAATGTAAATTCCATCTTCTCTTTGTTGATTGCATTGAGGCTTGATCTTGATGATTCCACAGGCTTACTCTTGAACTGGTTGCCGCCCATCATTGATTTTCCTTTGTGCTACTCTTGAACTGGGCAGCATGAATCCCTTTAGTGTCTCCCCCGAAGGTCTGAGCTTCCTCATTTGGTCTGTTTCTTTGTTCAATCTTTCCAATTCGTATTGAAAAGGGTTGGAGGATAACTCCGCCTAAGTTTGTCTCCACATGCTTCAATGTATCATTTTCACTTGCCTTACACGCTCCCCTTTGCAGAAGTGGTCCCTTCTCTGGAAGTGTATCAACCGTTGAAGATGACTACTCGAGAGCAACGCTAGGTAAGCAATCAGGAATAGATTCCAGGTAGTTGGCTCCAACTCGGAAGACTGACTCCAAGTGCCGGCTGATTGCTTCTTTCACTTTGCCATGCGAGTAAGAACAAGGACAAAGAAAAAGACAGGGAAAGAGCATGATATGAGATACTTTTGCTTTAGACCTTGATGATATGAGATACCTTTGCTTTTGAAGAAACGGTGAACGAAGCAGCACATGTATTTGTTGTGGTTGTCTCCACAAGCTTCGATCTACCGTTTCCTTCTGCCTCATTTGTACTCCAGTTTTCTGGTATCTTCTTTGGGGGAGAAAAAATTGAGTATTTCAAGAGGCTTTGCTGGGAGTGCGCCCTCAGAGGTGAGAGAGAGTTGGGCATGGTTCTTCAGGTTTGCCTTGCCATAAAAGACGAAGGTCGACATATATAGAGATAATATCAAATGGTGGTACTATTCTTTTACCCTTGTCGACAAATGTCTCTTCGATATCAGAACGACGCCTCTTCGATTTCTGAGTAGGCGCCCCTTCGATTTCTGAACGACGCCCCTTTTGCTTTCTGAACGACACGTAGTAGTGCGGATGCGGCTCCTTTTGACAAAGCTGTACGCGTTTTCTGAAAAGCAGAGAAAGCGTCGCCGAACTTTGCGCTTGTCGGCTAAAGATGTGTAGTTGCGATGATGGCCTCCACGTGTTGTCTGAAAAGAAGAAATCTTTTGACAAAGTGGAACGTGTCCTCTGAAAAGCCGAGAACGCGTCGCCTAAATTACGCTGGAAATTCCGGCTTTTTGAATTGGTGGACGCGTCGCCTTGGCTTCTTATAGAGCTATCGATCACCACAACAAACACACTCTGAAGAATTCCCATTCTTGAAAATCGACTCCGACGCTTTGAAAATTTACTCCATCAACCCTTATCTTTGAACACCTTTGAAAAATGGCAAACTCATCGAACCTTAGCTTGGAATTGAGCCTTAGCAGTGATACGGGCGCGCCGCGTCAAGGTAACGTATGGCGCCCTTCTTTCTTATCTTCTAACGGTCCTCTTTCAGGTGAAGACTCCGTGATGAAGGACGCCACAACAGCTACAATAGTAGCTAGGAACCTCCTCACTCCAAAAGATAGTAGGCTGCAATCAGGACGGTCCGATGAGTTGGCCGTTCAAGAGTCCCTCGCACTTAGTGTTCAGTGTGCGAGTTCTGTGTCCAACATGGGCCAACGCCTGCTTGCCCGCTCCCGTCAGGTGGAATCATTGATGGCAGAGGTGGAGAGTCTTAAGCAAGAGATACAGCAGCTTAAGTACGAGAATAGAAGTTTGCACGTGCTTGCCAACAACTATTCGACGGGCATGAAGAGGAAGCTTGATGAGCTGCAAGAGTCTGAAGGTCGGATTCACAGTGACCGTCAAAGGTTTTCGTCTTTCCTCCAGAGGCACCTTTTTCCTGGCTCATCCAGCGCTTGGCCAAGTATTGAGGCCTGGAATGCTCTAGCTCCGATGCCTCCCGCTCCGATGCCTTCCGCTTCGATGCCTTCCGCTTCGATGCCTTCCGCTCCGATGCCTTCCGCTCCGATGCCTTCCGCTTCGATGCCTTCCGCTACTATGCCTTCCGCTCCGACGCCTCGTAGTGGGGCTTCACGTAAACAACCTTTGTGAAGCTCCATCTTTCTCCATGTTTAGTATCTTCTTTTTTTTTTTTTTTTTTTTTTTTTGAACATGCTTTGTTTTATTCAGTGCATTGGGTTGCCTCCCAAGTAGCGCTTTCTTTTACGTCTTGCAGCCGGACGAAGAACCCAATCACTCCAGGATATGTTCACGAATCGGATGAGAACTCCGAGTCATGAACTAGTACCTAAAACAAGAAACAAAACAAGATTAAGAATCTGGAATAAAAACAAACAAAAATAAAACAATCCAAGGGATTAGCAAATTTTCTAATCCCCGGCAACGGCGCCAAAATTTGATGCGTGATTTATACGCACACAAATTAAACCCTCTTTTTGTCAATTGTAGTATATGTATAAGTAGGGATCGTTCTGGACCGGGGATTAGGAGGGATTGTTAACCACTTGGATTTGACTCAAAAACGTAAAATAACAATATGAAACATTATACTAGACTCAAAGAATGCAAAACTAAACTTTAAAACACTAAGACAAACCAAAAGACTCAAAACAACACAAACACTCAAATCTGCCTAAAAACCACTTTCTGGGCAGATTTGAGCAAAACCACAAATTTGGACGAAATTAAGTAATAACTTGACTCAAGAACGTAAAAACACAATATAAAACACTAAACTAACTCAAAGAATGTAAAACTAAACACTTAAAACATTAAAACAAACCAAAAGACTCAAACATCACCCAAAACACTCAAAACTGCCTTAAAATCACTTTCTGGGCAGTTTTGAGCACTTTGGTGAATTTGGACGAAATTATGTAACAAAATGAATCAAAACACTTATAAACATAAACTAAAACACTTTCTACTAAATTGGACAATAAAGTAAAGGGGGATTGAGTTTTATACGAAATTAAATAAAATGTACAGATTCGAATTAAGACAGATAGTATATATGAATGTGATGAAATGGAATGAATGGATGGATGCTAGCCAAGGGGTTCATCTCCATACATGTTATACTTGCATAATAAAATGATTTCCAATTGCATTTCAATAAACCATGAATTCTCAACACCCCAAGTTAACCGTGATGCACTAATTAACCTTCAAATCTTCCTAACGTTATTGAATTGGATGATGCATGCGACAATTCAAAACATTCCCCACAAGTCCTCAACATGAATGCATAGAAGAGGTACAAGCAAGAATCATTACGCTCTATGAAAATTATAAGTGTTGACGAGGCATTCGTTACTATGAATGCATGAAACTCTTGCCAAGAATTCGTTTAACGCGATTGTTTATAAGCAACCTCCACTACTTATGAATATAAGTTCGTAACTATTAGGTGAAACTCACTTATATTCTAGCGTCATATTCATGCATGAAAATTAAGCGTGCACTCTCAATAAACATACATAAATAAGTTATCAATAAAACGGTTAAACAAATTGAATCACAACTTATGAAACGCAATTAGAAGTAATCAAATCAAAATGCAAGCATAAACATATATTCGAATCACCCCCCAACCAAGGGGGAGTTTAGTTCCTCATGGTACAAAACAAAGAGAATCAAAGAAACACCTAAACATTCCAACAACTCAAACTTGAATTGTATGAACGTTTAGGCCCTCTTATCATCCATTCCTCATTCGTACAAAACAAAGAGCATTGAAATTAAACATTGAAATCAAAGAAACACCTAAACATTCCAACAACTCAAACTTGAATTGTATGAACGTTTAGGCACTCTTCTCTTCCTCTTCGTTGTAGCACAAGGTCTAAGGATAGTTTGATGGTGTAAATGGTTTGGGGAGTGGTGGAGGAATGGAAGGATGGTGTTTGGATTTGTAGGGAAGACTCACGGCACAAAGGGGGTGGTTTGATGGTCTACATTTCTGCAATGGATGAGTTTATGGAAGAGTGTTTGGAATGGGTGAATTTCTGGCACAAAGGCCTTATTTCTGTGGTGAATGGATTGTGTATGAATGAGAATGAATGAATGAGTATTTATAGGTGAAATGGGGGGAACATGACAGCTAGGAACTTGGTGGAAATCTGAAATGGTGATGGGAGATGCATGTGGCTGTTTGTGCATGTGATTAAAGGGTGGAAATGCATGTGCTTTGACAGAAATGAAAGGGAATGCACGGTTTTGGTTGATTTCTGGTGGTTGTGAGGTGGAAATCTAGGTGGAAATGCATGTGGACTAAAGCTATGTGAATGATTAAGGTGAATGTGCATGAGTGCATGTGAAATCTGCCAAGATGCATGTGTTATGAAGTGGATTTTCTGCAAATGCAAGGTGAATGTGCATGTGATTAAATTAAAAGATGGAATGCATGTGAATGACAGCTAGATATGTTGATGAATGCATGTGACTTGTTTGTGGTGAGTGAATGCATGTGCAAAGCTTTTTGGGAGAAAGGTGGATGAATGCACATGTGACTTAGGTTGTGAAATCTGATGGAATGATGAAGTGGCTGAAATGATGAAAGAATGAGGGTATGCACGGCACAAGGGAAGTGTTGGGTGATGGATGCATGTGGGTTAATTAATTAAGTGTATGATATGATAAGTGATTGATAAGATAAGTGAATGATATGATAAGTGGTTGATAAGATAAGTGGTGAATGATATGTGGTGAATGATATGTGATAAGTGATAAGTGATAAGTGATAGGTGATGATGATAAGTGGTTATGATAAGTGATAAGTGGTGATGATAAGTAATGGAAGCATGTGAGGGAATGAATAATGAATGCATGTGATAAGGGAATTGGAAAGGTTTAAATGTCCTAAAACTAAAGGGAACAAGGTTCCAACACTTTGGTCTTCAATTTCGTCCAACATTTTGGCGCCAAGCATAAGCTATCCATCCTTAGCCCAAAAGTGCTCCAAAAGTCTCCAAAATGCATCTTTTTGCTCCTTTAGCCCTTTGGACCTACAAACACACGAAAATAGCTTAAAGGACTAAAATAACTAAAGAAACATAACGTAAATGCACGAGAACAAGCCATTTAAGTCGCATGAATATGCTCCTATCAACAACATCCCTTGCAACCTTAGGACAATGCCGTGTGTTTCCTTGTGTTTCCCTTCCTTGCCGTGCAAGGAAGGGCCTTGTTCCCTATTTTAAATACTTAAACACCTTCCTTTTTCATACCAATCTCAGCCATAACTCACATACCCTTTTATACTCCTAAATCCTTGCCTAAATTCAGAAATAAAAGACATTCCCTTTCTCTCTAACCTTTGCCGCAAGTCACATTCCTATTCCTTTCAATTTCTGATTTTGTGTTTCCTATTCTTCAAAGATTTAGAATTAATTACTTTCCTAAACCAAGTAATAAAGCCTTTAGGTCTTTTCTTCCTTATAAATACCCTTGTGCCGCACCCTTAGAAAGCTAATCCCCCCTTCTACACAACCTACTTTCATTCACAAACATATCCAACCTTGTCGTAGCTTTCCATCCAAATTCCCACCATCCCTTGACTTCCAAACCTTCGTCCAAACCACCCTACACCACCACTAAGCCTTGCCGCACCACCATACCTCCATAAACCCAACTTAAACCCAGAAACTCATCCAAAAACCCACCTTAGCACTTGTGCCGTGACCTAGCAAAGAAGAGGAGAAAGAAGACAAAGCCTTGGACGTTTATGCATTCGAGTTGGAGTGTTGGAACGCTTCTAGGTGTAATCTATCTTTTGTTTTCAATGTTTAATTCTAATTTCCTTTGTTTCATTATGAACATGAGAGGCTAAACTCGTTTTAGCCTAGGGATGCTTTAAAGCCATGATTATATTTATAATATGAGTTGATAAATTCCAGTTGTGATTTCATAAATTGTGAATGCAATTTACTTAACCGTTTGATGGATAACTTATTCTTGTATGTTGATTAGGGAGGCCTACTTAATTCGCATGCTTGAATTTGGTGCTAGAATATAAGGGTGTTTCACATAATCGTTACAAACTTATATTCACAAGTAGTTACGGTTGTTTTCATAATCATGTTAAGTAAATTCCTAGCATGCGTATCATGATGTCATGATCATGATGTGAAATAAGATAGCACTCAAATTAAACCCTCTTTTTGACAATTGTAGTATAGATATAAGTAGGGATCGTTCTAGGCCGGGGATTAGGAGGGATTGCTAATCTAATGAAAATTGACTCAAAGATGTGAAAATATGTTTTAAAACACTTTAAATGACCTCACAAGACTCTTACTAACTTATATGACCAAAAACAAACTTTAAAGACTTAAAACAACTTAAAACAACCAAAAAGACTCAATTTAGACTCTAGGACTTAATTTGGACGAAAATACACTTGGTTTTGACTCTAAAAACTCAAAAAGACTCTTTTGGACAGATTTGGAACAAATAAGAAAGGGGGTTTTGATTTTGGACGACTTTAAAAGAAAACAAGTAACTTAAAACTTAAAAACAGATTTTGGACGAATTTTAGAAAAACTAATGGATGGTGGGATAGCCAAGGGATACTTCTCCACACATGATACTTTCTAACATAAATTGATTTCCAGTTGCTTTTCCGATAAACCATGAACCTCAAGACCCCAGATTAACCGTGACATCACTAATTAACCCTCAGATTTCCCTTAAGTTAGTGGATTGGATGACATCATACGACAACCCAAAGCATTCTTCAAAACGTCCCCTACATGACATCATAATAGAGATACGGTCAAAGATCATTACGTTCAATGGAAATCATAAGTATTGACAAAGCACTTGTAACTATGACATCATGATACGCATGCTAGGAATTTACTTAACATGATTGTGAAAACAACCTTAACTACTTGTGAATATAAGTTTGTGACGATTATGTGAAACACCCTTATATTCTAGCCCCAAATTCAAGCATGCAAATTAAGTAGGCCTCCCTAATAAACATACCAGAATAAGTTATCCATGAAACGTTTAAGCAAATTGCGTTCATGACTTATGAAATCACAACTGGACTTAATCAACTCATATTATAAATGTAATCATGGTTTGAAAGCATCCCTAGGCTAAAACGAGTTTAGCCTCTCATGTTCATGACAAAACAAAGCAATATAGATTTAAACATTGAAAATAAAAGATAGATTACACCTAAAAACGTCCAACACTCCAACTTGAATGCACAAACGCCCAAGGCTTGGTCTTCCTTCTCCTCCTCCTTGCTAAGTCACGGCACAAGGTCTATGGTGGGTTTGTGGATGATTTTCTGGGTTTTGGATGGATTTAGGTATGTATGGTGGTGCGGCAAAGGTTGATGGTGGTGTATGGAGGTTGGGATGGTGGTGTGGAAGTAGGGGAATGATGGATGGGTGGTTGCAAGGTCACGGCAAAGGGTTGATTTCTGGAGGAGTGTATGAATGTTGTGTGAAGGGGTGGTGAACTAAATAGTGCGGCAAGGCTGTTTATATAGGCTAGTTTGGCACACTTAGTGTAGGAAAAGGATTGCCTAATCCCATTGGAAAAAGGTTAACTCAAGGCAGAAATCAAGTGGGATTTGGAATAGGGAATTCGGCTAGGATTTAGGGATTCTAGAAGGTTTTGGTGCGGCACATGCATAGGGCTGAGATAAGGTTTCTAGAAGGGAAGGTTTAGGGCAGATTCCTAAACCTAAAGGGCCAAGGATACATGATATTTGTGTAGGAAAAGGATTGCAATTCCTAAACCTACAAGGAATGGATTTCTTGCGGCAATTGAATGGATAAGGCTTCTAGAAACTGAATTATGTGCTTAAATGTGTAGTTAATTCCCTATTATTAGCTAGGAATAAGTCCTAACCTGATTTGGATAGGAGAGAAAAGGATAATGTTAGTTTCTAGGATAGGATAAGATAAGGTTTGGATAAGGTTGGATAAGGTTCCTTGTTTCTTGCTTCTTCCTTATCTTCATTGGAGTAGAACTTCTTCCACCAGATTTGTAGCCTTTCCTAGCTCTTCTTGTCTTCAATTTCGTCCATCCTCTTCGCTCCTATGTTAAGCTATCCAATCCATGCCCAAAAATGCTCCAAATAGCCTCAAAATGCAATTTATTGCTCCCTTTGCCATTAGAACCTAAAAACAAACGAAAATGGCTTAAAATACTAAAACAACTATGAATTAACAACATAAATGCATGAAAACAAGCTAAGTAAGTCGCCTAAATATGCTCCTATCATGTCATAGTTACAAGTGCTTTGTCAATACTTATGATTTCCATTGAACGTAATGATCTTTGATTGTATCTCTATTATGATGTCATGTAGGGGACTTTTGAAGAATGCTTTGGGTTGTCGTATGATGTCATCCAATCCAATAACTGAAGGGAAATCTGAGGGTTAATTAGTGATGTCACGGTTAATCTAGGGTATTGAGGTTCATGGTTTATCGGAAAAGCAACTGGAAATCAACTTATGTTTGAATGTATCATGTGTGGAGAAGTATCCCTTGGCTAGTTCATCATCCATTGGTTTTACTTAAATTCGTCCAAAAATCTGTTTTAAGTTTTAAGTTACTTGTTTTCTTTTAAATTCGTCCAAAAACAAATCCCCCTTTCTTACTTATTCCAAATCTTTCCAAAAGTGTGTTTTAGAGTCTTTTGAGTCAAAACTAATTGTATTTTCGTCCAAATTAGTGTTAAGTGTTCAAAACTGCCCAGATTGTGTTTTTAAGGCAGTTTTGAGTGTTTTGTTGCTGTTTTGAGTCTTTTGGTTTGTTTTAGTGTTCTAGTGTTTAGTTTTGCATTCTTTGAGTCTAGTTTAGTGTTTTAACCTTTGTTTTACGTTTTTGAGTCAGTTTTCAAGTGTTTTAGCAACCCCTCCTAATCCCCGGTTTAGAACGATCCTTACTTATACATATACTACAATTGTCAAAAGAGGGTTTTAATTTGTGTGCTTATATAATTCGCATCAAATTTTTGGCGCCGTTGCCGGGGATTAGCAAGTTTGCTAATCCCCCGTTGTTTCTTTTTGTTTTCTTTTTGTTTTAGCTACTGACCTTATTTCTTTTCTTGTTTGTAGGTACTAGTTTATGACTCGTAGCTCTCAACCTATTAGTGCAAACATCTTGGATTTTGACGACGATTTTGAGCGCACTGTGAGGAAGAAGAAGAAGAACCCAGATTTTCAACCAACAAGTTCTAGTTCGGCTTCCAATTTTGAGGAGGAAGAAAGACCCACGGCAAGGGATGAAGAAGAGGTCCACACCATGGCAGCGGACAACCGTACAATCAAGGAGTTTTCCGCTTCGGGAATGGACAATGCCGCACCCTTGTGCATCCAATACCCAAGGGCGGCTCAAGACAAGACCGACGAATTTGAATTGAAGTCAAGTTTGTTGCACCACATTCCAAAGTTCCATGGACTGTCCATGGAGGATCCCAACAAGCATTTGAAGGAGTTCGAGGTGGTGTGTTCGAGCATGACTCCAATTAACGTTGATAGTAGTATTTTGAAGATGAAGGCTTTCCCGTTCTCACTTTTGGAGAAGGCCAAGGATTGGTTATACGAGTTAGCACCCGGAACGGTCACTTCTTGGGAGAGCATGAAGAGGGCGTTTCTTGAAAAGTTCTTTCCTACTTCAAGAGTCATTCTCTTGAGAAAGAAGATTAGCGGAATCCAACAAAGTCAAGGGGAGTCTTTTCCAACATACTACGAGCGTTTTAAAGCCCTTGTTGCATCATGTCCTCAACATCAAATGAAGGAGGAGCTTCTACTTCAATACTTCTATGAAGGTCTTCTTCCTATTGAAAGGCAAATGCTTGATGCTTCGGCGGGAGGTGCGTTGGTGGATAAAACTCCCATGGAAGCCAAGAATCTCATTGCAAACCGGGCTCTCAATGCACAACAATACGAAGGAATTGGGCAAAGGGACCCCCCATGGCAACAAGTGATAGGAGCATATTCATGCGACTTAATTAGCTTGTTCTCGTGCATTTATGTTGTGTTTCCTAAGCTATTTTAGTGTTTAAAGTCACTTTTGTGCATTTTCAGATTATAAAGCCAAAGTGTGCAAGAAGATGCAAATTGGAGTCTTTTGGAGCGAAAGAGGAATGAATGAGTTGAAGACTTGAAGAAACGATGAATTCCTACTCCATCGATGAATTTCTACTCCAACGATGAATTCCTACTCAAACGAGGATTCCTACTCAAACAAGGTTTCCTACTTGAAGTAGGAAAGTTAACCGTAGGTTTCCCGTTTTCGTAACCTTTCCTAATCTTAAACGTCCGTATTTTCTAGCCACTTTGAAGGCCTTGTAGGCACTTTAGGACACAAAACAAAGGCCCTAGCCCCGTTAAACCTCTTTGCCGTGCCTTTCCCCTAATAACCTTCCCTTGCCGTGCAAGGGGGGGTAGTTTTGTCCCATTTTATGCACCTAAACCCTAACCCTAAACCCTAGACACCATAGGGCATCACTCTTTCATTCATTCTTTCATTCAGCCACCATAAATCTAATTCACTCCCTTTGCTGCAGCCACCATCCCCATTCTCCTTCAATCCGCAGCCTTCCCAACCTTGCAGCCACCATCACCCAAAAACCCTTCCATCCGCAACAACCATCCATTGCAGCCACCTTCCACTCTCTGCCGCAGCACCACCATCCATTCCCCACTCCATTCCACACCTCCATACACCATCCACACCCCTTGCCGCAACCCTTTACCACCCTAAACCCATCTATAACCCAGAAAATCATCCAAGAACACCCCAAACCCTCTTTGCCGCAGCAAGGAGAAGAAGAAAGAGGAGCTTAAACGCGCAGAAATTCAAGTGGATTCGTTGGGCGTTCTAGGTGTAATCAATCTTTTGTTCTTTATGTTTAATTTCAATTTTATTTCTCTTTCTGTGAACATGAGAGGCTAAATCCCTAGTTAGCTAGGGGGTGATTCGAAACCATGTTTATGCTTGCAATATGAATTGATTACCTTTGGTTGGAATTTCATGAGTTGTGGATTCAATTCGTGTAACTGTTTGATTGATAACTTATTTGTGTATGTTTATTGAGAGTGCACGCTTAGTTTTCATGCATGAATATGACGCTAGAATATAAGTGAGTTTCACCTAATAGTTACAAACTTATATTCACAAGTAGTGGAGGTTGCTTATAAACAATCGCGTTAAATGAATTCTTGGCACTAGTTTCATGCTCATCATAGTAACGAATGCCTCGTCAACACTTATAGTTTTCATGTTGCTTAATGATCTTTGATTGTATCTTTATTGTGCTTTTCACGTAAAGGACTTTTGGAGAATGTTTTGAATTGTGTATGCGTTGTCCCATCCAATTCATTAACTTAAGGAGAACTTGAAGGTTAATTTAAGCGGACCTAATTAACCCGGGGTGTTGAGTTTCATAATTGATAGGAGCATATTCATGCGACTTAAATGGCTTGTTCTCGTGCATTTACGTTATGTTTCTTTAGTTATTTTAGTCCTTTAAGCTATTTTCGTGTGTTTGTAGGTCCAAAGGGCTAAAGGAGCAAAAAGATGCATTTTGGAGACTTTTGGAGCACTTTTGGGCTAAGGATGGATAGCTTATGCTTGGCGCCAAAATGTTGGACGAAATTGAAGACCAAAGTGTTGGAACCTTGTTCCCTTTAGTTTTAGGACATTTAAACCTTTCCAATTCCCTTATCACATGCATTCATTATTCATTCCCTCACATGCTTCCATTACTTATCATCACCACTTATCACTTATCATAACCACTTATCATCATCACCTATCACTTATCACTTATCACTTATCACTTATCACATATCATTCACCACATATCATTCACCACTTATCTTATCAACCACTTATCATATCATTCACTTATCTTATCAATCACTTATCATATCATACACTTAATTAATTAACCCACATGCATCCATCACCCAACACTTCCCTTGTGCCGTGCATACCCTCATTCTTTCATCATTTCAGCCACTTCATCATTCCATCAGATTTCACAACCTAAGTCACATGTGCATTCATCCACCTTTCTCCCAAAAAGCTTTGCACATCCATTCACTCACCACAAACAAGTCACATGCATTCATCAACATATCTAGCTGTCATTCACATGCATTCCATCTTTTAATTTAATCACATGCACATTCACCTTGCATTTGCAGAAAATCCACTTCATAACACATGCATCTTGGCAGATTTCACATGCACTCATGCACATTCACCTTAATCATTCACATAGCTTTAGTCCACATGCATTTCCACCTAGATTTCCACCTCACAACCACCAGAAATCAACCAAAACCGTGCATTCCCTTTCATTTCTGTCAAAGCACATGCATTTCCACCCTTTAATCACATGCACAAACAGCCACATGCATCTCCCATCACCATTTCAGATTTCCACCAAGTTCCTAGCTGTCATGTTCCCCCCATTTCACCTATAAATACTCATTCATTCATTCTCATTCATCACAATCCATTCACCACAGAAATAAGGCCTTTGTGCCAGAAATTCACCCATTCCAAACACTCTTCCATATTCAGAAAACCATCTCATATACACATCCATTCACGCCAGAAATTCATGCTCTCTCTCTAACACAGCCATACTTCACCATTCTTCATATTTTCTGCCCAAAAACACTCCTTGCCTTCCCCTACATCCATCCCTACCCTAAACACATCATTCTACATCATCCATAACCCCCAAAACTCACCAAAACCCCTTGTGCTGCAGCAACTAAAGGAGAAGAGGCCTAAACGTTCATACAATTCAAGATTGAGTTGTTGGGATTTTTAGGTGTTCTTCGTTCTTGTTTTCAATGTTTACCTTGTTATTACTATCTAAGTTTGTTGTAATCATGAGTGGCTAAACCCCTAATTAGTTAGGGGAAAATTTGAAGCCATGAACATGTTTGAAATATGAATTGATTTCTTCCAATTGTGATTTGTTAAGTTATGATTGCAATTCAATTATCATGTTTATTAAAAACTTGTTTTTGTATGTTGATTAGGGATGCATACTTAGTCTTCATGCATAAACTCGATGCTAGTTTATAAACGAGTTTCACCTAATCGTCACAAGTTTATAAACATGAGTAGTGAAGGTTGTTAGTCACAACCGCGTTAATTGAATTCTTGGCAAGAGTATCATGCATTCATAGTTACAATTGCCTCGTCAACACTTATAATTCTCATAGAGCATAATGATCTCTCATTGTATCTCTTCTATGCATTCATGTTGAGAACCATTGGAGAATGATTTGAATTGTCGCATGCATCATCCAATTCAATAACATAAGGAAAATTTGAGAGTTAATTAGTGCATCACGGTTAACTTGGGGTGTTGAGCATCATAGATAATGAAAAGCAATTGGAGAATCGATTCATATATAAATGTGTCATGTGTGGAGAAAGGACCTCTAACTAATCCATCCATCATCTTGTTTCTCAAATCCGTTTATACAATCTGCCTAGTTTATTAACTTGTTTTATTTAATTTAATTTCGTCAAAACCTTAATCCCCCTTTACTTTAGTGTCCAACTTAGTTAGAAAGTGTCTTAGTTTGTGTTTTTAAGTGTTTTGATTCAATTTGTTACACAAATTCGTCCAAATTCACCAAAGTGCTCAAAACTGCCCAGAAAGTGATTTTAAGGCAGTTTTGAGTGTTTTGGGTGATGTTTGAGTCTTTTGGTTTGTTTTAATGTTCTAAGTGTTTAGTTTTGCATTCTTTGAGTCTAGTAAGTGTTTTATATTGTGTTCTTACGTTTTTGAGTCAATTTCACATTGATTAGCATCCCTAGTTAATCCCCGGTCTAGAACGATCCCTATTTGCTCATTTACTACAATTGTCATCCATAGGGTTTAATTTGTGTGTTTAACTATTTTCGCATCAATAATTCATCGAAAGACCAACTGAAAATCATCTTGTATGCAAGTGTGACATGTGTGGAGAAGAACCTTCTAGCTAGCATTCCATCCATATTTTCATCAAATTCATCTTTACAATCTGTTTTAATTACATTCTGTGCACTTTGTTTAATTTCGTCAAAAACTAAATCCCCCTTTACTTTAGTGTCCAATTTAGTTAGAAAGTGTCTTAGTTTGTGTTTCTAAGTGTTTTGATTCAAGTTATTACCCAAATTCGTCCAAATTAGTGTAAGTGCTCAAAACTGCCCAGATTGTGTTTTTAAGGCAGTTTTGAGTGTTTTGGGGCTGTTTTGAGTCTTTTGGTTTGTTTTAGTGTTTTTATTGTTTAGTTTTGCATTCTTTGAGTCTAGTTTAATGTTTTAACCTTTGTTTTACGTTTTTGAGTCAGTTTCCAAGTGATTTAGCAATCCCTCCTAATCCCCGGTTTAGAACGATCCCTACTTATACATATACTACAATTGTCAAAAGAGGGTTTTAATTTGTGTGCTTATATATTACGCATCAAATTTTTGGCGCCGTTGCCGGGGATTAGAAACTTTGCTAATCCCTTAGATTGTTATTTTCTGTTTATTTTTAGTTTGATAAAGATTCTGACCTTGTTTTGTTTTTCTTGTTTTAGGTACTAGTGTATGACTCGGAGTTCTCAATCGATTCGTGAGCATATCTTGGACTTTGAGACAAAAGAGAAAGCAACACGAATCAAATCCACAAAGCCCGGAACCTGACCTTGAAGAACAAGTTCTAGAAGAGGAAGGAGAACCCACGGCAAGGATTTTTGAAGAACCACAAGGCATGGCCATGGACAACCGGACACTCAAGGAGCTTTCGGCTTCGGGATTGGATAATTCCACACCTTTGTGTATCCAATATCACCCACCTGCCCAAGGGAAGACCGAACAGTTCGAGTTGAAGTCAAGTTTGCTCCACCATATTCCGAAATACCATGGGTTGTCCATGGAGGATCCGAACAAGCATCTGAAAGAATTCGAGGTGGTGTGTTCAAGCATGACTCCCGTCAACGTCGATGGAACTATTTTGAAGATGAAGGCTTTTCCATTCTCTTTAATGGACAAAGCCAAAGATTGGTTGTACGAATTAGCTCCCGGAACCGTCACATCATGGAAGAGTATAAAGAGGGCATTTCTGGAGAAGTTTTTCCCAACTTCTCGAATCATCCTTTTACGTAAAAGGATAAGTGGAATTCAGCAAGAAGAAGGTGAGTCTTTTCCTACGTATTATGAACGTTTTAAATCCCTTGTTGCTTCTTGTCCACAGCATCAGATGAAGGAGGAGCTACTTCTACAATACTTCTACGAGGGGCTCATACCAATTGAACGTCAAATGCTCGATGCTTCGGCGGGTGGAGCATTGGTGGACAAGACACCCATGGCTGCCAAGGTCTTGATTGCTAACCGAGCGTTGAACACTCAACAATACGAAGGAGTAGGCCAAAGAGGACCCCCACGGCAGCAAGTTAATGAGGTAAGTTCCACACCCGACATTCATTCACAATTAGCTAATCTTACTTCCATTGTGTCTCAGATGGCCGAAGGAATGAGGATGCAAGGACCAATAGTATGCGGAGTGTGTTCTATTCAAGGACATGCTTCTGAGAAGTGCCCACAACTCATTGAAAATGGTGGATGGGAAAGCGCAAATGCAATTGGATTTCAAGGCCAAAACCAACCAAGGAACGATCTGTATTCTAACACCTATAATCCAGGTTGGAGAGATCACCCGAACTTCAAGTGGAGGGAGCCCCAACAACCACCACAACAAGGAGGCTTTAGACAACAACCCCCAGGTTTCTTCACTAAGCCATACGCACCCACACATGCTCCACAACAATCTGCCCCAAATGCTTCAGGTACGTCCCTAGACAATGATACACTTCTTAAGTTACTAACTAATTTGTCTTAGGGGCAAGAGAATCAAGCCAAAGCAATGCAAAATCAAGAAAAAAGGGTGGATCAATTGGAGAAACAAATTGGGCAGATTGCAGATTTTGTAGGGCAATTCCGAGACCAAGGCAAGCTCCCAAGCTCTACCATTCCAAACCCAAAGGGAGGGTTCGAAAAGGCCAAAGCAATCACCTTGAGAAGTGGAAAAGAAGTTGGCATTACATCCAAACCATCACCATCAGGTCCTAATAGCAATCACCGCTATTTTACAACGCAAGTTACCTCCAAAGTGAAAAGATCCAGGTAGCTTTACAATTCCTTGTATTATTGGCCAAACTAAGTTTGAACATGCTATGTTAGATTTAGGAGCTTCAATTAATGTCATGCCATACTCTATTTATGCATCCATGAACCTTGGTGAGTTGAAAAATGATGGTGTGATTATTCAATTGGCCGATCGATCTAACGCCTATCCAAAGGGAGTTTTGGAAGATGTTTTAGTGCAGGTGAACAACTTGATATTCCCGGCGGATTTTTATGTGCTTGAAATGGAAGACTCGGTTCATTCTCCACCCTTGCCACTCCTACTTGGAAGACCGTTCATGAAAACAGCCCAAACAAAGATTGATGTGGCCAAAGGAGCACTAACAATGGAGTTTGGTGGTGATATAATTAAATTCAATGTCTATGACTCTATTAAGAATCCTAATGATGGTCATTCTTGTTTTACCATAGATGTGCATAAGGATATAGGGCCGAAAGGATCCACACCTATCAAGAAGGATGTATCAAGAACCATGATGTGATAAAAGATAGCACTCAAATTAAACCCTCTTTTTGACAATTGTAGTATAGATATAAGTAGGGATCGTTCTAGGCCGGGGATTAGGAGGGATTGCTAATCTAATGAAAATTGACTCAAAAGATGTGAAAATATGCTTTAAAACACTTTAAATAAACTCACAAGACTCTTACTAACTTGTATGACCAAAAACAAACTTTAAAGACTCAAAACAACTCAAAACAACCAAAAAGACTCAATTTAGACTCTTAAGACTTAATTTGGACGAAAATACACTTGGTTTTGACTCTAAAGACTCAAAAAGACTTTTTTGGACAGATTTGGAACAAGTAAGAAAAGGGGTTTTGATTTTGGACGAATTTAAAAAAAACAAGTGACTTAAAACTTTAAAACAGATTTTGGACGAATTTAAGAAAACCTAATGGATGATGGGATAGCCAAGGGATACTTCTCCACACATGATACATTCAAACATAAATTGATTTCCAGTTGCTTTTCCGATAAACCATGAACCTCAAGACCCCAGATTAACCGGGACATCACTAATTAACCCTCAGATTTCCCTTAAGTTAGTGGATTGGATGACATCATACGACAACCCAAAGCATTCTTCAAAAGTCCCCTACATGACATCATAATAGAGATACGGTCAAAGATCATTACGTTCAATGGAAATCATAAGTATTGACAAAGCACTTGTAACTATGACATCATGATACGCATGCTAGGAATTTACTTAACATGATTGTGAAAACAACCTTAACTACTTGTGAATATAAGTCTATGACGATTATGTGAAACACCCTTATATTCTAGCACCAAATTCAAGCATGCAAATTAAGTAGGCCTCCCTAATAAACATACAAGAATAAGTTATCCATCAAACGGTTAAGTAAATTGCGTTCACAATTTATGAAATCACAACTGGACTTAATCAACTCATATTATCACTGTAATCATGGTTTCAAAGCATCCCTAGGCTAAAACGAGTTTAGCCTCTCATGTTCATGACAAAACAAAGCAACATAGATTTAAACATTGAAAATAAAAGATAGATTACACCTAAAAACGTCCAACACTCCAACTTGAATGCACAAACGCCCAAGGCTTGGTTGATAGGAGCATATTTAGGCGACTTAACTAGCTTATTCTTGTGCCTTTGTGCTATTATTTCTTAGTTAATGTCGTATTACAACTGAATTTCGTGTGTTTGTAGGTCCTATGGGTTAAAGTACCAAGGAAGTGCATTTTGGTGCATTTTGGAGCAATTTTGGACACTATGTGGATAGCTTGCATATGGGCCAACATGGATGGACGAATTTGGAGTTCAAGAGGCTAGAAATATGATGAGAAGAGGAAGGAACTAAGCTCAGGACAAAGTGGATAAGGAAGTAGATCAAAAGAAGAAACCCTATCCAAAACCTGATCCAACCTTATCTTATCCAAACCTTATCCTATCTTATCCTAACCTAATCTTGTTCCACCTTAATCCTAGCTGCAAGTGGACCTAAAAACATGATTTCTAGAAGCCTTATCTGACCCTAAAAGGGTGCAACTGATGTGAAAATTAACTTGACACACAAATTAAACCCTATTTGTGACAATTGTAGTAGAGATGTAAGTAGGGATCGTTTTAGACCGGGGATTAACTAGGGATGCTAATCTATGTAAATAAGACTCAAAAACACTAAACTAGACTCTATGGACTCAAAACTAACTTTAGACACTTAAAACAGCAACCAATACTAAAAAAGACTCAATTTTAGACTCAATAAAGGTTTTGGACGAAAATCGGACTTGACTAGACTCAAAAGACTCAAGGAAAACAAGTTTTGACTCAAATATGAAGACTAAATAACATGGGGATTGTTTTTGACGAATTTTATACTCAAAACAAAAACTTTATAGAAAACACTTTTGAAAAACGAATTTAGGTAAAATAAATGGGTAAAAGGCTAGTTAGAGGGTCCTTCTCCACACATGATATAT
Source organism: Pyrus communis (assembly GCF_963583255.1). Lineage (NCBI taxonomy): Eukaryota > Viridiplantae > Streptophyta > Magnoliopsida > Rosales > Rosaceae > Pyrus > Pyrus communis. The sequence continues at coordinate 18,012,110 of NC_084812.1, forward strand.
GCATACGAACCAATGTCCAGTTATTACTCCTTTAGACTATGAATGACTGATAGGAGCATATTTAGGCGACTTACTTAGCTTGTTTTCGTGCCTTTATATTGTTAATTCATAGTTGTTTTAGTAGTTTAAGCCATTTTCGTGTGTTTTTAGGTTCATATGGCTAAGGAAGCAAAAAGATGCATTTTGGAGCATTTTGGAGCAAATTAGAGATTGGAATGGATATCATATGCTTGGAGCCAAGAGGATGGACGAAATTGAAGGATTCCTAATCCATTGCAGCCACATGCACATTCAATCATTCACACCAAAACCTTGCACATGCTTTCCCATTTCATTATTCATTTACTTTGCAGCCACCATTCACTCTTTAATCCACATGCATTCATCTCATTCACCACACCTTGCAGCCACATGCATTCCCCTTTTATATTTCCAACCCACATGCACTTCCCCCTTTAATCATTCAAACATGCACTCCCTTTAATCACATGCATAAATCAGCCACATGCATCTCCCATCACCATATCAGATTTCCATCATATTCACATACATTCCATCCTTTAAAACATTGCACATGCACTCCCTTTAATTAATTAAGCCACATGCACTCCCATCCATTTCATCATTGCAGCCAACACATGCTTTCACATGCATTTTCAGATTGTCCCCTTGCACATGCAGCCACATATTCATTGCACATGCAATTCTAACCCACATGCATCCTTTAATCATTCAAACATGCAGCCACATTCCCTCCTAGCTGTCATGTTCCCCCCATTTCACCTATAAATAAGCATCCATTGCATTCATTCTCATTTACTCCTCCATTTCAGAAATTCATCCATTGTACATACCACAACACAAACCCTTCCATTTTCAGAATGTAGACCATCACAAACTGCTGATAGGAGCATATTCATGCGACTTAAATGGCTTGTTCTCGTGCATTTACGTTATGTTTCTTTAGTTATTTTAGTACTTTAAGCTATTTTCGTGTGTTTATAGGTCCAAAGGGCTAAAGGAGCAAAAAGATGCATTTTGGAGACTTTTGGAGCACTTTTGGGCTAAGGATGGATAGCTTATGCTTGGAGCCAAAGTGTTGGACGAAATTGAAGACCTAATTGGAGCCAAAGTGTTGGAACCTTGTTCTCTTTAGTTTTAGGACATTTAAACCTTTCCTAATCCCAATCATGCCATGCATAACACACATCCATTCTAACACATTGTCATTGCACATGCATTTCCTTCATTAGTTAACCCACATGCACTTATCACTTATCATCACCACATATCATATCACTTAATCACTTATCACTTATCATCACCACTTAACCACTTATCATATCATAACCACATATCATATCACTTATCACTTATCACTTAACATATCATCCACCTACTTCACCTACAACATCCACCTACTTCACCTACAAATGACATAGCCATATGTTCCCTCCACTACTCCTATAAATACCCTTGCATTCATTCATTCATGGACATCTCATTTCATACACAACACACCACAAACACATCCCTTTCTCTCTTAGCCGTGAGTCTCCCTTAGAATCCAAAAAACCATCTTTCCATTTCCATCACTCCTCACTCCATTCCACACTTCCATTCCCCCAAACCAACTATCCTTAGACCTTATGCTACAACAACGAGGAAGATAAGAGGGCCTAAACGTTCATACAATTCAAGTTTGAGTTGTTGGAATGTTTAGGTGTTTCTTTGATTTCAAAGTTTAAATTCAATTCTCTTTGTTTTGTACGTATGAGGAATGGAAGAGAAGAATGCCTAAACGTTCATACAATTCAAGTTTGAGTTGTTGGAATGTTTAGGTGTTTCTTTGATTTCAACGTAATGAGGAACTAAAACCCCCTTTAGCTAGGGGGTGATTCGAAATAAATGTTTATGCTTGCATTATGATTTGATTACTTTTAATTACGTTTCATAAGTTGTGAATTCAATTTGTTTAACTATTTGATTGATATCCTATTTATGTATGTTTATTAAGAATGAACGCTTAATTTTCATGCATGAATATGACGCTAGAATATAAGTGAGTTTCGCGTAATAGTTATGAACTTATACTCACAAGTAGTGGAGGTTGCTTATAAACAATCGCGTTAAACAAATTCTTGGCATAAGTTTCATGCAATCATAGTAACGAATGCCTCGTCAACACTTATAGTTTTCATGTTGCTTAATGATTCTTGCTTGTATCTCTATTATGCAATTCATGTAGGGAACTTGTGAGGAATGCTTTGGATTGTCGTATGCAATCATCCAATTCATTAACTTAAGGAAAACTTGACGGTTAATTTAAGCGGACCTAATTAACCCGGGGCGTTGAAAATTCATGGTTTATTGAAAAGCAATTAGAAATCGTTTTGTATGCAAGTATAACATGTATAGAGATGAACCCCTTAGCTAGCTTCCCATCCATTCATTTCCGTCAAATCCATATTTACAATTTGTTTTGTTTCCAAGTATCCATTTTAGTTTAAATTCGTCCAAATCCAATTCCCCCCTATTTCGTTGAAGTCTTAGTCTTAATCTTTCTTATTTTTAGTTTTGCTTTCTTCGAGCATTAAATAGTGTTTTATATTGTGTTTTTACGTTTTTAAGTCAAATCCAAGTGATTAACAATCCCTCCTAATCCCCGGTCCAGAACGATCCCTACTTGCACCTATACTACAATTGATAAAAAGAGGGTTTAATTTGTGTGCGTATAAACCACGCATCAAATTTTGGCGCCGTTGCCGGGGATTAGAAAATTTGCTAATCCCTTGGATTGTTTGTTTCTGTATTGTCTTTTAGATTTAGTTTTTTTTTATTATTTGTGTTTTGTTTGTTAAGAACAAGATGGCACTTAATAATGCTTCTCTTTTGTCACAACTCATGGAAAGGTCCCAAATGCAAAGAGTTGATAGATTTAATCTTCAATCAAGGAATAACGTGTTTTCCAATACTTACAATTCGGATTGGAGTGATCATTCAAACTCTATGTGGTGGGAACCTCAAAATGCTCAACAAGGAGGATATTGGCAGCCACCACAACCTCATATTCAATATGCCCAACCAAATTTAAGTTCGTCAATAAATTATAACCAAAAGCTTGATGAATTAATTTGTTTGGTGCAGGGCTTACAAAATCAAGACAATGAGGCTCAACAAGAAGGATATTGGCAGCCGTATGAGGAGTTCTATTCAACGCCTATGCAGCCACCACAACCTGCCCAAAGTAATGTAGGTAATTCAAATGATAATGATACGATTTTTCAATTACTTACTACTCTGGAAAAGCAAATCGGGCAGATAACGGAGTTCGAAGGACAATTTTGCGACCAAGGCGAACTCCCTAGTTCAACCATTGCAAATCAGAAGAGAGATTTTGAAACTGCCAAGGAAATCATGTTGAGAAGTGACAAGGAGGTTGGAACGGACCCTCAACCATCAAAATCAAATCACAAGGAAGAGGAATACACCCAACCCACGGAAAGGGTGGAAACACCTTTACCGGAGGCTCCTATTGCTCCTATGCCATCTAATACAGGTATGGTTGTTCCAAATTTCATTATTTTTAACCCTATTCCTTGCAGATTCATGACTTCCAAGGAAGAAGAAGGTGAAAAAGACATCTTGGAAGCCCTTCCAAAGGTGACAAGTAGGGAATGTCATGAATCCATCAAAGAGGACGTTCTTGAAACCACAAAATCCAAAGAAGTTAAATTTGATGACATTGGACAAGTAATAACCATCACTTGCAATCTGGCCAAGTCCAATATCCCTGAAACTTTCAAAGGAGTGGTATTTGTCATTGAGTTCTTGTCGGACAAAACAAGTAAGTATTTTTTTCCAAATTCCATTAGATTTTATACTAACTTGCTATTTTTTTTGAATCAGGCACCTACACTAGAATTCAAACCAATGCCGGTTCACTTCAAGTATCACCTTCCATTCAAGGACCAATTCCATGCCGTTTGATTTTATTTATGTTAATAAAAAAAAAAAAAAATAAAAAAAATAAAAAAAAAAGAAAGATACTAAACATGGAGAAAGGTGGAGCTTCACAAAGGTTGTTTGCGTGAAGTCCCACTACGAGGCGCAGAAGCGGAAGGCGCAGAAGCGGGAGGCATAGAAGCGGGAGGCATCGAAGCGGAAGGCATCGGAGCGGGAGGCATCGGAGCTAGAGCATTCCAGGCCTCAATACTTGGCCAAGCGCTGGATGACCCAGGAAAAAGGTGCCTCTGGAGATAAGACGCAAGCCTTTGACGGTCACTGTGAATTCGACCCTCAGATTCTTGCAGCTCATCAAGCTTCCTCTTCATCCCCGACGAATAGTTATTTGCAAGCACATGCAAACTTCTATTCTCGTACTTAAGCTGCTGGATCTCTTGCTTAAGTCTTTCCACCTCTGCCATCAACGATTCCACCTGACGGGAGCGGGCAAGCAGGCGTAGGCCCATGTTGGACACAGAGCTCGCACACTGAACACTAAGTGCGAGGGACTCTTGAACGGCCAACTCATCGGACCGTCCTGACAGCAGCCTACTATCTTTTGGAGTGAGGAGGTTTTTAGCTACTATTGTAGCTGTTGTGGCGTCCTGCATCACAGAGTCTTCACCTGAAAGAGGACCGTTAGAAGATAAAAAAGAAGGGCGCCATACATTACCTTGACGGGGCGCAACCGGATCGCTGCTGAGACTCAAATCTAAGCTAAGGTTCGATGAGTTTGCCATTTTTTTTCAAAAGTGTTCAAAGAGAAGGGGTGGATGGAGTTAAAAATTTCACAAAGGGCCGGAGTCGAGTTTCAGGAATGGGAAATCTTCAGAGTGTGTATGTTGGCGGTGATCGATAGCTCTATAAAATGCCAAGGCGACGCGTCCACCGATTCAAAGAGCCGGATTTTCCGGCGTAAGTTAGGCGACGCTCCCTCGGCTTTTCAGAAAACGCGTTCAACTTTGTCAAAAGATTTCTGACAAAGCTGAAAACACGTGGAGGCCATCATCGCAACTACACGTCTTTAGCCGACAAGCGCAAAGTTCGGCGACGCTTTCTCTGCTTTTCAGAAAACGCATGCAGCTTTGTCAAAATGAGCCGCATCTGCACTACTACGTGTCGTTCAGAAAGAGAAGGGGCGTCGTTCAGAAATCGAAGAGGCGTATTCAAAGATCGAAGAGGCGCCACTATTTCAAAAAGCCGGAATTGCGGGATCAAAACGTTTGTCGACAAGGGTAAAAAGTACCACCACTTGATATTATCTCTATATATGTCGACCTTCGTCTTTTATGGCAGGGCAAACCTGAAGAAAATGCCCAACTCTCCCTCACCTCTGAGGGTGCACTCCCAGCAAAGCCTTTCAAAATACTCAATTCTTTCTTCTTCCCCAAAGATGATACCAGATGCCTGGAGTACATATGACCCAGGAGGAAACGGCGGATTGAAGCATGTGCTGATTCATTCACCGCTTCTTCAAAGCAAAGGTATCTCATATCATCAAGGTCAAAAGCAAAAGTATCTCATATCATGCTCTTTCCCTGTCTTTTTCTTTGTCCTTGTTCTTACTCGCATGGCAAAGTAAAAGAAGCAATCAGCCGGCACTTGGAGTCAATCTTCCGATCTGGAGCCAACTGCCTGGAATCTATTCCTGATTGCTTACCTAGCGTTGCTCTCGAGTAGTCATCTTCAACGGTTGATACACTTCCGGAGAAGGGACCACTTCTGCAAAGGGGAGCGAGTATGGCAAGTGAAAATGATACATTGAAGCATGTGGAGACAAACATAGGCTGAGTTATCCTCCAACCCTTTTCAATACGAATTGGAAAGATTGAACAAAGAAACAGACCAAAAGGGTAAGCTCAGACCTTCGGGGGAGACCAAAAGAACCATCCTGCTGCCCAGTTCAAGAAGTAGCACAAAGGAAAATCAATGATGGGCGGAAACCAGTTCGAGAGTAAGCCTGTGGAATCATCAAGATCAAGCCTCAATGCAATCAACAAAGAGAAGAGGGAATTTACACTCCATAACCAGATTTGCGTCCCTAAACTCTTCTCTTTGTTAATTACATTCTGCCATGTTTAGTATGTTTAGTTGTTGTTTGTGTGTTTACTTATGTTTTGTGTGAATCTATGCTTAAAACATTGAGGACAATGTTTGATTTAAGTGTGGGAGGGGTAACTAAGTATGTTGATGCAAATTCGTTGAATTTTATCACCCATAACTTCAAGTGTTGTTCCTTGCTGTTTTAAATGTTTTTAAGGTGTTTTTAAACTGTTTTAGCGTATTTTGTTTTATAACTCCGAAAATCACATAAAAATTTGAAAAACATTTTTTTGAAAAGCCTAAAAAGAGTGTTTTGAGTTGTTTTTGTGTCTTAGGGAACCTTCCAACGTTATGATGAGGATTTGGTTTGTAATTGCATGACTGTTAAAAAGAGTTATATACATAGAGAAAAGTTTGATTTACTCTTGGTTTATGCTTAGTTATGGTTAAATGGCTTGTTCTCGTGCATTTACGTTATGTTTCTTTAGTTATTTTAGTACTTTAAGCTATTTTCGTGTGTTTATAGGTCCAAAGGGCTAAAGGAGCAAAAAGATGCATTTTGGAGACTTTTGGAGCACTTTTGGGCTAAGGATGGATAGCTTATGCTTGGAGCCAAAGTGTTGGACGAAATTGAAGACCTAATTGGAGCCAAAGTGTTGGAACCTTGTTCTCTTTAGTTTTAGGACATTTAAACCTTTCCTAATCCCAATCATGCCATGCATAACACACATCCATTCTAACACATTGTCATTGCACATGCATTTCCTTCATTAGTTAACCCACATGCACTTATCACTTATCATCACCACATATCATATCACTTAATCACTTATCACTTATCATCACCACTTAACCACTTATCATATCATAACCACATATCATATCACTTATCACTTATCACTTAACATATCATCCACCTACTTCACCTACAACATCCACCTACTTCACCTACAACATCCACTTCACCTACAACATCCACCTACTTCACCTACAACATCCACCTACTTCACCTACAACATCCACCTACTTCACCTACAAATGACATAGCCATATGTTCCCTCCACTACTCCTATAAATACCCTTGCATTCATTCATTCATGGACATCTCATTTCATACACAACACACCACAAACACATCCCTTTCTCTCTTAGCCGTGAGTCTCCCTTAGAATCCAAAAAACCATCTTTCCATTTCCATCACTCCTCACTCCATTCCACACTTCCATTCCCCCAAACCAACTATCCTTAGACCTTATGCTACAACAACGAGGAAGATAAGAGGGCCTAAACGTTCATACAATTCAAGTTTGAGTTGTTGGAATGTTTAGGTGTTTCTTTGATTTCAAAGTTTAAATTCAATTCTCTTTGTTTTGTACGTATGAGGAATGGAAGAGAAGAATGCCTAAACGTTCATACAATTCAAGTTTGAGTTGTTGGAATGTTTAGGTGTTTCTTTGATTTCAACGTAATGAGGAACTAAAACCCCCTTTAGCTAGGGGGTGATTCGAAATAAATGTTTATGCTTGCATTATGATTTGATTACTTTTAATTACGTTTCATAAGTTGTGAATTCAATTTGTTTAACTATTTGATTGATATCCTATTTATGTATGTTTATTAAGAATGAACGCTTAATTTTCATGCATGAATATGACGCTAGAATATAAGTGAGTTTCACGTAATAGTTATGAACTTATATTCACAAGTAGTGGAGGTTGCTTATAAACAATCGCGTTAAACAAATTCTTGGCATAAGTTTCATGCAATCATAGTAACGAATGCCTCGTCAACACTTATAGTTTTCATGTTGCTTAATGATTCTTGCTTGTATCTCTATTATGCAATTCATGTAGGGAACTTGTGAGGAATGCTTTGGATTGTCGTATGCAATCATCCAATTCATTAACTTAAGGAAAACTTGACGGTTAATTTAAGCGGACCTAATTAACCCGGGGCGTTGAAAATTCATGGTTTATTGAAAAGCAATTAGAAATCGTTTTGTATGCAAGTATAACATGTATAGAGATGAACCCCTTAGCTAGCTTCCCATCCATTCATTTCCGTCAAATCCATATTTACAATTTGTTTTGTTTCCAAGTATCCATTTTAGTTTAAATTCGTCCAAATCCAATTCCCCCCTATTTCGTTGAAGTCTTAGTCTTAATCTTTCTTATTTTTAGTTTTGCTTTCTTCGAGCATTAAATAGTGTTTTATATTGTGTTTTTACGTTTTTAAGTCAAATCCAAGTGATTAACAATCCCTCCTAATCCCCGGTCCAGAACGATCCCTACTTGCACCTATACTACAATTGATAAAAAGAGGGTTTAATTTGTGTGCGTATAAACCACGCATCAACTGCCCTTGGTGCCGTGGCCTTGAGGCACCACTCCCTTACAATCCAAACACCATCCTTCCATCTTCACCACTCCCCAAACCATTCACACCATCAAACTATCCTTAGACCTTGTGCTACAACGAAGAGGAAGAGAAGAGTGCCTAAACGTTCATACAATTCAAGTTTGAGTTGTTGGAATGTTTAGGTGTTTCTTTGATTTCAATGTTTAATTTCAATACTCTTTGTTTTGTACGAATGAGGAATGGAAGAGAAGAGGACCTAAACGTTCATACAATTCAAGTTTGAGTTGTTGGAATGTTTAGGTGTTTCTTTGATTCTCTTTGTTTTGTACCATGAGGAACTAAACCCCCCTTGGTTAGGGGGTAATTCGAAATATATGTTTATGCTTGCATTTTGATTTGATTACTTCTAATTGCGTTTCATAAGTTGTGGATTCAATTTGTTTAACTGTTTGATTGATAACTTATTTATGTATGTTTATTGAGAGTGCACGCTTAATTTTCATGCATGAATATGACGCTAGAATATAAGTGAGTTTCACCTAATAGTTACGAACTTATATTCACAAGTAGTGGAGGTTGCTTATAAACAATCGCGTTAAATGAATTCTTGGCAAGAGTATCATGCATTCATAGTTACAATTGCCTCGTCAATACTTATAATTTTCATAGAGCGTAATGATTCTTGCTTGTATCTCTATTATGCAATCATGTAGGGGACTTGTGGGGAATGTTTTGAATTGTTGTATGCGCTAACCCATCCAATTCAATAACGTTAGGAAGATTTGAAGGTTAATTAGTGCATCACGGTTAACTTGGGGTGTTGAGAATTAATGATTTATTGAAACGCAATTGGAATTCATTTTATTATGCAAGTATAACATATGTGGAGATGAACCCCGTAGCTAACTTTCCATTCATTCTATCACATTCACATTTACATTTTGCTTTAATTTACAATCTGTACATTTTAGCTTAATTTCGTATAAAACTCAATCCCCCTTTACTTTAATGTCAAATTAGTTAGAAAGTATCTTAGTTTGTGTTTTTAAGAGTTTTGATTAAATTTATTTCCCAATTTCGTCCAAATTTGTGTTTGTACTCAAATCTGCCCAGAAAGTGGTTTTTAGGCAGATTTGAGTGTGTTTGTGTTGTTTTGAGTCTTTTGGTTTGTTTTAGTGTTTTAAAGTTTAGTTTTACATTCTTTGAGTCTAGTTTAGTGTTATATATTACATTTTTACGTTTTTGAGTCAAATCCAAGTGATTAACAATCCCTCCTAATCCCCGGTTAAGAACGATCCCTACTTATACATATACTACAATTTGACGAAAAGAGGGTTTAATTTGTGTGCGTATAAATCACGCATCAATGACAACGCCCCAAATTAGTTGCATCGCACAACTAACCCTCAAGTTTTCCTTATTTCATTGAATTAGATGGAATACGCATCTAAACCAAATTATCTTTTTCAAGTTCTTTATATGAGACGCATGATGCGAGATTTATACGCACACAAATTAAACCCTCTTTTCGTCAAATTGTAGTATATGTATAAGTAGGGATCGTTCTGGACCGGGGATTAGGAGGGATTGTTAACCACTTGGATTTGACTCAAAAACGTAAAATAACAATATGAAACACTATACTAGACTCAAAGAATGCAAAACTAAACTTTAAAACACTAAGACAAACCAAAAGACTCAAAACAACACAAACACACTCAAATCTGCCTAAAAACCACTTTCTGGGCAGATTTGAGCAAAACCACAAATTTGGACGAAATTAAGTAATAAATTGACTCAAGAACGTAAAAACACAATATAAAACACTAAACTAACTCAAAGAATGTAAAAACTAAACACTTAAAACATTAAAACAAACCAAAAGACTCAAACATCACCCAAAACACTCAAAACTGCCTTAAAATCACTTTCTGGGCAGTTTTGAGCACTTTGGTGAATTTGGACGAAATTATGTAACAAAATGAATCAAAACACTTATAAACATAAACTAAAACACTTTCTACTAAATTGGACAATAAAGTAAAGGGGGATTGAGTTTTATACGAAATTAAATAAAATGTACAGATTCGAATTAAGACAGATAGTATATATGAATGTGATGAAATGGAATGAATGGATGGATGCTAGCCAAGGGGTTCATCTCCATACATGTTATACTTGCATACTAAATGATTTCCAATTGCATTTCAATAAACCATGAATTCTCAACACCCCAAGTTAACCGTGATGCACTAATTAACCTTCAAATCTTCCTAACGTTATTGAATTGGATGATGCATGCGACAATTCAAAACATTCCCCACAAGTCCTCAACATGAATGCATAGAAGAGGTACAAGCAAGAATCATTACGCTCTATGAAAATTATAAGTGTTGACGAGGCATTCGTTACTATGAATGCATGAAACTCTTGCCAAGAATTCGTTTAACGCGATTGTTTATAAGCAACCTCCACTACTTATGAATATAAGTTCGTAACTATTAGGTGAAACTCACTTATATTCTAGCGTCATATTCATGCATGAAAATTAAGCGTGCACTCTCAATAAACATACATAAATAAGTTATCAATAAAACGGTTAAACAAATTGAATCACAACTTATGAAACGCAATTAGAAGTAATCAAATCAAAATGCAAGCATAAACATATATTTCAAATTACCCCCTAGCCAAGGGGGGTTTAGTTCCTTATGATACAAAACAAAGAGAATCAAAGAAACACCTAAACATTCCAACAACTCAAACTTGAATTGTATGAACGTTTAGGCACTCTTCTCTTCCATGCCTCATTCGTACAAAACAAAGAGTATTGAAATTAAACATAGAAATCAAAGAAACACCTAAACATTCCAACAACTCAAACTTGAATTGTATGAACGTTTAGGCACTCTTATCTTCCTCTTCGTTGTAGCACAAGGTCTAAGGATAGTTTGATGGTGTGAATGGTTTGGGTAGTGGTGAAAATGGAAGGATGGTGTTTGGATTGTAAGGGAGAGCACAGCAAGGGTGTTTGATGTCTACATTCTGAAATGGAAGAGTTTGTGACTGAAATTGTCTATGAATGAGTGTGAATGAGAATGAATGCAATGGATGCTTATTTATAGATGAAATGGGGGGAACATGACAGCTAGGAAAGCATGTGAAAGCTAGAATTGCATGTGTGTGCATGTGAAATCTGCCAAGATGCATGTGACTGCAAGGTGTGGTTAATGATGATGAATGCATGTGAAAGGAAGTGGATTTTCTGATGGGAACTCATGGCACAAAGGGGAATGAATGTGTGATGGTGTGATTGAATGATTAAAGTGCATGTGGGTGGAAATGCATGTGCAATGGCTGATTGTGGTGCAATGATAATGTCTTGTGGCTGAAATGATGAAATGGATGGGAGTGCATGTGGCTTGGGTGCATGTGCAATGTTTTAAAGGATGGAATGCATGTGAATATGATGGAAATCTGATATGGTGATGGGAGATGCATGTGGCTGATTTATGCATGTGAATGCATGTGGCTGCAATGGATTAGGAATCCTTCAATTTCGTCCATTCCTTTTGCTCCAAACATAAGCTATCCATTCCAAGTCCAATTTTGCTCCAAAATGCTCCAAAATGCATCTTTTTGCTTCCTTAGCCATATGAACCTAAAAACACACGAAAATGGCTTAAACGACTAAAACAACTATGAATTAACAATATAAATGCACGAAAACAAGCTAAGTAAGTCGCCTAAATATGCTTCTATCAACGCATAACAAAGATTCATATCAAAAGTCATTAAGTTTTGTGAAAACTATAAGCATTGACAAGGCATTCATCACTATGAAATGCATGAGACTCATACCAAGGATTTACTTAACGCGATTGTGACTAGCAACCTCCACTACTTGTGAATATAAGTGAATAACAATTACGTGAAACCCCCCTATATTCTAGCATCAAGTTTATGCATGCCAATTAAGTGTTAACCCCCAACCCACATACATAAACCAGTTTTAATAACTTAGATAAGCAAATCACATTCATGCCTTAAGAAAAAATAACCGGACGTAATCAATTCATATAAAACATATAATCATGGCTTCAAATTCTCCTCTAACTAAAAAGAAGTTAGTTCCTCATGTTCGCAAAACAAAGATAATTAAATTTAAACATTGAACTAAGACTAAGGATAGAATACACCTAGAAACTCCCCACACTCCAATGGCAGATTTCGAACCCTCCTTGGATGGCAGATTGCACAAGTCCTCCTCTCCTTGCTTCCTTGCTTGCGGCACTAGGGTGGTGTAGAATGGATTGTGGTGTTTTATGGATGAAAATATGAATGAATGAATGAGTGAGTGGATGGATTAAATGGTAAGGCATTGGCTGTTTATATAGGCTAATTATGCACACTTAGTGAAGGACAAGGATTGCACAATCCCATGGAAAAAGGGTTAAGTCTTTGTAGAAACCAAAAGGGAAAGGGATAGGGAATTTTCGCCAGAAATTAAGGGCTTCTAGAAACTAGGTATTTTTTTTGGCAGAATTTAGACTTCTAGAAGGGGTAAAGGGTAGATTTCTGGACCTAAATGGATAAGGACTCATGATATAGGTGTAGAGGAAGGATTGTGATAGGAGCATATTCATGCGACTTAAATGGCTTGTTCTCGTGCATTTACGTTATGTTTCTTTAGTTATTTTAGTACTTTAAGCTATTTTCGTGTGTTTGTAGGTCCAAAGGGCTAAAGGAGCAAAAAGATGCATTTTGGAGACTTTTGGAGCACTTTTGGGCTAAGGATGGATAGCTTATGCTTGGCCCAAAAGTGTTGGACGAAATTGAAGACCTAATTGAAGACCAAAGTGTTGGAACCTTGTTCCCTTTAGTTTTAGGACATTTAAACCTTTCCAATTTCCTTAGCCGTGCATAACATTCCAACATTCCACTCCTTCATTTCAGCCACACTCCCACATATCATTACTTATCATCACCACTTATCATATCATAACCACACATCATATCACTCATCACTTATCACTTATCACTTATCATATCACTTATCACTTATCATCATCACTTATCACTCATCACTTATCACTTATCACTTATCATCATCACTTATCACTTATCACTTATCATCATCACTTATCACTTATCACTTAACATGCATAACACACATCCATTCTAACACATTGTCATTGCACATGCATTTCCTTCATTAATTAACCCAAATGCACCCTTTATTCTTTCATCATTTCAGCCATCTTCCACACCCTTTAATCATTCAAACATTCACCCACATGCATTTCTAACCCACATGCACCCTAGATTCTAATCACCCATTCACATTTAATCATTCATTCCCATCAGATTTCTAGCATATTCACATGCATTCCATCCTTTAAAACATTGCACATGCACTCCACATGCATTCATCCTAGCTGTCATGTTTCCCCTTTCATCATTCCCTCACATTCTTTAAATCAGCCAACACATGCATCCACCTTTCTCCCATCAGATTTCCAACATTGCACATGCATTCCCCTTACAATTTCAGCCATCCTAGCTGTTTTGCACATGCATTCACTTAACCTAGCTGTCATGTTCCCTCTCCCATCCATTCATCTCCCTATAAAAACCATTCACACTCATTCACACTCATTCACACACAATTCACTCTTCCATATTCTAGAAATTCGTCAAAACCTCTCCACACCCTTGCAGCAGCCACCAAAACACTTTTCTCCTCCATTGCAGCCACTCCAACCACTCCCCAAACCATTCACACCATCAAACTATCCTTAGACCTTGTGCTACAACGAAGAGGAAGATAAGAGGGCCTAAACGTTCATACAATTCAAGTTTGAGTTGTTGGAATGTTTAGGTGTTTCTTTGATTTCAATGTTTAATTTCAATACTCTTTGTTTTGTACGAATGAGGAATGGAAGAGAAGAGGGCCTAAACGTTCATACAATTCAAGTTTGAGTTGTTGGAATGTTTAGGTGTTTCTTTGATTCCAATGTTTAAATTCAACTAAACCCCCCTTGGCTAGGGGGGGGGGATTCGAAATATATGTTTATGCTTGCATTTTGATTTGATTACTTCTAATTGCGTTTCATAAGTTGTGGATTCAATTTGTTTAACCGTTTGATTGATAACTTATTTATGTATGTTTATTGAGAATGCGCGCTTAATTTTCATGCATGAATATGACGCTAGAATATAAGTGAGTTTCACCTAATAGTTACGAACTTATATTCGCAAGTAGTGGAGGTTGCTTATAAACAATCGCGTTAAACAAATTCTTGGCATAAGTTTCATGCAATCATAGTAACGAATGCCTCGTCAACACTTATAATTTTCATAGAGCGTAATGATTCTTGCTTGTACCTCTTCTATGCATTCATGTTGAGGACTTGTGGGGAATGTTTTGAATTGTCGCATGCATCATCCAATTCAATAACGTTAGGAAGATTTGAAGGTTAATTAGTGCATCACGGTTAACTTGGGGTGTTGAGTATCATAGTTTATTGAAATGCAATTGGAAATCATTTTATTATGCAAGTATAACATGTATGGAGTTGAACCCCTTAGCTAGGTTCCCATCCATTCAATTCCATCAAATTCATCTTTACATTCTGTCTAGTTTATTAACTTCTTTCGTTATTTCAATTCTCGTCAATTTAAAACCCCCCCTTTACTTTCTTATTCTTTAGTGTTTAGAATTTGTTTAGTTTATGTTTTAAAGTGTTTTGATTCAATTTTATTTCCCAATTTCGTCCAAATTCACCAAAGTGCTCAAAACTGCCCAGAAAGTGATTTTAAGGCAGTTTTGAGTGTTTTGGGTGATGTTTGAGTCTTTTGATTTGTTTTAATGTTTTAAGTGTTTAGTTTTACATTCTTTGAGTTAGTTTAGTGTTTTATATTGTGTTTTTACGTTCTTGAGTCAAGTTATTACTTAATTTCGTCCAAATTTGTGTTTGTGCTCAAATCTGCCCAGAAAGTGGTTTTTAGGCAGATTTGAGTGTGTTTGTGTTGTTTTGAGTCTTTTGGTTTGTCTTAGTGTTTTAAAGTTTAGTTTTGCATTCTTTGAGTCTAGTATAGTGTTTCATATTGTTATTTTACGTTTTTGAGTCAAATCCAAGTGGTTAACAATCCCTCCTAATCCCCGGTCTAGAACGATCCCTACTTATACATATACTACAATTTGACGAAAAGAGGGTTTAATTTGTGTGCGTATAAATCACGCATCAGATTGCAACTCCTAAACCTGATTTGGATAGGATAGAATAGGATAATGTTAGAGTTAGGATAGGATAAGGTTTCTAGGATAGGATAAGATAAGGTTGGATAAGGTTGGATAAGGTTCTAGGGCCCTAACCCACCAAATCTGTTTAGTCTAACCCTAATCTACTTAACCCTAGGACTATATAAACATAAATTCAGCCAAAAATTCGTACCACCCCTTATACTATACAGAAAACACCTTGCCGCAACACTCCATTCTCCATTCTCAACCTCTATACAGCTCCATACATCTTCCTACACATCTGCCGCACCCTTCCCACCATAATCAACCATCCTCCATCCCTCCAAACAAGGAAACACCATCCAAAACCCCCAATTCCACCACACACATCTTGTGCCGCAGCAAGGAAGAAGGAGGAAAGCCCTTAGACGTGCATGCCATTCGACTTGGAGTTGCTGGACGTTCTAGGTGTAATCTTTCTTGTGTTTTCAATGTTTAATTTCAAGAATTTTTGCTTTGCGAGTATGAGGAACTAATCCCCTTTTTGGCTAGGGGGAATTTCGAAACCATGGCTATATTTGCATTATGATTTGATTACTTTTAGTTGTGATTTCATGAATGATGAATTCAATTTACTTATCTGTTTGAATTAAAACTTGTTTATGTATATGAATTGAGGGTGCACACTTAATTTGCATGCATAAATCTGATACTAGGGTATAAGGAAACTTCACCTAATCGTTGGGAACTTATATTGATGAGTAGTTAAGATTGTTGGTCACAATTATGTTAAGTAAATTCTTGGCATAAGTATCATGCGCTTTCATAGTTACGAATGCCTCGTCAACACCTATGATTTCCATAGAACCTAATGATCTTTTATTGTCTTTCTATTATGCGCTTTCATATAGAAAACTTTTAAGGAATAATTTGATTGCAATGCGCTAATTCCATTCAATTCAATGATCTAGGGGAAATCTGAGAGTTAATTTAAGCGTATCTAATTAACTTGGGGTGTTGAGGTTCATTAATTCATTGAATAAGCAACTGAGGATTGTGTTGTATGCAAGTATGCCATGTGTGGAGAAAAACCTCCTAGCCATCTCACCATCCACCTAATTCTATCAATTTCGCCTAAATCTGCCTAGTTTACATATTTGTTTTGTTTGTTTGATTTTCATCCAAAACCAAATCCCCAATTGTCTTAGAGTGTCTAATTGGTCCAAATATGTTTTAGATTGTGTTTTTAAGAGTTTTGAGTCAAGTTAGAACCAATTTTCGTCCAAGTTTGTGTTTAGGCTCAAAACTGCCCAGATTGTGTTTTTAAGGCAGTTTTGAGTGTTTTTAGCCTATTTTGAGTTTTGTGAACGTGTTTGAGTCTTTTTAAGTGAGTTTAAGTGTTTTAAAGGTCAGTTTTATTTATTTGAGTCAGTTAGAGTGTTTAGCAATCCCTCCTAATCCCCGGTGTAAGAACAATCCCTACTTATTTATACGCTACAATTGTCAAAAGAGGGTTAATTTGTGTGTTAAGTTAATTTTCGCATCATTGGTCCTTCTTGATAGGAGCATATTCATGCGACTTAAATGGCTTGTTCTCGTGCATTTACGTTATGTTTCTTTAGTTATTTTAGTACTTTAAGCTATTTTTGTGTGTTTGTAGGTCCAAAGGGCTAAAGGAGCAAAAAGATGCATTTTGGAGACTTTTGGAGCACTTTTGGGCTTAGGATGGATAGCTTATGCTTGGAGCCAAAGTGTTGGACGAAATTGAAGACCTAATTGAAGACCAAAGTGTTGGAACCTTGTTCCCTTTAGTTTTAGGACATTTAAACCTTTCCTATATCCTTAGCCGTGCATAACATTCCAACATTCCACTCCTTCATTTCAACCACACTCCCACATATCATTACATATCATTCACCACTTATCATTCACCACTTATCATATCATCCACTTATCATATCATTCACTTATCTTATCATCCACTTATCATATCATTCACTTATCTTATCATTCACTTATCATATCATTCACTTATCATATCATTCACTTATCATATCATACACTTATCACTTATCACAACAACAACCTTGCACATGCACATTCATCCACATGCATCTTCCATAAATCAAATCAGCCACATCCACATGCACTTATTCCACTTCATCATTACACCACATTCTCTCTCTTTAATCCACATGCATTCATCATCATTCACTCTAGTTTTAATTCCACATGCATTTCCACCCACATGCACTTTAATCATTCATACCTATCAGCCACATGCATTCACTCTTCATAAATCAGCCACATGCATTCAATCATTCACTCCACACTCATTGCACATGCATTCCCTTTCATTTCTGTCAAAGCACATGCATTCACTCACCACAAACAAGTCACATGCATTCATCAACATATCTAGCTGTAATTCACATGCATTTCATTCATCATTTCCACCCCCACATGTCCCTTTAATCATTCAAACATGCACTCCCTTTAATCACATGCATAAATCAGCCACATGCATCTCCCATCACCATATCAGATTTCCATCATATTCACATGCATTCCATCCTTTAAAACATTGCACATGCACTCCCTTTAATTAATTAAGCCACATGCACTCCCATCCATTTCATCATTGCAGCCAATACATGCTTTCACATGCATTTTCAGATTGTCCCCTTGCACATGCAGCCACATATTCATTGCACATGCAATTCCAACCCACATGCATCCTTTAATCATTCAAACATGCAGCCACATTCCCTCCTAGCTGTCATGTTCCCCCCATTTCACCTATAAATAAGCATCCATTGCATTCATTCTCATACAATTCGTCCATATTCAGAAAATCATCCAAAACACCACCAGAAATCATCCCCTTGTGCCGTGAGTATCCCTACTAATCCAAACACCACTCCAACCACTCCCCATCCCTCCAAAACACTTCACACTATCCCAAAACACACCTTAGACCTTGTGATACAACAACGAGGAAGAGAAGAGTGCCTAAACGTTCATACAATTCAAGTTTGAGTTGTTGGAATGTTTAGGTGTTTCTTTGATCTCAATGTTTAAATTCAATTATCTTTGTTTTGTACGTATGAGGAATGGAAGAGAAGAGTGCCTAAACATTCATACAATTCAAGTTTGAGTTGGAATGTTTAGGTGTTAGTGTGCAGTCAAGTGAGTATTTGGATCAAAGGGAAGGCAAATGAAGTAAAAACCATTCCTTTTGGTTGCTGAGCATTATTCCAAACGTGGAGAGGATTCGAGGGAGTTAAATTGAAGTCCAAATGAAGAACCTAGGAAACTTTTGACTGCTGGAATTTCAGGAAATGATGTGGAAGTGTTAAGTGGTGCAATTCGGCCATATTGGGTGATTCTAAACAAGGCAAAAACATTGAAGTCAGATGATGTGGTTCCAACACCAAAACATGCATTCACATGCATGATTCATAACCTGGCCGTGCACTCCTATGTGATTCCAAGTCAGATTATGCACTTATAATACCAAAACATGCATTCACATGCATGATTCATAACCTGGCCGTGCAACTCCCATGTGATTCCAAGTCAGATTATGCACTTATAATACCAAAACATGCATTCACATGCATGATTCATAACCTGGCCGTGCAACTCCCATGTGATTCCAAGTCAGATTATGCACTTCTAATACCAAAACATGCATTCACATGCATGATTCACAATCTGACCGTGCATTCCATTACCTTTCTCCACTTCATCTTTGCAGAAATCCACATGCATCTTGATTAAATAAACCACACCCCTGCAGATCATGTCCATTCCTTGCACCCATCATTCCAGAAATTCATTCATCCCATCACTCCATGTGATTTCAACTCCCTCATGCCCATACCGTGCACTTCCATTCCCATTTGCAGATGTCCACTCCCTTGTGGCAGACATTGCACATGTATCTTGGATTAAATAAACCATATACCTGCAGATCATGTCCATGCTTTGCATCCATCACTCCAGAAATCCACTCATCCCACCATTTCATGCGATTCCAGCTCCTTCTTGTCTAGGCCGTGCACATTCTTACACCTTTTCAGTTTTCCTTTCACATGCATGTTGTCAGCTTTCACATGGATTCCTATTGTCTTCCCATCATTAACCACATTCAGAAATTCAGAAAGAAAGGACGGATTCTTCCCCTACATTCTATTCCATTCGACATTCTCTCCCATTGACAGAAACGGTCCACATTCTATTCCATTCGACATTCTCTCCCAATCACAGAAACTGTTCTTCATTCAGTCCATTACACACGTATAACCATCCCATTTCACTTCATTTTCTGTCCATTTTCTGTCCCAAGGGCAGAAACCATTCAACCATAACCAATCTACCTTCATTCGCACCACATTTGGAAAACCAACACCGAAGGCACTCTTCAAGGAATTCAACATCAGTTTTGCTTCAAGGGTTTCTTCCTATTAATTCTATGTTCATTCATGCTTTATATTTTTATGTTAAATCTTTTGTAAATATGAATTGTAACTAATCCTCCTCTAGGGATTCGATGTAACCTTGCAAAGTTTGCCATGTAATTAAGTTAGAATGCTCAGTTTGTCCATCTATTTCTTGTTTCATTCCCTGATTTAATGGTGACTTAGTGTGTTGATTTTAATGTTTGATCATCATTTGAATTAATCACTAAGTTGTGTAGCCAAGATTAGAACACACATCATGCATAATCTTGGTAGATATGTGAATGAATGAAGGGAATGTTTAGCAAACATCCTGCCGAGTTATTCCCTTTGGTTTTATGAAAGTTTCTTGTGCATTACATACTCTTGATTATGAACCAAAGTTGCACATCACAACTAGGTTCATGATTAGAGACATTTGATCAAATCCACACATCATATGGTTGATCATGTCCAAGTGAAACAAACTCAAGAAATAGGTAGATGAATGAGTACAAACTAACTTAACAAACATGGACTTGGTTTAGCAATGGTGAAACCGAATCCCTAGCTTCATCTCCATTGGTACTATCTCATTTTATTAGTTGTTGAGTCATTTATTTGTGTTTAATTCACTTTCTTATACTTTCAAGTTACAACAACAAATCTGCCTATTCTGTTTAGTTTGATTCATTTCATAGAGTTCTTGCAAAACAAGTAATTACATAGGTCCAATTAGTCCCTGAGGATTCGACACCCTTGCTTGTGCCATTATACTAAATATATTCTAGCATTAGGAAGGAATAATACATCAACAAGTATGTTTAAATGCTTTTTGTGTGTTTACTTATGTTTTGTGTGAATCTATGCTTAAAACATTGAGGACAATGTTTGATTTAAGTGTGGGGGGGTAACTAAAGTGTTTTGATGCAAATTCGTAGGGTTTTATCCACCATAACTTCTAATGTTGTTCCTTGCTATTTTAAGGTGTTTTTAAGTTGTTTTAGAGTGTTTTAGTGTGTTTTGTTTTTATAACTCCGAAAATCACATAAAAATTTGAAAAACATGTTTTAAAAAGCCTAAAAAGAGTGTTTTGAGTAGTTTTTGTGTGTTTGTGTCTTAGGGTACCTTCCAACACAATAATAAGGATTTGGTTTGTAATTGCATGACTGTTAAAAAGAGTTATAAACATAGATGAAAGTTTGATTTACTCTTGGTATATGCTTGGTTATGGTTATAATGTATGACTTCACATGCAATCATAAAAGAAAACCTCGTTTTTGTAACATGCTTGAAGGAAGGAACTCAAACAAACGCTACGACCCTGTGAGACTCGAGCCATTACCTTCTTTGGAGAGTTATTTTCTGTGATTCTTTGTTTTCTAAAGTTGTTGCATGATCTCATTATTCCTTGCTTGGTTGCTACTTAGAATGCAATTGTATCATGATAGAACTAAATGCTAGAACTTATATCTGTTTCATTCAAAGCATAATATTGATTGCATAACATACAATAAGATGAAGTTGTTAGTCAAGCCAAAGCCAAAAAGCCTATCCCTTTTCACATGTATTGTAGGATTACCCCTTTTCAGCCTTTTCAAGCTTATTTTCTTTGTTAACCCCTTGTTCTTAAAGGATAGTGAAGCATGACTTAGAATGAACTCCTTTTGATCAATATACTGCAGAAAATAAGTGTGGGGGAAGATAATAGGGCACGGCCAAAGAATGAAATAAAAAAATTAAAAAAAAAATTAAAAAAATTTGTTGAAAAGAAAGAAAAAAAAAAAGAGTTGAAAAATAAGTGAGAATGATCTCACAAGCATTGGTTATTGAAGGAAGGGTCCAAAAGAGTGAATTTGACCCTAGTTGTTGCATGAATCTTCCCTTGTGTTTAAAAGTTGATTTCTGCCATTAAAAGTGAGTTTAAGTGTCAATTTCATTACTTCGCTTCCTATTACTTTAAGAACCTTTGTTTTACTTTACCTTTCTTTGTTAAACCATTACCCTTAGCCCCGTTACAACCCTCAACTTCTATCTTGATGTTATGTGTTCAATATGTGGAGTTTGGAATTGATATGAGCTTATGGAATCACTGGTTCTCATTCTAAGTAGTAGCATTCCATTCATGAGATCATATTCATGTCATTATCGTAAATCCAGAAAATGCTTTCTTTGTTATAACATATGTGAGATGCTAGTCTTTCATGTTTACATTAATCTCTCACATATAACTAGTGTAGGGTGTGTAGTCAGAAAAATTGTGTGAAAATAGAGTGCATTCTAGTAAGGAATTGAGGAAATTCTCTAAGGCATGTTACTACATTCGAAATGTGTTTTAAATGCTTAATTGTGAACTAGTATGTGGTGACTATGATTAAGAATGTACTTAAGTGTAAAGATGGCTAAAATCTGTGGGAATAATGATTTTTAACATGTCATGTGCATTGGAAATCTGAGACGATTGTTCGAAGGTGTAGGTTGTGTTTTGTTCTTTTTGTTTTGTTTTTGGTTTCTTTTGTTTTGTTTTGCTCGAGGACTAGCAAAAGCTAAGTGTGGGGGTATTTGATAGGAGCATATTCATGCGACTTAAATGGCTTGTTCTCGTGCATTTACGTTATGTTTCTTTAGTTATTTTAGTACTTTAAGCTATTTCCGTGTGTTTGTAGGTCCAAAGGGCTAAAGGAGCAAAAAGATGCATTTTGGAGACTTTTGGAGCACTTTTGGGCTTAGGATGGATAACTTATGCTTGGAGCCAAAGTGTTGGACGAAATTAAGACCTAATTGAAGACCAAAGTGTTGGAACCTTGTTCCCTTTAGTTTTAGGACATTTAAACCTTTCCTATATCCTTAGCCGTGCATAACATTCCAACATTCCACTCCTTCATTTCAACCACACTCCCACATATCATTACATATCATTCACCACTTATCATATCATCCACTTATCATATCATTCACTTATCTTATCATCCACTTATCACATCATTCACTTATCTTATCATTCACTTATCATGTCATTCACTTATCATATCATACACTTATCATAACCATACACTTATCACTTATCACAACAACAACCTTGCACATGCACATTCATCCACATGCACCCATAATCATTCACTCATCTTTAATCCACATGCATCTTCCATAAATCAAATCAGCCACATCCACATGCACTTATTCCACTTCATCATTACACCACATTCTCTCTCTTTAATCCACATGCATTCATCATCATTCACTCTAGTTTTAATTCCACATGCATTTCCACCCACATGCACTTTAATCATTCATACCTATCAGCCACATGCATTCACTCTTCATAAATCAGCCACATGCATTCAATCATTCACTCCACACTCATTGCACATGCATTCCCTTTCATTTCTGTCAAAGCACATGCATTCACTCACCACAAACAAGTCACATGCATTCATCAACATATCTAGCTGTCATTCACATGCATTTCATTCATCATTTCCACCCCCACATGTCCCTTTAATCATTCAAACATGCACTCCCTTTAATCACATGCATAAATCAGCCACATGCATCTCCCATCACCATATCAGATTTCCATCATATTCACATGCATTCCATCCTTTAAAACATTGCACATGCACTCCCTTTAATTAATTAAGCCACATGCACTCCCATCCATTTCATCATTGCAGCCAATACATGCTTTCACATGCATTTTCAGATTGTCCCCTTGCACATGCAGCCACATATTCATTGCACATGCAATTCCAACCCACATGCATCCTTTAATCATTCAAACATGCAGCCACATTCCCTCCTAGCTGTCATGTTCCCCCCATTTCACCTATAAATAAGCATCCATTGCATTCATTCTAATACAATTCGTCCATATTCAGAAAATCATCCAAAACACCACCAGAAATCATCCCCTTGTGCCGTGAGTATCCCTACTAATCCAAACACCACTCCAACCACTCCCCATCCCTCCAAAACACTTCACACTATCCCAAAACACACCTTAGACCTTGTGATACAACAACGAGGAAGAGAATAGTGCCTAAACGTTCATACAATTCAAGTTTGAGTTGTTGGAATGTTTAGGTGTTTCTTTGATCTCAATGTTTAAATTCAATTATCTTTGTTTTGTACGTATGAGGAATGGAAGAGAAGAGTGCCTAAACGTTCATACAATTCAAGTTTGAGTTGTTGGAATGTTTGATAGGAGCATATTTAGGCGACTTACTTAGCTTGTTTTCGTGCATTTATATTGTTAATTCATAGTTGTTTTAGTAGTTTAAGCCATTTTCGTGTGTTTTTAGGTTCATATGGCTAAGGAAGCAAAAAGATGCATTTTGGAGCATTTTGGAGCAAAATTGGACTTGGAATGGATAGCTTATGTTTGGAGCAAAAGGAATGGACGAAATTGAAGGATTCCTAATCCATTGCAGCCACATGCACATTCAATCATTCACACCAAAACCTTGCACATGCTTTCCCATTTCATTATTCATTCACTTTGCAGCCACCATTCACTCTTTAATCCACATGCATTCATCATCATCATTCACCACACCTTGCAGCCACATGCATTCCCCTTTTATATTTCCAACCCACATGCACTTCCCCCTTTATCATTTCAGCACATGCACTTCCCACTTCATCATTTCAGCCACCAAACATCCACATGCATTCATCCTAGCTGTTTTATACATGCATTCACTTAACCTAGCTGTCATGTTCCCTCTCCCATCCAAACCTAGCTGTCATGTTCCCTCTCCCATCCATTCATCTCCCTATAAAAACCATACACACTTCACACAACATTCATTCACTCTTCCATATTCCAGAAATTCGTCAAAACCTCTCCACACCCTTGCAGCAGCCACCAAAACACTTTTCTCCTCCATTGCAGCCACTCCAACCACTCCCCAAACCATTCACACCATCAAACTATCCTTAGACCTTGTGCTACAACGAAGAGGAAGATAAGAGGGCCTAAACGTTCATACAATTCAAGTTTGAGTTGTTGGAATGTTTAGGTGTTTCTTTGATTTCAATGTTTAATTTCAATACTCTTTGTTTTGTACGAATGAGGAATGGAAGAGAAGAGGGCCTAAACGTTCATACAATTCAAGTTTGAGTTGTTGGAATGTTTAGGTGTTTCTTTGATTCCAATGTTTAAATTCAACTAAACCCCCCTTGGCTAGGGGGAAATTCGAAATATATGTTTATGCTTGCATTTTGATACAAAACAAAGAGAATCAAAGAAACACCTAAACATTCCAACAACTCAAACTTGAATTGTATGAACGTTTAGGCACTCTTCTCTTCCATGCCTCATTCGTACAAAACAAAGAGTATTGAAATTAAACATAGAAATCAAAGAAACACCTAAACATTCCAACAACTCAAACTTGAATTGTATGAACGTTTAGGCACTCTTATCTTCCTCTTCGTTGTAGCACAAGGTCTAAGGATAGTTGATGGTGTGAATGGTTTGGGTAGTGGTGAAAATGGAAGGATGGTGTTTGGATTGTAAGGGAGAGCACAGCAAGGGTGTTTGATGTCTACATTCTGAAATGGAAGAGTTTGTGACTGAAATTGTCTATGAATGAGTGTGAATGAGAATGAATGCAATGGATGCTTATTTATAGATGAAATGGGGGGAACATGACAGCTAGGAAAGCATGTGAAAGCTAGAATTGCATGTGTGTGCATGTGGCTGCAAGGTGTGGTTAATGATGATGAATGCATGTGAAAGGAAGTGGATTTTCTGATGGGAACTCATGGCACAAAGGGGAATGAATGTGTGATGGTGTGATTGAATGATTAAAGTGCATGTGGGTGGAAATGCATGTGCAATGGCTGATTGTGGTGCAATTGATTAGGAATCCTTCAATTTCGTCCATTCCTTTTGCTCCAAACATAAGCTATCCATTCCAAGTCCAATTTTGCTCCAAAATGCTCCAAATTGCATCTTTTTGCTTCCTTAGCCATATGAACCTAAAAACACACGAAAATGGCTTAAACGACTAAAACAACTATGAATTAACAATATAAATGCACGAAAACAAGCTAAGTAAGTCGCCTAAATATGCTTCTATCAGATCCCTACTTATACTTATACTACAATTGTCAAAAAGAGGGTTTAATTTGTGTGTGTATAATTCACGCATCAATGTTTAGGTGTTTCTTTGATTCAATTTGTTTAACCGTTTGATTGATAACTTATTTATGTATGTTTATTGAGAATGCGCGCTTAATTTTCATGCATGAATATGACGCTAGAATATAAGTGAGTTTCACCTAATAGTTACGAACTTATATTCACAAGTAGTGGAGGTTGCTTATAAACAATCGCGTTAAATGAATTCTTGGCATAAGTTTCATGCGTATTCCATAGTAACGAATGCCTCGTCGATGTTTATGATTTCCGTTGAACTTAATGATCTTTGTTGAATGTCTCTATCATGCGTATTCCATAGTTAGGGACTTTGATTAGGAATTATTTGGTTGTAATGCGTATTCCATTCAATCCAATGAATCTAGGGAAATCTGAAAGTTAATTTAAGCGGACCTAATTAACTTGGAGCTTTGAGAATTAATGGTTTATTGAAATGCAATTGGAAATCGTTTTATTATGCAAGTGTAACATGTATGGAGATGAACCCCTTAGCTATTCTATCATCCATTCATTCCATTTCATCAATTTCATATTTACATTCTGTCTAGTTTATTAACTTGTTTCGTTATTTCAATTTTCGTCAAATCCTAAATCCCCCTTTACTTTAATGTCCAATTTAGTTAGAAAGTGTATTAGTTTGTGTTTATAAGTGTTTTGATTCAATTTGTTTCACAAATTCGTCCAAATTCACCAAAGTGCTCAAAACTGCCCAGAAAGTGTTTTTAAGGCAGTTTTGAGTGTTTTGGGTGATGTTTGAGTCTTTTGGTTTGTTTTAGTGTTTTAAAGTTTAGTTTTACATTCTTTGAGTCTAGTTTAGTGTTTTATATTGCGTTTTTACGTTTTTGAGTCAAATCCAAGTGATTAACAATCCCTCCTAATCCCCGGTCCAGAACGATCCCTACTTACATACTTACTACAATTGATAAAAAGAGGGTTTAATTTGTGCGCGTATAAATCTCGCATCACTTCTCCTCTTCCTTGCTAAGTCACGGCATAAGGTCTAGGGTGGTTTTGTAGATGATTTTCTGGGTTTTGGATGGATTTAGGTAGGTGTGGTGGTGCGGCAAGGGTTGATGGTGGTGTATGGAGGTTGGGATGGAGGTGTGGAAGTAGGGGAATGGTGTAAACTTGGTTGTAAGGTCACGGCAAAGGGTGGATTTCTGAATGAATGTATGAATGTTGTGTGAAGGGGTGGTGGTCTAAATGGTGCGGCAAGGGCTGTTTATGTAGGCTAGTTTGGCACACTTAGTGAAGGAAAAGGATTGCATAATCCCATTGAAAAAGGGTTAATTCAAGGCAGAAATCAAGTGGGATTTGGAATAGGGATTTCGGCTAGGATTTAGGGATTCTAGAAGGTTTTGGTGCGGCACACATGTAGGGATACGATAAGGTGTTCTAGAAGAAGTGTTTAAGGCAGATTCCTAATCCTAAAGGGCCTAGGACATGTGATATAAGAGTAGGAGAAGGATTGTAATTCCTAAACCTACAAGGAATGGTGACTTGCGGCATTTAAATGGATAAGTCTTCTAGAAACTGAAATAAGTGTTTAGATTTGTAGCCTTTCCTAGCTCTTCTTGTCTTCAATTTCGTCCATCCTCTTTGCTCCATTGTTAAGCTATCCAATCCATGCCCAAAAATGCTCCAAATAGCCTCAAAATGCACTTTCTTGCTCCCTTTGCCATTAGGACCTAAAAACATACGAAAATGGCTTAAAATACTAAAACAACTATGAATTAACAACATAAATGCATGAAAACAAGCTAAGTAAGTCGCCTAAATATGCTCCTATCAAACCACAATTGGAGAGGAACTTGGAGTGATTGCCCTCCAACCACCCAATATGGCCGAAAGTAGCCATAGTGACATTGTTGATAGGCCTGCCGATTTTCAGCCTTCACCACAATATGTTTGTAAGTCTCCAATCCCAATTTCAATTCCCATTTCAACTAATAGGTTGTTACCTTCTTTGGTGCAGGTGCCCAACCGATTTCAAGGTGGTGGGAGCATTTACATGGACTTCCGGAACCAAAATACCACCATTAGGGAGGATCACTATCCCCTCCCATTCATTGAGCCATATTACGTAAGTATTGAAGGGCAGATTGTGGAGGACAATACCCTCCATGCCGTGGGCTCTAAGTGAGGCTAAGAAGCATGTTCGTCCGGCTGCATGACGTTAAAGCAAGCGCTTCTTGGGAGGCAACCCATGCATTCAACTAGAGAGGATTTGGGCAATTCACCAATTCATGCTACAAAATCAGATTTGCGTTCCTCAATCCCTATCTCTTTACTATTTTTATTTCTTCATGTTAGTTAGTTTATATTATTTAGTTGAGGACATGATGCAACAAGGGCTTTAAAACGCTCATAGTACGCCGGAAAGGATTCTCCTTGACTTTGTTGGATTCCACTAATTTTCTTCCTCAAGAGATGACTCTTGAAGTAGGGAATAACTTCTCCAAGAACGCTCTCTTCATGCTTTCCCAAGAAGTAACGGTCCCGGGTGCCAATTCATAAAGCCAATCCTTAGCCTTTTCCACAAGAGAGAATGGAAAAGCTTTCATCTTCAAAATATTCCCATCGACGTTAATGGGTGTCATGCTTGAGCATACAACTTCAAACTCCTTCAAATGCTTGTTTGGATCTTCCATGGACAGCCCATGGTACTTGGGAATATGATGCAGCAAGCTTGACTTCAATTCGAACTCATCGGTCTTGCCTTGGGCTCCCTAGGATATTGAATGCACAATGGCAGGGCATTATCTAATCCCGAGGCAGAAAGCTCCTTGATTGTTTGATTATCCATCGCCATGACTTGTTCTTCTTCCTCCACTTCTTCTTCTTCAGATTCGGCATCAGAACTAGAACTAGGTGGATTAGGTTCTGGTTGCTTCCTCTTTCGTCTCAAAGTTCGTTCAAAATCGTCGTCAAACTCCAAGATATTCTCACGAACAGGATGACAACTACGAGTCATTGATAGGAGCATATTCATGCGACTTAAATGGCTTGTTCTCGTGCATTTACGTTATGTTTCTTTAGTTATTTTAGTCCTTTATGCTTCTTTTGTGTGTTTTCAGGTTCTAAGGGCAAAGTATGCAAAAGGATGCCTTTTGGAGCAAATTAGAGATTGGAATGGATATCATATGCTTGGAGCCAAGAGGATGGACGAAATTGAAGGATTCCTCCTCCATTGCAGCCACATGCACATTCAATCATTCACACCAAAACCTTGCACATGCTTTCCCATTTCATTATTCATTCACCTTGCAGCCACTTCACATGCATTTCTAGCTTTTCCTTTGCATTCCCCCTTTAATCAACACATGCATCCACTCACCAAGAAATCATTCATTCTCATACACTCTTCCATATTCCAGAAATTCGTCAAAACCTCTCCACACCCTCATTGCAGCCACCAAAACACTTTTCTCCTCCATTGCAGCCACTCCAACCACTCCCCAAACCATTCACACCATCAACATGCAATCATAAAAGAAAAATTCGTTTTTGTAACATGCTTGAAGGAAGGAACTCAAACAAACGCTACATCCCTGTGAGACTCGAGCCATTACTTTCTTTGGAGAGTTATTTTCTGTGATTCTTTGTTTTCTAAAGTTGTTGCATGATCTCATTATTTCTTGCTTGGTTGCTACTTAGAATGCAATTGTATCATGATAGAACTAAATGCTAGAACTTATATCCGTTTCATTCAAAGCATGACATTGAGTTGCATAACATATATCAAGATGAAGTTGTGTAGTTGCCACCATAGCCAAATAGCCTTACTTCCCATATTTCGTATATATTAGTTTTAACCTCGTTGAGCCTCGTTTAGCCTATTTTCTTTGCTAACCACATCACCCCTTACCTAGCCTAGAGTAGGACTTTCCTATACCCTTGTTCTTGAAGTATAGTGAGCATGACTTAAATGAATTCCTTTTGATTAATATGTTGCAGAAAATAAGTGTGGGGGAAGGGATTTTTGTGTGTATGTATGTGCCTAAGTCTTAAAGGAGGCACGGAAAAAAAAAGAAAAACAAATGTGAGAAAAAGAAGAAGAAAAGAAAGAAAAAGAGTGAAAATAAGTGAGAATGGACTCACAAGTGTGATTGTTGAAGAAAGGGCCCAAAAAGTTTGAATATGGCCCTAAGTTTTGTGTGCCTTCCCCTTGGGTGTTCAAAGTTGACTTCTGCGTTCTAAAGGGAATTCTAAGTGCCTAATTCAATACTTTGCTCACTATTGCTTAAAGAACATTTGTTTTCCCTATCCTTTCTTTGTTAGCCAAACACCTTTAGCCCCGTTTCAACCCTTATGCTTCTATCTTGATCGTTATGTGTTCAATAATGTGGAGTTTGGAATTGATATGAGCTTATGGAATTACTGGTTCTCGTTCTAAGTAGTAGCATTCCATTCATGAGATCATATATATACATGTTAATAATTCCAGAAAATGCTTTCCTTGTTATAACATATGTGAGTGTTCGTCTACATGTTTACATCAATCTTCTCACATATACCTAGTGTAGGGTGTGTAGTCAGAAAATCTGTGTGAAAAACGAGTGCATATCTTGTAAGGATTTGAGCAAATTCTCTAAGGCATGTTACTACATTCAAAACATAGTTTTAAATGCTTAATTGTGAAATAATATGTGGTGACTATGAGTAAGAATGTACTTAAGTGTGAAGATGACAAAAATCTATGGGACTAATGATTTTTAACTTGTCATGTGCATTGGAAATCCGTGAGACGATTGTTGGAAGGTGTAGGTTGTGTTTTGTTCGTTTTGTCTAGTTTCGTGTTCTTTTGTTGTTTTGTTTTGCTCGAGGACTAGCAAACGATAAGTGTGGGGGTATTTGATAGGAGCATATTCATGCGACTTAAATGGCTTGTTCTCGTGCATTTACGTTATGTTTCTTTAGTTATTTTAGTCCTTTATGCTTATTTTGTGTGTTTTCAGGTTCTAAGGGCAAAGTATGCAAAAGGATGCCTTTTGGAGCCTTTTGGAGCAAATTAGAGATTGGAATGGATATCATATGCTTGGAGCCAAGAGGATGGACGAAATTGAAGGATTCCTCCTCCATTGCAGCCACATGCACATTCAATCATTCACACCAAAACCTTGCACATGCTTTCCCATTTCTTTATTCATTCACCTTGCAGCCACTCCACATGCATTTCTAGCTTTTCCTTTGCATTCCCCCTTTAATCAACACATGCATCCACTCACCAAGAAATCATTCATTCCACATGCACCCAAAACACCACCAGAAATCATCATTGCCGTGGGTACCTATCCCATTTCAGATTGTCATTCCACTTCATTGCACATGCATCTTCATAATTCAACACATGCATTCATTATTTATTTACTTTGCATCCTTTAATTTAATCACTTGCACATTCAAACAAACACAATCATTCCAGCCATACCTTGCATTTTCAGATTGTTCCTCCATCATTGCACCACAATGCAGCCACATGCACTTGTTCCTCTAACATTTCAGCCACTTGCACTCCCATTCTCTCCCAAAACCGTGCACATGCCTTCTCCTTGCATTTCCAGCCATTCCACATGCTATTTCAGCCACATGCACTCATAATCATTCAACCAACATGTGCACATGCAACCTAGCTGTCAT